>NC_086102.1:92326202-92636407 GCF_963921235.1 Mobula hypostoma
GGAAGAAAGAAGCATATTTAAGGTTTTAGAAGCAAGGATCAGACAGATCTCTAGAACAGGGGCTCCCAACCTGGGATCCACGGACCTCTTGGTTAATGGTAAGGCTCCATGGCATAAAAAAGGTTGGGAACCACCGCTCTAGAGAGTTACAAGGTAGCTAGGAAGGAGCTGAAGAATGAAATTAGGAGAACTAGAAGGGGGCATGAGGAGATTTTGGCAAGTAGGATTGAGGAAAACATCAAGGTGTTCCATATTTATGTGATGAACAGGAGTGTAAGGCCGATCAAGGATAGAAGAAACATGGGCCTGGAGTCAGAGGAAGTGGAGGAATGTACTTTGCTTCAGTACTCACTAGTGAGGGGACCTTGACAAATATGGTGACAGTGTAAAACAAGCTTATACGCTGGAACATGAAGCGGCAGATGGAGTTCAGTTGGAATATTGTGAAGTGATACACTTTGGAAGATCGAACTTGAAGACAGAGTATACGTTGAATGGCAGGATATTCAGCTGTGTGGAATAACAGAGGGATCTTGGGGTGCTCGGCACCCTTAAGTTGCATGATGCAGCTACCTGGGTGAATGTCGGGAGAGAGAGAGGAAATGGGTAGCCAGTGCAGGGCACCCCTGTGGACATTGCCCTCAATAACAAATATACCACTTTGGATACTGTGGACGGGGATGACCTGCCAGGAAGGAGCCACAGTGACCGGGTGTCTGGCATTGAATGTGGTGCTGTGACTCCTGTGAAAGGGGCTGAAGAGGAGTGCAGTAGTGATAGTTAGAGGAGTAGACGCAATAGATTGTATATCGCCTCCCAGGTGCCAGGGGTCAGTCCATGGCATTCTAAAGGAGGAGGGTGAGCAGCCAGAAGTCTTGGTACATATTGGCACCAATGACATAAGTTAGGAAATGGAAGGAGGTCCTGAAGGGAGAATATAGGGATCTAGGTGAAAAGCTGAAAAGCAGGACCTCCAGGGTAGTCATCTCTAGATTGCTGCCTGTACCACGTGCCAGTGAGTGTAGGATTTGGCAGATGAATGTGTGGTTGGGGAAGTGGTGCAGGGGGCAGGATTTCAGATTTCTGGATCTGTGGGATCTCTTCTGGAGAAGGTATGACCTGTACAAATGGGATGGGCTACCCCTGAATCTGAGGGGAACCAATATCCTTACGTGCAGGTTTGCTAGAGCTGCTGGGGAGGGTTTACACTAACTTGGCAGGGGTATGGGAACCAGAGTGATAGGGCTGAGGATGGGACAGTTGGTACAGAAGCTGATATAGTGTGTACTGAGATTGTCAGGAAGGACAAAAAGGGCAAAATTGCAGTCAGTGGGATGAGTTGCAGTGTAACATGGGGACAAAATTGAAAAGGGTGACTAACAAAGGACTGAAGGTTTTATATTTGAATGCATACAATATACAGAATAAGGTAGATAATCTTGTAGCACAGTTAGAGAATCGCAAGTGTGATGTCTGCTGAGTCATGGCTGAAAGAAGATAATGGTTGAAAACTTAACATTCAAGAATAACATTGTTTCACAAGGACAGGTAGGTAGGCAGAAGGGATGGCAGGGCTCTTTTGGTACAAAATGAAGTCAAATCATTTGAAAGAGGTGACATAGGACTGGAAGATGTAGAATCCGTGTGGGTAGAATTAAGAAACTGCAGGGGTAAAAAGACCCTGATGGGAGTTATATACAGGCCTCCCAACAGTAGTCAGGATGTGGGATACAAAATACATGGGAGACAGAAATGCATGTCAAAAGGGCAATGTTATGATAGTCATGGGGGATTTCAATATGCAGGTAGATTGTGAAAATCAAGTTGGTGCTGAATCCTACAAGATTGCTCTTTAAAGCAACTTGTGGTTGAGCCCATTAGGGGATCAGCTATTCTGGAATGGGTGTTGCGTAATGAACCAGATTTGGTTAGGGAGCTTAAAGTAACAGAACCCTTAGGAGACAGTGATGGAATTCACCCTGCAATTTGAGATGGGGAAGCTAAAGTCAGATGATCAGTATTACAGTGAAGTAAGGGGAACTATGTAGGCATGAAAGAGCTGCTGGCCAAAGCTGATGGGAAGGGACACAAGCATGGATGACAGTAGAACAGCAATGGCTGAAGTTTCTGGGAGCAATTCAGAAGGCGCAGGATAGATATATCCCATAGATGAAGAAGTATTCTAAAGGCAGGATGATGCAACTGTGGCTGACAAGGGAAATCAAAGACAACCTAAAAGCAAAAGAGAGAACATATAACATAGCAAAAAAATACTGTGCTGAGATGACATCAGCGACCAATGTGACTGAGGGCCACATCCTGCAGGCAGTTCACGAACTACTACTTCTCCTTCTTCTTTCAAATATACTTCTATTACTAATCTGTGTGTTACTGGAACCTGTAATTTACATTTTGATGATGTGTTTTTGGGCCGACTGAGCCATCGGACCATTTTGCTGTCTCCAAGGGAATTCCGGGTGGTTGACAGTGCGGTTGAGAATGGAGTGTGCGGCCTAATGGTGGAGTGAGAACCCATGAATGGCTCCAATTCTCGACCAACTCACTGATTAAAGCATCGAGCAAGATTGAGCTCAACGGGGACGAGAGTGGAAGGCGAGCGTTCAGCACTGTCTGAATCTTTGATCCTCCGTCTGCCTGCATTTGACCAGTTTCTCTCTCCTTCTGACTCGCTGCTACAGGAGGAGGGCGCCGAAGCCCTGGGTCTTGGGCAAGGTTTGATCGGCACGGTTTGTGGATTGGACTTGTTTTTAGAGGACTCTGCAGCTCGTGTTACATATGCTTTTGGTTTCAGGTTACTCCTTTTTTTATTGCTATTTTGCACGATTTTGAGCAGGGAAGACTGGCTCTACAGCATGCATTCAATGAAGGGGACAAAGTGTTGAACTGAACTGAACATTCCTAGACTGTTTCAAGAATTCTGTGGTTTGATGTTTAATATTCTATGCATTATTTGCCCATTTTTTGCCATTTGTGCGATTTGTTCTTTTTTGGTGCATGGTGTGTTATATGTTTTCTTTGAACAGTTTACGTGTTGTTTCTTTATTTCGTTGGTGTCTGTGGGAAGATGAATCTCAGGGGCTTATGCTGCATATATACTTTGATAATAAATGATTTAAATCTTTCAAGTTAGAGGATTGGGAAGCTTTTAAAAACCAACAGAAAGCAAGTAAAAACCCATAAGGAGGGAAAAGATAGAATACAAAGGTAAACTAGCCATTAATGTCAAAGAGGATACATAAAGTTTTTTTTTCAGATCTATAAAGTGTAAAAGAGAGGTGAGAGTAGATAATGGACTGGTGGAAAATGACACTGGAGAGGTAGTAATGGGGGACAAGGAAATAGTGGATGAACCGAAAAAAGTATTTTGCTTTTGGTCTTCACTGTAGAAGACAGTAGCATTATGTCAGAAGTTCGAGAGGAGTGAGTGCAGTTGCTATTACTACGGTGAATGTGCTTGGGAAGCTGGAAGGTCTGAAGGTAGGTAAGTCACCTGGACCAGATGGAATACACCTCAGGGTTCTGAAAGATGAGGTTAAAGAGAATTTTGGAGGTATTAGTAATGATTTTTCAAGAATCACTAGATTTTTGAGGCATGGTTCTGGAGGACGGGAAAACTGCAAATGTCACTCCACTCTTTAAGAAAGGAGGAAGGCAGCAGCAAGGAAATTATAGATCAGTTAGCCTGCCCTCAGTGGTTGGGAAGATGTTGGAGTCAATTGTTAAGAATGAGGTTTTGGAGCACTTGGTGGCACATGATAAAATAAGCCAAAGTCAGCATGGTTTCTGGAAGGGAAAATCATGTCTGACAAATCTGTTGGAATTTTTTGAGGAAATAACAAGCAGGATAGACAAAGGAGAATGGTAGATGTTGTGTAGTTGGATTTTCAGGAGGACTTTGACAATATGCTGCACGTATGGCTACTTAACAAGATAAGAGGGATAGAGGATTGGCTGATTGGCAGGAAGCAAAGAGTGGGAATAAAGGGAGCCTTTTCTATTTGGCTGCCAGTGACTAGTGGTATTCCACAGAGGTTTGTGTTGGGACTGCTTCTTTTTATGTTGTATATCGATGACTTTGATGATGGAATTGGCTTTGTGGACAAGTTTGCAGATGATACGAAGGTTGGAGGAGGAACAGGTAGTGTTGAGAAAGCAGAGAAGCTGCAGAAGGTCTTAGACAGATTAGGAGAATAGGCAAAGAAGTTGCAAATGGTATGCAGTGTTGGGAAGGATATGGCCATGCATTTTGGTAGAAGGAATAAAAGCATGGACTATTTTCTTAACAGGAAGAAAATTCAAAAATCCGACGTGAAAAGAGTTGTGGGAGCCCTTATGCAGGACTCCTTAAGGTCCTGCATAACTTGCAGGTTGAGTTGGTGTGAGGAAGTCAAATGCAATCATTTCAAGAGGACTAGAATATAAAAGCAAAGATGTAATACAGAGGCTTTATAAGTTCGTGAGAATGAAAGGTGTATCGTATGAGAAGCATTTGATAGCTCTGAGCCTCTTCTCACTGGAATTTAGAAGAATGAAGAGGTTCTCACTGAAACCTATTGAATGTTCAAAGGCCTAGATAGAGTGGATGTAGAGAGGATGTTTCCTATAGTGGGGGAGTCTCAGACTGCAGGGCACAGACTCAGAATAGAAGGATGTCCAATTAGAATGGAGATGAGGAGGAATTTCTTCAGACAGAGGGCAGCCCTGATGAAGGGTCTCAGCTCAAAACATTGACTGTTTACTCTTTTCCATAGATGCTGCCTGGCCTGACAAGTTTTGTGTGAGTTGTGTTGAATTTGTTGAATTTCTTGCCACTGGCAGCTGTGGAAGCCAGGTCATTGGGTGTACTTAAGGTAGAGGTTGATATATTCTTGGTAAGTCAGTGCACGAAAGGTTAAGGGGAGAAGGCAGGAGAATGGGGAGAATGGGTTTGAGAAGGAAAATGGATCAGCCATGGTGAAATGGCGGAGCAGACTCAATGGGCCAAATGACCTAATTCTGCTCCTTTGAAAGTATCCAGACTGATTGCATGATGGTCTGGTACAGCGATTTGATGTGCAGTAGCGTAAGAAGCTGTAGAGAATAGTGTGCTCAGTCTGATACATGACAGACATATTCCCACCCTTGTTGGTATCTACATGAGGCACTGTCATCGCCACCTGGGTCATGCTATCTTCTCAGATCTACCATCAGGCAGGAGATACAGAGGCCTGAAATCCCACATCACCAGGTTCTGGAGTGACTACTTCATTTCAGCCACTCAGGTTCTGAACCAACCTGCACTGCCCTCGCCATGACCTCAGTATAGCAATACCACGACCACTTTGCACTACAATGAATTCTTTTGTTTCTGTTCTTTCTTGTAAACAATTGTATAATTTATGTATTTTCTCATGAATATTGTGTATCTGATGCCAGGTGCCTGTAAAACTGCTGCAAGTAAGGTTCTCATTGCACCTGTGCACACACGCACTTGTGCAGATGACAGTAAACCCAGCTTTGAGAAAGGACCTGGAGATTGGGTGTTGAACTGCAAGAAGCGGTCTGCTGGACTGCCTCAGCTCTTTGAGTCTGTGATTTTAATTGAAGCCTTTCTGTCTGCCTTTCCTCAGGACATGGACTGTACAGCATGTTTGAAATGCTCTCGTCATGGAGGGAGACCATGGAGGACCAGCATGTGAAGGAGAGGATTGCCACTGTGTATGCCGATACCATGCTGCCCATTACCTTCACCACTGCTATGTACATGGTAACCTTTGGCATTGGCGCCAGCCCCTTCACCAATATAGAAGCCGTGAAGGAGTTCTGTGTTAACACGTGCATATCTGTACTTTTTAACTACCTCTACCTGATGGCATTCTACGGCTCTAATCTGGTTTTCACTGGTTACCTGGAAAATAACTACCAGCACAGCATTTTTTGCAGGAAAGTGCCAAAACCAGATGATCTTCAAGGTAAACCTGCCTGGTACAGGTTTATCATGATGACCAAGTTCAACGAGGAGGCAACAGCTCCGGGTGACACGAGCACCTATGAGAATCATTTCCTGCTTTGGTTTTTGAAACAGTATTATTGTGACTGGATTACAAACACTTATGTCAAACCTTTTGTGATTCTGTTTTATCTCATTTATATCTCTTTTGCCTTAATGGGCTACCTGCAGGTCAGTGAAGGATTGGACCTCAATAATGTGGTGGCTACAGAGTCTCGCACTGTCTCATATCGCACTGTCCAGCAGAGGTATTTTAGCAGCTACAGTCCAGTTATTGGATTTTATATCTATGAACCAATAGAGTACTGGAATGCCAGTGTTCAGGAGGATTTGCTGGAAATAACTGAAGGGTTTGTTCGAATATCATGGTTTGAATCGTATTTAACTTACCTTAAAAAACTGAATGTTACCACTGCAGTGTCCAAAAACTACTTCTTGGAAACCCTGAGGAATTCCTTCCTAAAGACTCCTCAGTACAGTCAGTTCCTGGATGATATCATATTAGTCAGGAAACCCAACAGTGAACTGGAGGTGGTTGCGTCCCGCATGTATTTGGTGGCCAAAACTGCAGAAAACACCAGAGAAGAGATTTATGATCTACTTGAGACTCTGAGAAAGCTCTCTCTGACGTACAAGGTGAAGTTCATGATTTTCAACCCATCCTTTATCTACATGGATCGATATGCTTCGTCGGTGGGAGCGCCCTTGCAGAACTCGTGCATCAGTGCGCTGTTTGTTCTCTTCTTCACTGCGTTCCTGGTGGCGAACTCTTTGGTGAATGTCTGGCTCATTCTGACTGTAGCGTCAGTGGAGTTTGGGGTGATTGGCTTCATGACTCTGTGGGAAGTGGAATTGGACTGTATTTCTGTCCTTTGCTTAATTTATGGGATAAACTACACCATCGACAACTGTGCACCATTCATATCTACATTTGTCTTGGGTAAAGATCTAACCAGGACGAAGTGGGTTAAAAATGCTTTGGAACTGCATGGAGTGGCCATTTTGCAGAGCAACTTTTGCTACATGGTCGGTATTATCCCACTTACTTCCGTGCCTTCTAATTTGATCTGCACACTATTCAGGTGTCTGTTTCTAATAGCGCTTTTCACCTTTCTCCACTGCTTTGCCATTCTACCTGTGATAATGACCTTCGTGCCACCTTCTAAGAAGCGAGCGGAAAGGAAGAGCCCCAACAACCTGGAAGAGATTGAGTGCATGGAAATGGTGGACCTGGATGGGACCCGAGTGATTGACCACATCACCTCAGTCTGATGGACATGTGCAGCTAGGCCATGCCAATGGGAATGGAGTGAAAGTGTAGGTGGAGTGGAGAAAATCTAGCATAGGGGAGATGCAGGGGAAAATAAAGACCTGAAACTGTCAGCAAGGAAACAAACTTAGCTCTGGCTGATAGTTTTACAGAGATCCTACAGCACAGAAACAGATGATTTGGCCAAACTGGTCTATGTCGCTGATTTATGCCCGACACATCTCCTCAGATCCACTTCATCTCCTCTTATTCCTTTCTCCCCCATTCAATGTATCAACCAAACTACTCTGTGAGGCATTGCCAGTCCCTGGGTAAAAATGTTCCCTGCTGGATTTATTCTTTCCTTGCATTAATGGCCGCTGGTTTTGGCCTCTCCCACATTTGTGTTCTAAACCTCTTTGCAATTGCCTACACTGATCACCCAGGATACTGTGACTAGCTCAGGGCTGGATTGCAAGAATTAGACCAGTCATCTGCTCACCCATGCCCTTGCAGAATGGAACAGCTGCTCTGCAGGTAAAACCCAAGGTGATCTGGTGGAGGTACTGCCCGAGTATGCTAGTTGTTAGTTGTACCATTAAATCCCTGATAAAAGATGTCACTTTTGAACTTGGGAACTATGAGACGCTGGGAAGAGTCTGATTTTGTGACCTTTCCTAGTGTGTCTGTTTAATTAGTTAAATGATTCTAGAATCAGTTAGTCTTTTCTAGGTTTCAAGTACAATTAATAAGGCTGGATATTGTCAGAGGGAGAATTGTAGATTAAGTCCATAATTCTCAGATATTGAGTTCTAACAGTAGCTAGATTTAAAAGACTTTAACAAATAAATTAGATTATTCATGGAACTTAACTTACCCGATTGTCCTGTATACGACAACAAGCACATACTGAGGAGCAAGTGATATTGTCTTGAATTTGAGTTAACAAACAGATTTGAGGAGAAGTAGCAGAAGATTACTCAATCCCAATGTACAGATCCTCTGATTTGGCACAAATTTCATATAGGTACTTTTTCAAGGAATTAATCTGTTAGTTATTACAAATTGCATTCGTTCTGATCAATAATAGATAAAATGCTGCTTTTATTTCCTGATAAGTGTTGCACGTTTACCTCCTAATTGCTGAAATGTTTTATTAGTGGAAAGGGTGGATGATATATTACAAACTGCTGGTAGGATGACTATTACACATTAAGGAATTGTTCAGAAACATTCAGGTTGGGCTTCTGCACGCAAATAGTGTTCACACTGTCGGACTGTAAATATATAACTTTTTATGGAGCTGCTGCCACATTATTTATGCACTGAGCACATTGTGATGCTGATCTGCAACAATCAGCCCATTCAGAAATTTGGACACTTTTCTTAAAAATAGACATTAACTAACAGTAACTAACGCGTTAGTTACTGAACATATCCTACACAAGGAATTTTCCTCAAAGTGAAATGTTGGGTGTCATTTCATGTTAGAGACACAATCAGGACTTCTAAATCATGTAGTCTCTTCCTGTCAAACATTTATTTCTATATTAGCAATACCCTCTTTATTTTGGGACAAATAGGAGCTTTTCTGAGTCTTAGTAATAACATTGGATTAGCACATGGGGAGCAGGTGCCTCATAACTGATCCTTCATAGGTCATTCCCAAGTCTTTAAACAAGGATCTCTAGACACCGTTTTGTAAATCATCTTTATATTTTGATATTAAAATTGCATGAAAAAATATCGCTACCACTTTTTTCATGATATTAAATCTTGCCTTCATTAGCTGGGACATAGAATGTAAGTGCATGGAGGTTAAGGTAACCTTATAAATGTCACAGCTGGAGTTCTGGTCACCCTACTACAGGAGGGGTGTGATTGCACTGGAGATGGGGCAGAGGACATTCATCAGGATTTTTATTGGGATGGAGATTTCAGTTGTGAGGAGAGATTAGAAGGGCTGGGATTGTTTTCCTCAAACAAGGCGAAGCTGAGAAAGGACCTGATGCAAAATTATAAAGGGCACTGATAAGATACATGATAAGCGGCTTCTCCCCTGAACAGGGGTGTCAAAAATCAGAGGTCATAGGTTTAGGATAGGGAATATGAAATTCAGAGGAGATTTGAGGGTGAGTTTTTTTCCATTGAGAAGATCATATCTGAAGCCTGCTGCCTGAGGAAATTTTGGAGGCAGGTACTCTCACAGCATCTAAAACGTGTCAGGACAGGTACATAAATCACCAAGGCTTAGAAGGCTGCAAACCAACTGCTGGCAAATTGGGTTAGTGTAGATTGGGTCAGCATGGAGATGATGGGTTGAAGGGCCTGCTTCTGAGCTTTATGACTCTACAATGCAGAATCATGCCGTGCAGTCCACCAAGTCCACTCTGACCAACAAGCACCCATAAATGAGGCCCCAGGTAAAAGGTTGTTGCCTTCTCAGACAGGACTTTGAGCTAGGATCTCATATCTTACAAACATGATTGGGATTTTTGAGAAGATGCTGAAGATGATTGATGAGGATAGGGGAGTGAATATTGCACACATGAACTTCAGTACGGCTTTCAACAAGATCCCTCATGCCAGCTTGATCCAGAAGATGAAGTAATGCAAAATCAATGTTGGATAGGATTGGATTCCAAAATGGCTTGGCCACAGAAGACAGAGGGTAGTGGTGGGGGAGTGTTATTCAGACTAGAGGTCTGTGGTGTTCTGCAAGGATCAGTGCTGGAACCTCTTTAGTTTGTGATATATATACTGTAAATGGTTTGGATGAAAGAGTAGGTAGGCTGATTAGAAAGATTGCAAATTACAAAAAAATTTGTCATATTGGCCTGCTGCATTCACCAGCAACTTTTAAGTGTGTTGCTTGGCATATTGTAAGGAAGATTGTCGGAGAATTCAGCAGAGTATAGACCAGTTAGAAATTTGGACAGAGAAATGTGAGGTCAGATGTAAGAGGAAAATATATACGTAGTAAATAGCAGGACCATTAGGAGCACTGATGTAGAGAGGGATGTTGGGATGCAAGTCCTTAGCTCCCTTGAAGTGGCAACACAAGTAGCGAGGGTGATAAAGAAAGTACAGGCCACACTTGCCTTCATTGGTTGGGGTAATGAGTACAAAAGTTGGGAAGTCATGTTAAGGCTGCATAAAGATTCGGTTATGCCACATTTTAGAATATCAGCAACACTCACAAAATGCTGGAGGAGCTCAGCAGGCCAGGCAGCATCAATGGAAAAGAGTACAGTTGGCGTTTTGGGCCGAGACCCTTCAGCAGGGACTCACGTGCAGTTCTGGTCAGCAAAGTACAGAAAAACGTGGGGACTTTGAAGGGGGTGTAGAAGAGGATTCTGCTTAAGTTAGAGGGTATCAGCTATAACGAGAAATTGGACAAACTTGGATTGTTTTCGCTGGAGTGCTGAAGGTTAAGAGGCAATCTACTTAAAGGATACAAAATTATGAGAGGGATAGAAGTGAAGTGTAACACTCCGATGTTTCCTCGCACATGTCACAAAGACTATCCAGTAGATGAACAAACTCTTTCATCCAACCTCCTGACTGTCATTTCTAAAATAAATCCTAATCCCAATCAGATTTTATACATTTTCAGTTTGAAAACAGCCAACCAGATGACAACAAGATGAAATGGAGGCAGAAAATAAATCTCACAGTGATCAGCATTGTGGAGAAAACAGAGGAGTCAATGTGGATCATCAGTAACAAGTAAACAAGTAACCTTCTCCAAAGATCTAATACACTTAAAGACGACATACAGATTGGAGAAGTTATTCAGACAGGCTACTCTATGTACACACATTCTCACACAGACACACACACACACACAAAGGCAAACCTCCTGGATGTAAGATCACTGACCAAGTCCAGAGCTGGTTGGAAATGTGACTGCAGATGTTTTCCAAGCAGAGACGGTTACTGTGGCAATTACTCCAGTTGTTCAGTGAATGCATGGTGAGGCAGCATTGGGAATGGAGGGATGAATGGAGCAGTGACATGAGCTTTCCTACAGAACATTGAGATGTGGGGGAACTGAGGGGACACCTTCTATGAAGTGGGGCTGCTCAAAGTTCAGTGGTACACTGTGAGATTGAAAGACCTTATCAGTGTTCGCACCCTAGGAGACAAATACTGGGCTCAAATGAAATGTTGTTCAGAGTGGGTGGGGTATCACTTCATTTCAGTACCTGTTTAAGATGCATCCTCTTTTGTTTCTGAATGAAAAAATGTTTAGAAATTTTTTGATGAAATGTGTGAAGTAACAGGCGTTTGCTTTATTATTGTCTTATGTAGCGAGATATAATGTTCGCCTGCCATCCATTCAGATCTTTCTGTACATAAGTACATAGAGTTGGTACAAAAGGATGCAATAACAGAATGCAGAATATAGTGTTATTGCTATAAATGACAGTGTAGTATAGGCAGGTAGAGAGATAAAGCACAAGAGCATTAGCAAGGTAGCCATAAAGATCCTTCATCTTGACTCTTTGTGGTCTATGTGCAGGGGTAGCAGAGGGACAGGGAAATCCAGCTATAAATGCCAAATGTGAACGTCCACTTGTTCAAAGCTGAAACAATTTAAAGACTGACTGATAAAGCTCCTTGTACAGAATCAATAACAATAGAGCACCAAGCTCTGTTAAACCGCTGTGATGCAGAGTTTCCCATTGGCAGTCCAGATAAAGGGTCTGAACCTGAACATTTCCCTCCATAGATTTTGTCCAACCAGCTGAGTTCCTCCAGTGCTTTGTGTGTTGCTTTAGGTTCCAGAATCTGCAGTTTCCTTTGTCTGCATTTTAACAAAATCCATTACTTTCCTTCTGAGTTCAAATACGTCAAACTCAGCCTTGAAAATTATAAGTTGGCCCACAATGTTCACTTCATCTGTAGGCAAAAAAGAACAAAGATGCTGGAGGAGCTCAGAGGGTCAGGCATTATCAGCAGTCCAGATGACCCAAAGTGTTGACTGTCCATTACTCTTAACAAATAGTGTCTGTCCGTCATCCTCCATGGATAGTGTCTGTCCATCACTCTCCACAGATCGTGTCTGTCCTTCACCATTCACAGATAGTATCCCCGTTACGTTCCACAGATACTACCTTTCCATTACGCTCCACAGATAGTGTCTGTCCATTACACTCCACAGACAGTGTCTGTCCGTTCCCCACCACAGATAGCGTCTATCCGTTACACTCCACAGATAGTGTCAGTGTGTCACCCTCCACGGATTGTGTCTGTCCATCTCCCTCCACAGATAGTGTCTGTCTGTCACCATCCACAGATAGTGTCTGTCCGTTACACTCCACAGACAGTGTCCATTTCCCTCCATGGACAGTATCTGTCTGTTACCCTCCACAGACAGTGTCTGTCCATTACCCTCCACAAATAGGGTCTGTCTGTTACCCTCCATGGGGAGTGCCTGTCCGTCACCCTCCACAGATAGTGTCTGTCCGTTAACTACCAAAGATAGTGTCTTTCGTTACCCTCCAGAGATAGTGACTGTCCATTACCCTCCACGGACAGTGTCTGTCTGCAACCCTCCAGGGACAGTGTCTGTCCGTTACCCTTCACAAAGAGTGTCTGACCATTAGCCTCCACAGATAGGGTCTATCCGTTACCCTCCATGAGGAGCGTCTGTCCGTTACAACAC
Source organism: Mobula hypostoma (assembly GCF_963921235.1). NCBI lineage: Eukaryota > Metazoa > Chordata > Chondrichthyes > Myliobatiformes > Myliobatidae > Mobula > Mobula hypostoma. Next base: position 92,339,133 of record NC_086102.1, read on the forward strand.
ACAGACAGTGTCTGTCCGTTACCCTCCACAGACAGTGTCTGTTCATTACACTCCACAGTCAGTGTCTGTCCGTTACCCTCCAGTGATAGTGTCTGTCAGTTACCCTCCACAGACAGTATCTGTCTGTTACCCTCCACGGACAGTGTCTGTCTGTCTCCCTCCACAGATAGTGTCTGTCCATCACCCTCCACAGATAGTGTTGGTCTGTTACCTTCCACAGATAGTGTTGGTCTGTTACCCTCCACAGATCGTGTTGGTCCGTTACCCTCCACAGATCGTTTCTGTCCATTACACTCGGCAGATAGTGTCTGTCCATTATCCTCCACGGTTAGTGTCCGTCTGTTACGCTCCAGGGATATTGTCTGTCTATTACACTCCACAGACAGTGTCTGTCCATCCCCCACCACAGATAGTATCTGTCCGTTACACTCCACAGATAGTGTCAGTGTGTCACCCTCCACGGATTGTGTCTGTCCATCTCCCTCCACAGATAGTGTCTGTCCGTCACCCTCCACAGATAGTATCTGTCCATTACATTCCACAGATAGTGTCTGTCTATTACACTCCACAGATAGTGTCTGTCCATTACCCCCCAGAGATAGTGTCTGTCCATTACCCTCCAGGGATAGTGTCTGTCCGTTACCCTTTACTGACAGAATCTGTCCATTACACTGCACAGAAAGTGTCTATCCATCATCCTCACGGACAGTGTCTGACCGATACCCTTCACGAATAATGTCTGTCCGTTTCCCTCAACAGATAGTGTCTGTCCATCTCCTTCTACAGATAGTGTCTGTCTGTTACCCTATAAGAACCGTGTCTCTCCATTACCCTCCACGGATAGTTCTGTCCGTTACCCTCCACAAATAGTGTCTGTCCATTACTCTCCACAGATAGTGTCTGTCCATCTCCTTCTAAAGATATAGACTGTCTGTTACCCTATAAGAACCGTGTCTCTCCATTTCCCTGCATGGATAGTGTCTGTCCGTTACCCTCCACAGTTAGTGTCTGTCCATTACACTCGACAGATAGTGTCTGTCCATTACACTCCATAGATATTGTTTGTCCGTTACCGTCCACAGATGGTGTCTGTCCATTTCCCTCCACAGATAGTGTCTGTCCATTACACTCCGCAGATAGTGTCTGTCCGTCACCCTCAACGGATCGTGTCTGTCTGTCATCCTCCACAGATAGTGTCCGTCAATTACACACGACCCATAGTGTCTGTCCATTACAGTCCACAGATAGTGTCTGTCCATCTCCCTCCATAGATAGTGTCTGTCTGTCTCCCTCCACGGATAGTGTCTGTCCATCTCCCTCCATAGATAGTGTCTGTCCGTCTCCCTCCACGAGTAGTGTCTGTCCATCTCCCTCCACGGAAAGTGTCTGTCCGTCTCCCTCCATAGATAGTGTCTGTCCATCTCCTTCCACGAGTAGTGTCTGTCCATCTCCTTCCACGAGTAGTGTCTGTCCGTCTCCCTCCACGGATAGTGTCTGTCCATCTCCCTCCACGGATAGTGTCTGTCCATCTCCCTCCACGAGTAGTGTCTGTCCGTCTCCTTCCACGAGTAGTGTCTGTCCGTCTCCCTCCACGGATAGTGTCTGTCCATCTCCCTCCACGGATAGTGCCTGTCCGTCTCCCTCCACGGATAGTGCCTGTCCGTCTCCCTCCACGGATAGTGTCTGTCCGTCTCCCTCCACGAATAGTGTCTGTCCGTCTCCCTCCACGAGTAGTGTCTGTCCGTCTCCCTACATGGATAATGTCTGTCCATCTCCCTCCATAGATAGTGTCTGTCCGTCTCCCTCCACGGATAGTGTCTGTCCATCTCCCTCCATAGATAGTGTCTGTTTGTCACCCTCCACAGATCGTGTCTGTCCGTTACCATCCAGAGATAGTGTCTGTCCATTACACTCCACAGATATTGTCTGTCTGTTACCCTCCACAGATAGTGTCTGTCCATTACCCTTCACAGACAGAATCTGTCCATTACACTGCACAGATAATGTCTGTCGTTACCCTCATGGATAGTGTCTGTCCATTACCCTCCGCAGATAGTGTCTGTCCATTTCCCTCCAAAGATACTGTCTGTTCGTTGTCCTCCACAGATAGTGTCTTTCCATTACACTCCAGGGGTAGTGTCTGTCCATTACACTCGACAGATGGTGTCTGTCCATTATCCTCCACGGATAGTGTTTGTCTGTCACCCTTCACAGATAGTGTCTGTCTATCTCCCTCCACAGGTAGTGTCTGTCTGTCTCCCTACACAGATACTGGCTGTCCATCACCCTCCACGGCCAGTGTCTGTCTGTCTCCCTCCAGGGATAGTGCCTGTCCATTGGAATCCACAGATAGTGTCTGTCTGTAATCCTCCACAGATCGTGTTGGTCCGTTACCCTCCACAGATCGTTTCTGTCCATTACACTCGGCAGATAGTGTCTGTCCATTATCCTCCAGGGATAGTGTCCATCTGTTATGCTCCAGGTATACTGCCTGTGCATTACACTCCACCGACAGTGTCTGTCCGTCCCCCACCACAGATAGTGTCAGTGCGTTACTCTCCACAGATAGTGTCCGTCCGTTACCCACCTTGGCACAGTGTCCGTCTGTTACTCTCTGCAGATACTGCCTGTCCATTACACTCCACAGGCAGTGTCTGTCCATCCCCCACCGCAGATAGGGTCTGTCCGTTACACTCCACAGATAGTGTCAGTACGTTACACTCCACAGATAGTGTCTGTCCGTTACATTCCACAGATAGTGTCTGTCTATTACCCTCGACGGACTGTGTCTGTCCGTTACCATCCATGGGGGTGTCTGTCCATTATGCTACACAGATAGTGTCTGTCTATTATGCTCCACAGATAGTGTCTGTCCGTTACCCTCCAGAGATAGTGTCTATCCGTTACCCTTCACTGACAGAATCTGTCCATTACACTGTACAGAAAGTGTCTATCCGTCATCCTCACGGACAGTGTCTGACCGATACCCTTCACGAATAATGTCTATCCGTTTCCCTCAACAGATAGTGTCTGTCCATCTCCTTCTACAGATAGTGTCTGTCTGTTACCCTATAAGAACCGTGTCTCTCCATTACTGTCCACGGATAGTTCTGTCCGTTACCCTCCACAAATAGTGTCTGTCCATCTCCTTCTTAAGATATAGACTGTCTGTTACCCTATACGAACCGTGTCTCTCCATTACCCTGCACGGATAGTTCTATCCGTTACCCTCCACAGATAGTGTCTGTCCATTACACTCTACAGATACTGTCTGTCCCACTACCTCCACAGATAGTGTCTGTTGAGAACATTCGACCCATATTGTCTGTCCATTAAAGTCCATGGATAGTGTCTGTCCGTCACCCTCCACAGATAGTGTCTGTCCATCTAGCTCCAGAGATAGTGTTTGTCCGTTACCCTCCACAAAATAGTGTCTGTCCGTTTCCCTCCAAAGAGAGTGTCTGTCCATTACACTCCATAGATAGTTGTCTGTTTGTTACCCTGCACAGATCATCTCCATCTGTTACACTCGACAGATAGTGTCTGTCCGTTACGCTCCACAGATAGTGTCTGTCCATTACCCTCCACAAATAGTGTCGTCCTTCACTCTCTGCAGATAGTGTCTGTGTGTCACCCTCCACAGATAGTGTCTGTGTGTCACCCTCCACAGATAGTGTCTGTCTGTTTCCCTCCACAGATAGTGTCTGTCTGTTTCCCTCCACAGATAGTTTCTGTCCGTTACTCTCCACAGATAGTATCTGTCTGTTACCGTCCGTAGATAGTGTTGGTCAGTTACCCTCCGCAGATAGTGTCTGTCCATTTCCCTCCAGAGATACTGTCTATCCGTTGTCCTCCACAGATACTGTCTTTCCATTACACTCCACAGATAGTGTCTGTTCATTACACTCGACAGATAGAGCTGTCCATTACACTTGACAGATGCTGTCTGTCCATTATCCTCCACGGATAGTGTCCGTCCGTTACCCTCCACGGATAGAGTCCGTCCGTTACCCTCCATGGATAGTGTCCGTCCCCTACACTCCACAGATAGAGTCTGTCTGTCACCCTTCACAGATAGTGTCTGTCCGTCTCCCTCCACAGATACTGTCCCCGTTACGCTCCACAGTTACTGTCTGTCCGTTATGCACCACAGATAGTGTCTGTCCATTACACTCCAAAGACAGTGTCTATCCGTTACCCTGCAAAGACTGTGTCTCTCCGATACCCTCGGCCGAGGGTATCTGTCTGTTACCCTCCACAGACAGTGTCTGTCTGTCACCCCCCGCGGATAATGTCTGTCAGTTACCCTCCCCAGACAGTGTCTGTCTGCTACCCTCCACAGATACTGTCTGTCCGTTACCCTCCATAGATAGTGTCTGTCCGTCTCCCTCCACTGATAGTGTCTGTCTGTCTCTCTACACGGATAATGGTTGTCCAGCACCCTCCACGGATAGTGTCTGTCTGTCTCCTTCCAGGGATAGTGTCTGTCCGTTGGAATCCATGGACAGTGTCTGTCCGTTACACTCCACAGGTAGTGACTGTTGGTCACCCTCCACTGATAGAGTCTGTCCATCACCCTCCACATATAGTGTCTGTCTGTTACCCTCCACAGATAGTGTCTGTCCATCTACCTCTACAGATAGTGTATGTCTGTTACCCTATACGGACCATGTCTCTACATTACCCTCCACGGATAGTGTCTGTCTGTCTCCTTCCAGGGATAGTGTCTGTCCGTTGGAATCCATGGACAGTGTCTGTCCGTTACACTCCACAGATAGTGTCTGTTGGTCACCCTCCACTGATAGTCTGTCTATCACCCTCCACATATAGTGTCTGTCCGTTACCCTCCACAGATAGTGTCTGTCCATCTACCTCTACAGATAGTGTATGTCTGTTACCCTATACGGACCATGTCTCTACATTACCCTCCACGGATAGTGTCTGTCCTTTACCTTCCACAGTTAGTGTCTATCCATTACACTCGACAGATAGTGTCTGTCCATTACACTCGACAGATAGTGTCTGTCCATTACACTCCAGAGATAGTGTCTGTCCGTTACCTTCCACAGATCGTGTCTGTACATTACACTCGACAGATAGTGTCTGTCCGTTACCGTCCGCGGATGGTGTCTGTCCGTTATCCTACACAGATAGTGTCTGTCTGTCACCCTCAACAGACAGTGACAGTTACGCTCCACAGATAGAGTCTGACCGTTACGCTCCACAGATAGTGTCTGACCGTTACGCTCCACAGATAGTGTCTGTCCGTTACTCTCCTCATATAGTGTATGTTGATTACACTCGACCGATAGTGTCTGTCCATTAAGAGTCGACAGATAGGTGCTGTCCGTTACCCTCCATGGATAGTGTCTGTCCATATCCTTCCACAGATAGTGTCTCTCCGTAGCCCTGCACGGATAGTGTCTGTCAACCTCCCTCAACAGATAGTATCTGTCCATATCCCTCCACAGATAGAGTCTGTCCATTACCCTCCACCAACATTGTCTGTCCATTACACTCCACGGATAGTGTCTGTTCGTTTCCCTCCACAGATAGTGTCTGTCCGTCACCCTCCAGAGATCGTGTCTGTCCGTCTCCCTCCACGGATAGTGTCTGTCCATCACCCTCCACGGATAGTGTCTGTCCGTCTCCCTCCACAGATAGTGTCTATCCATATCCCTCCAGGGATAGTGACTGTCCATTATCCTGCACGAATTGTGCCTGTCTGATACTTTCCACAGATAATGTCGGTCTGTTACCCTCACTGTCTGTCTGTTACCTTCCACAGAGAGCGTCTGTCTGTCAGCCCCCAAAGACAGTGTCTGCCCCTTATACGCCTCAGATAGCGTCTGTCCGTCTCGCTCCATGGATATTGTCTGTCCATCTAGCTCCACAGATAGTGTCTGGCCATTACCCTCCACCGATAGTGTCTGTCCATTACACTCCACAGATAGTGTCTCTCCGTTACAATCTACAGATACTGTCTGTCCCTCTCCCTCCACAGATAGTGTCTGTCGAGAACACTCGACCCTTAGTGTCTGTCCCTTACAGTCCACAGATTGTGTCTGTCCATCTCCCTCCATGGATAGTGTCTGTCCATCTCCCTCCATGGATAGTGTCTGTCCATTACACTCCACAGATAGTGTCTGTCCGATTCCCTCCACAGATAGTGTCTGTCTGTCTCCCTACACAGATAGTGTCTGTCCGTTACCCTTCACAGATAGTGTCTGTCCATTACCCTCCAGAGATCGCGTCTGTCCGTCACCCTCCACGGAGAGAGTCTGTCCGTCACCCTCCACGGATGGTGTCTGTCCATCTCCCTCCATGGATAGTGTCTGTCCGTCTCCCTCCATGGATAGTGTCTGTCCAGTACACTCCACAGATAGTGTCTGTCCGATTCCCTCCACAGATAGTGTCTGTCTGTCTCCCTACATAGATAGTGTCTGTCGAGAACACTCGACCCTTAGTGTCTGTCCCTTACAGTCCACAGATTGTGTCTGTCCATCTCCCTCCACGGATAGTGTCTGTCCATTACACTCCGCAGATCGTGTCTGTCCGTCTCCCTCCACGGAGAGAGTCTGTCCGTCACACTCCACAGATAGTGTCTGTCCATCTCCCTCCATGGATATTGTCTGTCCGTCTAGCTCCACAGATAGTGTCTGGCCATCTCCCTCCAGGGATAGTAACTGTCCAGTGTCCTGCACCGATAGTGTCTATCCGTCACCCTCCACAGATTGTGTCTCTCCGTTACAATCTACAGATACTGTCTGTCCCTTTCCCTCCACAGATAGTGTCTTTCTATTTCCCTCCACTGATAGTGTCTGTCCATCACCCTCCACAGATAGTGTCTGTCTGTCGCCCTGCACGGATAGTGTGTGTCAATCTCCCTCAACAGATAGTTTCTGTCCATTACCCTCCACCAACATTGTCTGTCCATTACACTCCACAGATATTCTCTGTCCGTTACCCTTCACAGATAGTGTCTGTCCATTACCCTCCACCAACATTGTCTGTCCATTACACTCCACGGATAGTGTCTGTCTGTTTCCCTCCACAGATAGTATCTGTCCATTACCCTCCACCAACATTGTCTGTCCATTACACTCCATGGATAGTCTCTGTCCGTTATCCTTCACAGATAGTGTCTGTCCATTATCCTCCATTGATATTATCTATCAGTCACCCTCCACAGATTGTGTCTCTCCGTTACCCTCTACAGATAGTGTCTGTCCCTCTACCTCCACAGATAGTGTCTGTTGAGAACACTTGACCCACATTGTCTGTCCATTACAGTCCACAGATAGTTGCAGTCCGACACCCTCCATGGATAGTGTCTGTCCGTCACCCTCCACGGATAGTGTCTGTCCATTACACTCCACCGATAGTGTCTGTCCATTACACTCCACCGATAGTGTCTGTCCGTCACCCTCCATAGATAGTGTCTGTCCGTCACCCTCCAGAGATAGTGTCTGTCCGTCACCCTCCATAGATAGTGTCTGTCCGTCACCCTCCAGAGATCGTGTCTGTCTTTTACCCTCCACGGATAGTGTCTGTCCATTACACTCCACCGATAGTGTCTGTCCGTCACCCTCCACAGATAGTGTCTGTCCGTTACCCTCCAGAGATTGTGTCTGTCCGTCACCCTCCACGGATAGTGTCTGTCCATTACACTCCACCGATAGTGTCTGTCCGTCACCCTCCAGAGATCGTGTCTGTCCGTCACCCTCCAGAGATAGTGTCTGTCCGTTACCCTCCACGGATAGCGTCTGTCCGTCACCCTCCACAATTAGAGTCTGTCCGTAGCCCTCCACAGATAGTGCCTGTCCATCACCCTCCAGAGATCGCGTCTGTCCGTCTCCCTCCATGGATACTGTCTGTCCGTCTCTCTCCAGGGATAGTGACTGTCCATTATCCTGCATGGATTGTGTCTGTCTGATACTTTCCACAGATAATGTCGGTCCATTACCCTCCACAAAAAGTGTCTGCCCCTTATACACCTCAGATAGTGTCTGTCCATTACCCTCCACTGATATTGTCTATCAGTCACCCTCCACAGATAGTGTCTGTCGAGAACACTTGACCCATATTTTCTGTCCATTACAGTCCACAGATAGTTGCAGTCCGTCTCCCTCCATGGATAGTGTCTGTCCGTTACCCTCCACCGATAGTGTCTGTCCATTACACTCCACCGATAGTGTCTGTCCATTACACTGGACAGATAGTACTTGTGCATTACCCTCTGCAGATAATGTCTGTCCGTGAGCCTCCACAGATAGTGTCTGTCCGTTACCCTACACCGATAGTGCCTGTCGACTACACTCCACTGATAGTGTCTGTCTGTCACCCTCAACAGACAGTGTCTGATCGTTACACTCCACCGATAGTGTCTGTCCATTACTCTGGACAGATAGTACTTGTGCATTACCCTCTGCAGATAATGTCTGTCCGTTACCCTCCACAGATAGTGTCTGTCCATTACACTCCACAGATAGTGTCTGTCCATTACACTCCACCGATAGTGTCTGTCCATTACACTCCACAGATAGTGTCTGTCCGTTACCCTCCACCGATAGTGTCTGTCCATTACACTCGACAGATAGTACTTGTGCATTACCCTCTGCAGATAATATCTGTCTGTGATCCTCCGCAGATAGTGTATGTCCGTTACCCTACACCGATAGTGCCTGTCGACTACACTCCACTGATAGTGTCTGTCTGTCACCCTCAACAGACAGTGTCTGACCGTTACACTCCACCGATAGTGTCTGTCCGTTACTCTCCTCAGATAGTGTTTGTTGATTACACTCGACCAATAGTGCCTGTCCATTAGAATCCACAGATAGGTGCTGTCTGACAGCCTCCATGGATAGTGTCTGTCTGTCTCCCTCCACAGATAGTGTCTGTCCATTACCCTCGACAGACAGTGTCTGACCATTACACTCCACAGATAGTGTCGGTCTGTTACCCTCCACAGATAGTGTCTGTCCATCTCCCTCCACAATGTCTGTCTTTTACCCTATACGGACCGTGTCTCTCCATTACCCTCCACAGATAGTGTCTGTCCTTTATCCTATACGGACCGTGTCTCTCTATTACCCTCCATGGATAGTGTCTGTCCTTTACGCTCCACAGTTAGTGTCCGTCCATTACACTCAACAGATAGTGTCTGTCCATTACACTCCACGGATTATGTCTGTCCGTTACCCTCCACTGATAAAGTCTGTTCATTAGCCTCCACAGACAGTGGCTGCCCCTTATACAGTACACCATAAGACCATAAGACCATAAGACAAAGGAGCAGAAGTCAGCCATTCGGCCCATCGAGTCTGCTCCGCCATTTTATCATGAGCTGATCCATTCTTCCATTTAGTCCCACTTCCCTGCCTTCTCACCATAACCTTTGATGCCCTGGCTACTCAGATACCTATCAATCTCTGCCTTAAATACACCCAATGACTTGGCCTCCACTGTCGCCCGTGGCAACAAATTCCATAGATTCACCCCCCCCGGCTAAAAAAATTTCTTTGCATTTCTGTTCTGAATGGGCACCCTTCAATCCTTAAGTCATACCCCCTCGTACTAGACTCCCCCATCGTGGGAAACAACTTTGCCACATCCACTCTGTCCATGCCTTTCAACATTCGAAATGTTTCTATGAGGTCTTCCCTCATTCTTCTAAACTCCAAGGAATACAGTCCAAGAGCAAACAAACGTTCCTCATATGTTAACCCTCTCATTCCCGGAATCATTCTGGTGAATCTTCTCTGTACCCTCTCCAACATCAGCACATCCTTTCTTAAATAAGGAGACCAAAACTGCCCACAGTACTCCAAGTGAGGTCTCACCAGCGCTTTATAGAGCCTCAACATCACATCTCTGCTCCTATACTCTATTCCTCTAGAAATGAATGCCAACATTGCATTCGCCTTCTTCACTACCGACTCAACCTGGAGGTTAACCTTAAGGGTATCCTGTACGAGGACTCCCAAGTCCCATTGCATCTCAGAACTTTGAATTCTCTCCCCATTTAAATAATAGTCTGCCCATTTATTTCTTCTGCTAAAGTGCATAACCATACACTTTCCAACATTGTATTTCATTTGCCAGTTCTTTGCCCAATTTTCCAATCTATCCAAGTCTCTCTGCAGACTCTCCGTTTCCTCAGCACCACCGGCCTCTCCACCTATCTTCCTATCGTTAGCAAACTTAGCCACAAAGCCATCTATTCCATAATCCAAATCGTTGATGTACAATGTAAAAAGAAGCGGCCCCAACACTGATCCCTGCGGAAAACCACTGGTAACCGGCAGCCAGCCAGAATAGGATCCCTTTATTCCCACTCTCTGTTTCCTGCCAATCAGCCAACGCTCTATCCACGTATGTAACTTTCCCGTAATTCCATGGGCTCTTATCTTGTTAAGTAGCCTCATGTGTGGCACCTTGTCAAAGGCCTTCTGAAAATCCAAATATACAATATCCACTGCATCTCCCTCATCTAGCCTACTGGTAATTTTCTCAAAAAATTGTAATAGGTTTGTCAGGCAGGATTTTCCTTTAAGGAGTCCATGCTGAGTTCTGCCTATCTTGTCATATGCCTCCAGGTACTCTGTAACCTCATCCTTGACAATCGACTCCAACAACTTCCCAACCACCGATGTCAAACTAACAGGTCTATAATTTCCTTTTTGCTTCCTTGCCCCCTTCTTAAATAGCAGAGTGACATTTGCAATCTTCCAGTCTTCCGGAACCATGCCAGAATCTATCGACTTTTGAAAAATCATTGCTAATGCCTCCGCAATCTCCACAGCTACTTCCTTCAGAACACGCATTCCATCTGGTCCGGGAGATTTATCTGCCTTTAGACTATTCAGCTTCCTGAGTACTTTCTCTGTCGTAATTGTGACTGCGCACACTTCTCTTCCCTGCCACCCTTGAGTGTCCGGTATACTGCTGATGTCTTCCTCAGTGAAGACTGATGCAAAATACTCGTTCAGTTCCTCTGCCATCTCCTTATCTCCCATTACAATTTCTCCAGCATCATTTTCTATCGGTCCTATATCTACTCTCACCTGTCTTTTACTCTTTATATACTTGAAAAAGGTTTTAGTATCCTCTTTGATATTATTTGCTAGCTTCCTTTCATAGTTTTCCCTCTTAATAACCTTCTTGGTTTCCTTTTGTAAGCTTTTAAAAACTTCAAAATCCTCTGTCTTCCCACTAATTTTTGCTTCCTTGTATGCCCTCTCCTTTGCTTTAACTTTGGCTTTGACTCCTCTTGTCAACCACGGTTGCATACTTTTTCCATTCGAAAATTTCTTCTTTTTTGGAATATACCTGTCTTACACCTTCCTGACTTCTCACATAAACTCCAGTCACTGCTGCTCTGCCGTCTTTCCCGCCAGTGTCCCTTTCCAGTCAACTTTGGCCAGTTCCTTTCTCCTGCCACTGTAATTTCCTTTACTCCACTGAAATACCGACACATCAGATTTCGGCTTCTCTTTTTCAAATTTCACAGTGAACTCAATCATGTTATGATCACTGCCTCCTAAGGGTTCCTTCACCTCAATCTCTCTAATCAGCTCCAGTTCATTACACAATACCCAATCCAGTACAGCCGATCCCCCAGTGGGCTCAACAACAAGCTGTTCTAAAAAGCCATCTCGCAGACATTCTACAATTTTCTCTTGAGATCCAGTGCCAACAATCCACTCGCATGTTAAAATCCCCTACAATTATCATAACACTGCCCTTCTGACAAGCCTTTTCTATTTCCTGTTGTAATTTGTAGTCCACATCACTGCAGCTGTTTGGAGGCCTATAAATAACTGCCATCAGGGTCCTTTTACCCCTGCGATTTCTTAGCTCAACCCATAAAGATTCTGCACCTTCCGATTCTATATCACCTCCTTCTAATGATTTAATATCATTTCTTACCAATAAAGCCACGCCTCCCCCTCTGCCTACCTTCCTATCCTTCCGATACACTGTGTATCCTTGGACGTTCAGCTCCCAGAGATATGCATCCTTTAGCCAGGTCTCAGTGATGGCCACAATATCACACCTGCCAATCTGTAGCTGTACGACAAGATCATCCACCTTATTCCTTATGCTGCGGGCATTTAAGTATAACACCTTAAGACCAGTATTTGATACTTTTCACTTTGATTTCACTGCAACTTTATTGCACTGCAACTCATCCCAATGGCTACAAATTTGCCCCATCACCTGCCTGTCTTTCCTGACATCTTTACTGCTCACTATCTTAGATTTATTTCTGTTTTCCCCTTCCTCTGCTCTATCATTCTGGTTCCCATCCCCCTGCCAAATTAGTTTAAACCCTCCCTAACAGCTCTATTAAACTTTCCCACCAGGATATTGGTCCCGTTCGGGTTCAGGTGTAACCTGTCCATTTTGAACAGGTCATACTTACCCCAGAAGAGATCCCAATTATCCAAGAATCTGAAGCCCTGCCCCCTGCACCAGTCTCTCAGCCACGCATTCATCTGCCTGATCCGACTATTCTTGCCCTCGCTAGCACGTGGCACAGGTAGCAATCCCGAGATTACTACCCTGGAGGTCCTGCTTCTCAGCTTCCTTCCGAACTCCTGGAAATCTCTCTTCAGGACCTCCTCCTTTGTCCTATCTATGTCATTGGTACCAACATGTACCAGGACAACTGGCTGCTTGCCCTCTCCCTTCAGAATATTCAGGACCCGATCCGAGACATCCTGTACCCTGGCACCTGGGAGGCAACACACCATGCGGTTATCTCTATCAGGCTCACAGAATCTCCTGTCCATTCCCCTGACTATGGAATCCCCTATGACTACCACATTCCTCTTCTCCCTCCTTCTCTCCTGCACACAGCGCCAGGCTCAGTGCCAGAAACCCGGTCACCGTGGGCGTCCCCTGTCAGGTCATCCCCCTCAACAGCATCCAGAACAAGATATTTGTTGCTGAGGGGGACAGCCACAGGTGTGCTCTCCTCTATACGGGCATTTCCCTTCCCTGTCTTGACAGTGACCCAGTTTTCTGACTCCTGTAGCCTAGGGACGACTACCTCCCTGTAGCTCCTGTCTATCACCTCTTCACTTTCCCTGATAAGCAGTAGGTCATCAAGCTGCAGCTCCAGATCCCTAACACGGTCTCTGAGGTGCTGCATCTCGGTGCACCTGGTGCAGATGTGGCCATCAGGGAGGCTGGAGGTCTCCCAGGATTCCCACATCTGACACCCTGAACAAAGCACTAACCCTGCAGGCATGCTATCTAACTCTACAGGAATGAAACAGGAAAAATAAGTCTACTCACCCACTTACCTTGCCAAACAAACAAACTGTTTAAACCGTTAGCTCATACCGTTAGCTGTGAAAGCCCTGCTGTTCCTGTCTGTCCGGGCCGGGCGGCGGGGGGGGGCGTGAAGAGTTGGTGCTTCGCTCTCGCCTCTTCCCGTTTACCGCTGAAGCCAGTTGAAGCCAAAGCCCTACACTCTGCTCCCACTCACTCCGCTGCCCGCTCCACAGACACACCACAGATAGCTGTGTCCATTACCCTCCAGACATAGCGTCTGTCCGTCATCCTCCACGAATAGTGTCTGTCTGTCTCCCTCCACGAATAGTGTCTGTCCGTTACACTCCAGAGATAGTGTCTGTCCGTTAACCTCCACAGATATTGTCTGTCCATTACACTCCACTGATAATGTCTGTCCGTTACCCTTCATGGATAGTGTCTGTCTATCTCCCTCCAAAGATAGTGGGTGTTTGTTATGCTACACGGACCATGTCTGTCCATTCCCCTCCACGGATAGTATCTGTCCGTAATCCTCCACAGTTAGTGTCTGTCCATTATACTCCACAAATAGTGTCTATACATTACACTCCACAGATTGTGTCTGTCCATCTCCCTCCGCAGATACTGTCTGTCCATTACTCTCTAAATTTAGTGTCTGTAGATTACACTCAACAGATAGTGTCTATCCATTACACTCGACAGATACTGTCTGACCATTACACTCCACAGATAATGTCTGCCCATAACACTCCATAGAGAGGGTCTCTCCATTACACTCCACAGATAGTGTCTGTTGATTACACTCCACAGGTAGTGTCTGTCCACTACACTACACAGATATTTTCTGTCCGTTACCCTCCATGGATAGTGTGAATCCTTTATACTCCCAGGACAGTGTCTGTCCATTACACTCCACAGATAGTGTCTGTCTGTTACCCTCCATCGACATTATCTGTCCATTACACTCGACAGATAGTATTGTCCATTACCATCCACAGATATTGTCTGTCCATTACCCTCCATGGACAGTGTCTGACTGTTACACTCCACAGATAGTGTCTGACCGTTACACTCCACAGATAGTGTCTGTCCGTTACATTACACAGATATTTTCTGTCCAGTACACTCCACAGATAGTGTCTGTCTGTCTCCCTCCACGGATAGTGTCTGTCCGTTACCGTGCACGGATCGTGTCTGTCCGATACCTTCCACATTTAGAGTCTGTCCGTTAGCCTCCACAGACAGTGTCTGCCGCTTATACACCTCAGATAGTGTCTGTCCATCACCCTCCAGAGATCGCGTCTGTCCGTCACCCTCCATGGATAGTGTCTGTCCATCTCCCTCCATGGATAGTGTCTGTCCATCTCCCTCCACGGATAGTCTCTGTCCGTCTTCCTCCACAGATAGTGTCTGCACGTTACACTCCACAGATAATGTCTATCTGTTACCCTGCACAGATAGTGTCTGTCCATTGCTCCCCACAGATAGTGTCCATCCTTCACTGATAGTGTCTGTCTCTCACCCTCCACAGATTGTGTCTGTCCGTTACACTCCACAGATAGTGTCTGTCCATTACATTACACCGATATTTTCTGTCCAGTACACTCCACAGATAGTGTCTGTCTGTTACCCAACACGGATAGTGTCTGTCTGTCTCCCTCCACAGATAGACTCTGTCCGTTACCCTTCACAGATAGTGTCTGTCCAGTACACTCCACAGATAGTGTCTGTCTGTTACCCTCCACGGATAGTGTCAGTCATTGACCCTCCACAGATAGTGTCTGTCCATTACATTACACAGATATTTTCTGTCCAGTACACTCCACAGATAGTGTCTGTCTGTTACATTACCCAGATATTTTCTGTCCGTTACCCTCCATGGACAGTGTCTGTCCAGTACACTCCACAGATAGTGTCTGTCCGTCACCCTCCATGGATAGTGTCTGTCTGTCTCCCTTAACGGATCGTGTCTGTCCGTTACCTTCCACATGTAGAGTCTGTCCGTTAGCCTCCACAGACAATATCTGCCGCTTATACACCTCAGACAGTGTCTGTCCATTACCCTCCAGAGATCGCGTCTGTCCATTACACTACACAGATATTTTCTGTCCGTTACCCTCCATGGATATAGTCTATCCGTCTAGCTCCCGGGAAAGTGTCCGTCCATTACCCTCTACAGATAGCGTCTGTCCATTAACCTGCATGGACAGTGTCTGTCCAGTACACTCCACAGATTGTGTCTGTCCGTCACCCTCCACAGATAGTATCTGTCCGTCTCCCTCCACAGATAGTATCTGTCCGTCTCCCTCCACAGATAGTATCTGTCCGTTAACCTCCACAGATAGTGTCTGTCTGTTACTCTCCACGGATAGTGTCTATCTATTTCCCTCCACAGATAGTGTCTGTTTGTTACCCTGCACGGACTATGTCTGTCCGTTACCCTCCACAGTTAGTATCTGTACATTATCCTCCATGGACAGTGTCTGTCCAGTACACTCCACAGATTGTGTCTGTCCGTCACCGTCCACAGTTGGTGTCTGTCCTTTACCCTCCACAGATAGTGTCTGTCCGTTACCCTCCTGGGAAAGTGTCTGTCCTTTACCCTCCAAAGACAGTGTGTGTCCGTCACCCTCCACATATAGTGTCTATCCGTTACCCTCCACAGATAGAGTCTGTCCATCTCCCTCCACAGACAGTGTCTGTCTGTTACCCTATACGGACCGTGTCTCTCCATTACCCTCCACGGATAGTGTCTGTCCTTTACCCTCCACAGTTAGTGTCCGTCCATTACACTCGACAGATAGTGTCTGTCCGTTACCCTCCACAGATTGTGTCTGTCTGTTTCCCTCCACAGATGGTATCTGTCTGTTACCCTCCATGGATAGTGTCTGTCTGTCTCCCTTAACGGATCGTGTCTGTCCGTTACCTTCCACATGTAGAGTCTGTCCGTTAGCCTCCACAGACAATATCTGCCGCTTATACACCTCAGACAGTGTCTGTCCATTACCCTCCAGAGATCGCGTCTGTCCATTACACTACACAGATATTTTCTGTCCGTTACCCTCCATGGATATAGTCTATCCGTCTAGCTCCCGGGAAAGTGTCCGTCCATTACCCTCTACAGATAGCGTCTGTCCATTAACCTGCATGGACAGTGTCTGTCCAGTACACTCCACAGATTGTGTCTGTCCGTCACCCTCCACAGATAGTATCTGTCCGTCTCCCTCCACAGATAGTATCTGTCCGTCTCCCTCCACAGATAGTATCTGTCCGTTAACCTCCACAGATAGTGTCTGTCTGTTACTCTCCACGGATAGTGTCTATCTATTTCCCTCCACAGATAGTGTCTGTTTGTTACCCTGCACGGACTATGTCTGTCCGTTACCCTCCACAGTTAGTATCTGTACATTATCCTCCATGGACAGTGTCTGTCCAGTACACTCCACAGATTGTGTCTGTCCGTCACCGTCCACAGTTGGTGTCTGTCCTTTACCCTCCACAGATAGTGTCTGTCCGTTACCCTCCTGGGAAAGTGTCTGTCCTTTACCCTCCAAAGACAGTGTGTGTCCGTCACCCTCCACATATAGTGTCTATCCGTTACCCTCCACAGATAGAGTCTGTCCATCTCCCTCCACAGACAGTGTCTGTCTGTTACCCTATACGGACCGTGTCTCTCCATTACCCTCCACGGATAGTGTCTGTCCTTTACCCTCCACAGTTAGTGTCCGTCCATTACACTCGACAGATAGTGTCTGTCCGTTACCCTCCACAGATTGTGTCTGTCTGTTTCCCTCCACAGATGGTATCTGTCTGTTACCCTCCACAGCTAGTGTTTGTTGATTATACTCGACCGATAGTGTCTGTCCATTAGAATCCACAGATAGATGTTGTCCGTTACCCTCCATGGATAGTGTCTGTCTGTTACCTTCCACAGATAGTGTCTCTCCATTACCCTCCAGAGATCGCGTCTGTCCGTCACCCTCCACAGATAGTGTCTGTCCGTCACCCTCCACAGATAGTGTCTGTCCTTTACCCTCCACAGATAATGTCTGTTCATTAGTCTCCACAGACAGTGTCTGCCCCTTATACACCACAGATAGTCCCTGTCCATTACCCTCCAGAGATAGTGTCTGTCCATCTCCCTCCACGGATACTGTCTGTTCATCTCCCTTCATGAATATTGTCTGTCCGTCTAGCTCCACAGATAGTCTCTGTCTGTCTTTCTCCACAGATAGTCTCTGCACGTTATACTCCACCGATAATGTCTCTGTTACCCTCCACAGATCGTGTCTGTCCGTTACACTCCACAGATAGTGTCTGTCTGTCTCCCTCCACGGATAGTGTCGGTCATTGACCCTCCTGACCCTCCACAGATAGTGTCTGTCTGTCTCCCTCCACAGATAGACTCTGTCCGTTACCCTTCACAGATAGTGTCTGTCCATTACACTCCACAGATAGTGTCTGTCTGTTACCCTCCACAGATACTGTCTGTCTGTCTCCCTCTGCAGATAGTGTCGTCCGTCTCACTCCATGGATAGTGTCGGTCATTGACCCTCCTGACCCTCCACAGATAGTGTCTGTCCAGTACACTCCACAGATAGTGTCTGTCTGTCTCCCTCCACAGATAGACTCTGTCCGTTACCCTTCACAGATAGTGTCTGTCCATTACACTCCACAGATAGTGTCTGTCTGTTACCCTCCACAGATACTGTCTGTCTGTCTCCCTCTGCAGATAGTGTCGTCCGTCTCACTCCATGGATAGTGTCTGTCCGTTACCGTGCACAGATTGTGTATGTCCGATACGTTCTACAGTCAGTGTCTGTCCATTACCTTCCACAAATTGTGTTTGTCTGTTACTCTCCACGGTCAGGGTCTGTCCGTTACCCTCCTGGGAAAGTGTCTGTCCTTTACCCTCCAAAGACAGTGTGTGTCCCTCACCCTCCATATATAGTGTCTATCCGTTACCCTCCACAGATGGTGTCTGTCCATCTCCCTCAACAGACAGTGTCTGTCTGTTACCCTATACGGACCGTGTCTCTCCATTACCCTCCACGGATAGTGTCTGTCCTTTACCCTCCACAGTTAGTGTCCGTCCATTACACTTGACAGATAGTGTCTGTCCATTACACTCCACGGATTGTGTCTTTTCGATACCTTCCACAGATAGTGTCTGTCCGTGATCCTCCACAGATAGTGTCTGTCCGTTAGCCTCCACAGATAGTGTCTGTCCATTACCCTCTACAGATAATGTCTGTTCATTAGCCTCCACAGACAGTGTCTGCCCCTTATACACTATAGATAGTCCCTGTTCATTACCCTCCAGAGATAGCATCTGTCCGTCTCCCTGCATTGATAGTGTCTTTCCGTCTCCCTCCACAGATAGTGTCTGACTGTTACGCTCCACAGATAGTGTTTGTTGATTACACTCGACCCATAGTGTCTGTCCATTACAGTCCACAGATAGATGCTGTCTGTCACCCTCCATGGATTGTGTCTGTTCTTTACCCTCCACAGACAGTGTCTGTCCGTCACCCTCCAGAGATTGTGTCTGCCCATTACAGTCCACAGATAGTGTCTGTCCGTTACCCTCCACAGATAGTGTCTGTTCATTTCCTTACAAGTACGGTGTCTGTCCGTTACCCTCCATAGATAGTGTCTGTCAGTTACCGTGCACAGATGGTGTCTGTCCGTTACCCTCCAGAGATAGTGTCTGTCCGTTACCCTCTATGGACTGTGGCTGTCCGTAACACTCCACGGACAGTGTCTGTCTGTTACCCTCCACAGGTAGTGTCTGTCGTTCACCCTCCACAGATAATGTCTTTGCCTCGCCCTCCACGGACAGTGTCTGTCCATTACACTACACAGACAGTGTCTGTCCATTACCCTCACGGACAGTGTCTGTCCATTACCCTCATGGACGGTGTCTGACCTCACTGTGTGCCTCCAACAGTACATTTTTAAGTACTAGATTTTTGCTAATTTTGTGTTGAACATAGGAACAGGGCAGCATTGAAGGGTCACATTTGACCCATTATCTGCATTGGACAATGTAGTAAGTCCCAGTTTTCATTCCCAATCCATTACAATTTCCCCTTTTGCAGTATCTAAGAATTGCCTCTTTACATCTACCATTGAATCTCCTTCTGTCACTCTGCCCATCATTCCACTCCAAGTCCCAACCATCAGTTGCATGAGCAACTTTCCTAACTTTTCCTTTGGTTCATCTGCCTTAAATCGTTGACCCTGGTTTATTGGCACCACCTCACCCTTGGCACCACCTCAGCCTTGCTCTATATCCATCTATTGCAGACCTAGTCGGTCTTTGTCTGGTTCTGTAAGTGCCGGCAATCTACAGCAACATACACAAATGCTGGAAGAACTCAGTCAGTCAGGCAGGTACCCTTCATCAGATGGTCTTGGCAGAGTCTTTACTGCTGTTCAT
Source organism: Mobula hypostoma (assembly GCF_963921235.1). Taxonomy (NCBI): domain Eukaryota; kingdom Metazoa; phylum Chordata; class Chondrichthyes; order Myliobatiformes; family Myliobatidae; genus Mobula; species Mobula hypostoma. The sequence continues at coordinate 92,358,862 of NC_086102.1, forward strand.
TTTGTCTCCTGAAGGCTCAATCTTTCAATCTTTTTGATTGTCTTGTATACCAAGGCCTTTGATAGGTGAAGAGAGCATGATGTGACAGATACATCAGATGGAAGTAAAAGTCCTGAAAATGCTCAACCGGCCAGGCAGCATATGTGAAGAAGGAATGGAGTTAGCTTCAGATAGATGAAAAGATCATCTGAAAGTTTTATTTAAAATAGTCCTTCAAGAATCAAACAGATACAGTTGGAAATCACTTTTCACATTAAAAAGATGTTGTTGGTATGTGTTCTAATCCAAATTCTTCGATAAACAGTAGCCCACACCAGTTATGTAACATCAAGTTGCCTTTCACTTTCTGAAGGGGTTTGGTGGTGAATAGTCACTGGGGAGTGGGGACAGCACTATCTGGGCTTATTTCAAACACCTTAACTGCTTTTGTGCACAACCATTCTCACTCACTCACCAGTGACTGTATAATCCACTAGAATTGGTGGCAAAGGAAATTGGCAATTAATTGATAAATTGATTTTATTATTTTCTTATGTACCCAGGTACAGTGAAAATTTTGTTTTGCATGTCATCCGTTACTGATCATTTTGTGACATGAGTGCATTGAGGTAGTACAGAGGAAAATAATAACGGATTGCAGAATCCAGTGCAGACAATAAGGTGCAAGACCACTACAAGGATTGTGATGTTTCCAGGAGGTGGAAAGTGCACCAGACCTGGATGTAGATTTACAAGAACATTGTTAGTAATTCTTAGAGTCATAGAATTTAGATTTAAAGAGTAGAGTAATTATAATAGAGGTAATGGGTAGATCTTCAGAGAGCATCTTGCAACAAGTTCCTGTGCTCCATTGCCATCTTACATACTGTATGTAAAATCCAGAATATAACTCCAAAGATTTAATGAGTGTTGGTACTTTTCAGTTGGGTTTTACATTGTTGCAGAAATTCATGGGACATTATCAGAGAACAGAGTGAGGATTTTGTGCATTATTTTTAACTGGGCAGGGAACACCTGTGTTAACATGTTCCAGGCCTCCTATCAATCCAATGGAAAGGCTCACTGTTGTCGTCAGTCCTGTATTTGAATTTAATTCATAGAAACATAGAAAATAGGTGCAGGAGTAGGCCATTCGGCCCTTCGAGCCTGCACCGCCATTTATTATGATCATGGCTGATCATCCAACTCAGAACCCAGCCTTCCCTCCATACCCCCTGACCCCTGTAGCCACAAGGGCCATATCTAACTCCCTCTTAAACATAGCCAATGAACTGGCCTCAACAGTTTGCTGTGGCAGAGAATTCCACAGATTCACCACTCTCTGTGTGAAGAAGTTTTTCCTAATCTCGGTCCTAAAAGGCTTCCCCTCTATCCTCAAACTGTGACCCCTCGTTCTGGACCTCCCCAACATCGGGAACAATCTTCCCGCATCTAGCCTGTCCAATCCCTTTAGGATCTTATACGTTTCAATCAGATCCCCCCTCAATCTTCTAAATTCCAACGAGTACAAGCCCAGTTCATCCAGTCTTTCTTCATATGAAAGACCTGCCATCCCAGGAATCAATCTGGTGAACCTTCTTTGTACTCCCTCTATGGCAAAGATGTCTTTCCTCAGATTAGGGGACCAAAACTGCACACAATACTCCAGGTGTGGTCTCACCAAGGCCTTGTACAACTGCAGTAGTACCTCCCTGCTCCTGTACTCGAATCCTCTCGCTATAAATGCCAGCATACCGTTCGCCTTTTTCACCGCCTGCTGTACCTGCATGCCCACTTTCAATGACTGGTGTATAATGACACCCAGGTCTTGTTGCACCTCCCCTTTTCCTAATCGGCCACCATTCAGATAATAATCTGTTTTCCTATTTTTGCCACCAAAGTGGATAACTTCACATTTATCCACATTAAATTGCATCTGCCATGAGTTTGCCCACTCACCCAACCTATCCAAGTCACCCTGCATCCTCTTAGCATCCTCCTCACTGCTAACACTGCCACCCAGCTTCGTGTCATCCACAAACTTGGAGATGCTGCATTTAATTCCCTCATCCAAGTCATTAATATATATTGTAAACAACTGGGGTCCCAGCACTGAGCCTTGCGGTACCCCACTAGTTACCGCCTGCCATTCTGAAAAGGTCCCGTTTATTCCCACTCTTTGCTTCCTGTCTGCTAACCAATTCTCCATCCACACCAATACCTTACCCCCAATACCGTGTGCTTTAAGTTTGCACACTAATCTCCTGTGTGGGACCTTGTCAAAAGCCTTTTGAAAATCCAAATATACCACATCCACTGGTTCTCCCCTATCCACTCTACTAGTTACATCCTCAAAAAATTCTATGAGATTCGTCAGACATGATTTTCCTTTCACAAATCCATGCTGACTTTGTCCGATCATTTCACCGCTTTCCAAATGTGCTGTTATCACATCCTTGATAACTGACTCCAGCAGTTTCCCCACCACCGACGTTAGGCTAACCGGCCTATAATTCCCCGGTTTCTCTCTCCCTTCTTTTTTAAAAAGTGGGGTTACATTAGCCACCCTCCAATCCTCAGGAACTAGTCCAGAATCTAACGAGTTTTGAAAAATTATCACTAATGCATCCACTATTTCTTGGGCTACTTCCTTAAGCACTCTAGGATGCAGACCATCTGGCCCTGGGGATTTATCTGCCTTCAATCCCTTCAATTTACCTAACACCACTTCCCTACTAACATGTATTTCACTCAGTTCCTCCATCTCACTGGACCCTCTGTCCCTTACTATTTCTGGAAGATTATTTATGTCCTCCTTAGTGAAGACAGAACCAAAGTAATTATTCAATTGGTCTGCCATGTCCTTGCTCCCCATAATCAATTCACCTGTTTCTGTCTGCAGGGGACCTACATTTGTCTTTGCCAGTCTTTTCCTTTTTACATATCTATAAAAGCTTTTACAGTCCGTTTTTATGTTCTCTGCCAGTTTTCTCTCATAATCTTTTTTCCCCTTCCTAATTAAGCCCTTTGTCCTCCTCTGCTGAACTCTGAATTTCTCCCAGTCCTCAGGTGAGCCACTTTCTCTGGCTAATTTGTATGCTACTTCTTTGGAATTGATACTATCCCTAATTTCTCTTGTCAGCCACGGGTGCACTACCTTCCTTGATAGGTACTGTCCATAACCTGTTACTGAATATCTGTCCTAACTCCGCGCTCACTGGTGACATTTCTTTAGCTCTATCAGTCCTGCACAGGTATGGCTCCTGCTATCTTTGCTGAAATTACTCATTATGTGGAAGGACAAAAGACAGCAATTATTTTTTGCTTGTAAACAAATCAAAAATTGGAAGATACACCAATGTGGAACTCCTGACACAATCAAATGCCTGCAATAATCCATGAATTACCTGAACAGAAACTAACTGCTTTATGCCATTGCAAACACTGCTTTAATTTTTTTTCCAAGTAAAACCATTTAATAAAGTAATATTTTTATCAGGAGTGGCGACAAACTGTATCATCTTTTGAGAAGCTTTAAAAAAAAACTTTGGAGTTTTTTTCCCCCAGAGGCTGCCATTTCATTAAGCAAACTTTGTTTTTGAAATCTAGAACTCCTGTAATGACAGCTTAATGAAGTTCTGTGGAAACACCAGACCAAGATTACAGTGACACCTCTCGGAATCATTTATTTCCATTCCTCCAATGCCTCTCTTCCAATGTTATACTCCTGTTTGGCTCTGGATAGGAAGTGGTGTTAATCACCAGAGAAGAACGCTTGACTCAAGAAGTTTGGCCTCTCCTGCTCTCCAACTAAATCTAAAGGGTTTCAGTGCCATTCATTCATCCTACTCCCAATCACTCAGAAGATTTTCCCTCACTCTTTTCAGTTTTTTATTACCTTAAATACTAGTTCCCAAGTAAGTTATCTGTTTGGACTTATCCGATGGCTGTACAAGTACGTACGTTTTTAAGGAGTCGGAAAATAAATGTTCAACATTGTCACCTAGTGGCGGTGGATGCAATTACATCTCAAATGCAATCAAAACCTAAGGAAAATGTTACCGCAAAAGCATAATAAAATTTTTCAAGAATAGAACCTGCATGCCCTCCTCATCTCTGTTTAACTATATTTAGATATGATTATTAGAAATAATTTAATCATAATAACATGTTAATATGCATTTTCAGAGGTCTGTTAAGGTATTTTTAATCTTCTATAACAATCACAGTTGAAAGAGCCTCAGCCAATCCCAGTGGGTCAATGGTACTTTAGTGAAGGTTTAATTCCCTCAGTTTAGTTCAACTTGTAGTTTTAATGTGCATCTTTGATGTTGTCGAGCAAACCTCGGCTAAATTTTTTTTTAGTTCAAGTGGTTGCCAAAATAGATAAATGAATTTAAAAAAAACACCCACATTTTTCTCTAAGTATACTTTTTTTTACCTAATTTGGGAATAATATGCATAAGATAATATGTGAAAAGACTGATTAAAACAATTGTAAATTAAAATGTTGGGACAGGCTCTGATCTTTAAATGAGCTGTTTTGCCATTCGCTTCACATTTTCTGACTTATAGTCTAAGACAACAACTCAAAGACCGTTCTCATTGGTTGATGAGATGGTAACAATAAGGGGAAAAATAATGACAGGAATGTCTAAGGGTAGATTGGAAGGTATTTCAAAGTAAAGGTTGTTTAAAGCTTAATTTTAGTAATTGTTAGAAAATTACAAATGTTAAAGGATATGAAAATGTGAATGTGGAATTAGATGGGTGGATTATTAAGAACTATGGGGAGTGAGTGGGCAAATGCTTTTAGTCTATTGGAATATCAAAAACTTTGGAGGAAGGGAATGGGATCAGACTGGGTGAGTTGTTAAAGGGTATAATGGGATTAGATTTGACATGATTTTCAAGGGAATGCACATTGAGCAGAGAACAGCATGTGATTGGGATGAATATTACTGGGAATAGGGGATATATTAGAGTAGGGTGGATAATGGGAATAGTTGGAGTACTATGTGTGAAGAATGTGTAGAACATGTATAGGTAACCGATGTGAAGAAAAACATGACATAGGCATGCAACACACACAAAATGCTGGAGGAATTCAGCAGGCCAAGCAGCATCTATGGAAAAGAGTACAGTCGACATATTGGGCCGAAACCCATCAGCAGGACGGCCGAAGGGTTTTGGCCCGAAATGTTGACTGAACTCTTTTCCATTGATGCTGCTTGGACTGCGGAGTTCCTCCAGCATTTTGTGTGTGTTGCTCGGATTTACAGCATCTGCAGATTTTCTCATGTTTGTGATGACATAGGCGTGGTAGACTGGAGCAACAAACTGCGAGAGGAATTCAGTGGGTTGAGAAATGGAAAGGAGAGGTCGACATTTTGTGTCAAACCCCTGTATTTGATTCCTGATGCAGAGCTTCAACCCGAAAGCTTCACAACTCCTTTCCTTCCACAGATGCTGGGTTTCTCTTGCAGATTGTTCTATCAATAGACTCTTTGATCTGAACCTTCAAATCATAATTAATTTGCTTGGGGGTTTCTGGAATTGTTAATCTAATAACATGGCAACGGAGGCGTCTGTAATCTCATGACCATCATGTCCAATAACTAATCTCCTTAATCAATACATCCAAGGATAGGGAATGAGGTAAGGAGATCAGAATTATAAGAGTTTCAGAAAGAGAAAGAAAGGTTGGATTATGAAAAAAAAAATCAGAGATAGAAATAAAGGGCAAGAAAACAAGGATAAAATTTTAAAAATTAAAAATTATTTACTCCAAACTGAGTAGATATGAACATTTTTTGTTTCCATTAAAAGGCTACCAAAAGAGTGACTGTAATTCATGCCTTTAGCTGAGTTCTTATGATGTGAAATATATAAATACCTATGGCTAATTCACTCATAATAACAGTTTAAGTGCCCCCATTTTATAGCAGTGAGAGAACTGGCACAAATTATATGGTTACTGTCTATCATGAAGCTGAATTAAATTGGAGCTCAGTTCCCACCTGCTCAAAAGGGCAACAATTATACCAGTGGTCAAGAAGAGCAGGATGAGCTGCCTTAACGGCTATCATTCAATAGGACTCACATCTGTGGTGATGAAGTTGCTTTGAGAGGTTGGTTATGGCTAGAATCAACTCCTGTCTCAGCAAGAACCTGGACCCACTGCAATTTGCCTATCACCACAACAGGTCTACGGTGGATGCAATCTCACTGGCTCTTCATGGAGCCTTGAATCACCTGGAGAATACTAACGCTTACATCAGGCTGCTGTTTGCTGACTACAGCTCAGCGTTTAACACAATCGTTCCTACAGTTCTGATCAAAAAGCTCCAAAACCTGGACCTCTGTACCTCCCTCTGCAACTGGATCATTGACTTCCTCACTGGAAGACCACTGTCAAAATCAGAATCAGGTTTAATATCACCTGCATATGTCATGACATTTGTTAACTGCAGACTGGAAATAACATCTGCACCTGATAATCAACACTGGCGCAACTCAAGGGTGTATCTTAGCCCACTGCTCTACTCTCTCTACACCCATGACTGTGTATAGGTACCATTCAAGTACCATTCATAAATTTGCTGATGACACAACTATTGTTCACAGACTTTCAGATGGTGACGAAAGGCATACAGGAGTGAGACTGATCAGCTAGTGGAGTGGTGTCACAGCAGCAACCTTGCACTCAACGTCAGTAAGACTAAAGTATTGATTGTGGACTGCATAAAGGATAAGTTGAAGGAACACACTCCAGTCCTCATCATGGGATCAGAAGTGGAAAGAGCGAGCAGTTTCAATTTCCTTGGTGTCAGCATCTCTGACGATCTATCCTGGACCCAACATATCGATGCAGTTACAAAGGAGGCTTGATAACAGCTATACTTCATTAGGAGTTTGAGGAGATTTGATTTGTCACCAAAGACACTTGAAAGCTGCAGAAGGCTGTAATCTCCGTCAGTCCTATCGTAAGCACTAACCTCCTCAGTACTAGCATCCAGGACACCTTCAAGGAGTAATGGGTGAAGATGCAGAGATGGAGATGTGAATGGAGAAAATTGATAATTAGGGAAGATAAAATCTATAATCCAATTGGATTATATTGATGGTAATTTTTAAAAATATATTGATCCATGTCACAAACTATACTCTTCTTAAATTAAAAAGGCAGCATCCATCATTAAGGACCCCCATCACCCAGGACACACCCTCATCTCATTGATCCTATCAGGGAGGAGCTTCACACACTCAACAATTCAGGAACAATTCCTCCCCTCTGCCATCACATTTCTGAATGGACATTGAGCCCATAAACACTACCTCACTACTTTTTTTCTCATTTTGAACTACTTATTTAATTTAACTTAAATAAAATGTATATACTTACTGTTATTTACAGATTTTATTATTATGTATTACAATGTACTGCAGAACAACAAATGTCACCACATATGCTGGTGATATTAAACCTGATCCTGATTCTGAATGTGTGGTTATTTTCGATTCTGCTGTTTTTCTCAGCATTGTGTGCAACAACAATCCATTCAGTCCAGTTGACCAAGAAAAAATCTGAAACTAAATCGAAAGATGATCCGCAGTTTCCTCTTCAGTGATCATAATTCGCCATCATCCTGTAAACCTCAGGAGCAAAGCCAAGTTGACCATACGGGTCAAGCACTATCACTTCAGAAAGAAAGATAAGCCAAAGCCACAGCTTCTGTGTCAGGTGGACTTGAAAGATCCCAGAGCAGGGATTGTAGCAAGATATCCTGGCCATTGTTTTATGTTGACCCAAACAGTTTCATGGATGTTTTGTTTCATTTACAACAGCATCTCAAAAGAATTTCATAATTTCCGGCCAAATACTTTGGGGATCTTTTAAGCATGTGAAAGGTATGATTTAAACCTGTTTCTTCTATCAAATGGCATAATTCTCTTTTAACTGAATGAATATAATAGCCCATTGGACCCTGCTGAAAGGGGGTTGTAAAATGAGAGAGTACTACTTGGTACAGGTAATCTCAAACAGATACTTCAACTTGCACACATCGTACACTGGACATTTGTTTGATTTATCTCTATTTGTTCCTATATTTATCCAGAAGATGAGAATTGATGAGCAGAGACTCAGCAAGTCGGTCATCAAGGGTCTCAAACTGAAACAGACTGTTCATTCCCTTCCACAGATGTTGCCTGACTTGCTGAGTTCCTCTAGCACTTTATGTGTTTTGCTCTAGATTTCCAACATCTGCAGAATCTCTTGTGTTTTTGAAGAGCAGAGAAATTGATCTTTAACTAAGTACAAGGCATATTTTAGAAATTTTCTATTTAATTTAAGAAGGGTGTAGTTTATGACATGGTTCAATATATTTAAAATTCACCATCAATGTAATCCATTTGGACTTAATTAATTATCCATTTTCTCCATCCCCTACTTTGTCTCTGCATCTTCTCCCAATGTTCCCTCAAGAATATTTTAATGTTTTTAATTTCTTCTAATTTTGTTAGTCGTTCCAAAAAATATAGAGGCAAAATAATTATATTGTATTTCTGCAACTCATCTGTCTTATTGTGTATCTTAGTGACTCCGTCCCTATTCAATTTTTTTGTGTTTTATGTGTCAGTAGAATAATTTGTTCTTTCAATATACATTCATTGATTTTTTTTTGCATTTATTATCACTTTTCTATATATTTTGGTTTCCTCTCTTCCGTTCTTCATGTCCGTAGAGATGCATTTTAAAATTTAAATGTTATCTTATCTTTTTTATTTATATTTTAGATGTTATTGGGGTCTGGAATCTTTTCTTTAATGTAATTTCTCTGACTAATTTTCACAGTTGTTCTATTTATTTCCTCCTTAGTAATTTAGTTTTGTTTGTTTCCCTGTTTGTAAACCTATTCTCTTCAAATCATTTTTCTCAATGTATTACTTTGATTATTCCTTCCTCTTTTGGTTTGTTGTGCTGAGATCACTACTGCCTGGAAGTTCCTCATCCTTTTTTATTCTTCATATTGTTAGATCCAGTGCTAAACTCTCCTTGCTGATGTATTTGGAAATGCATGAATTCATTGTACAAATTCCATTCTTTATAACTCCCTCCACTTCCTCTTCCTGCCAGTTTACTTGCTTGTGGTCAAAATCTCCATACATTGTAATTCTATATTCTTTACTCATTTCACAATGTTACACACAAGATTTCTTCCTCCAGCATGTTTCCAATGTTGCATGTTCTATAGTACATGCCATAGGCATGATGTACAGTATACTCCTTGCATTTTATTTGGATACATATACCTTTTGTTTATAAGTCACCATTTGTCTTGTTCCTTATTGCAGTTCCTTTTCTTTAGCCAGAGAGTGGTGAATCTGTGGAATTTGTTGTCAAAGGCAGCTGTGAAGGCCAAGTCATTGGGTATATTTAAGGCAGAGGTTGATAGATTCTTGATTAGTCAGGGCGTGAATGGATACTGGGAGAAGGCAGGAAATTGGGGCTGAGAGAGAAAATGGATCAGACATGATGAAATGGTGGAGCAGACTCATTGGACCAAATTGCCTAATTTTTCTCCTATATCTTAAGGTCTTATGTATGATCCATACAGTTATCCTATCTCTTTTTGGATTATGTTATACCCACAGTGACTTGGTGTTAGCAGAGTTTTTTTCATGTGGCTATTTGGTTGGGTAAGTAATGCAGAGATAGACAGATAGATTGATAAGCTGACAGAAATTGTGCATCAATGGACAATTAGGAAATGTGATGAATGACAAATGTATGAACTGATCCACAGATAGGTTGCATACAAAAGGATAATAGTCACTAAGCAGATGGATAGATAGGTGATTAGATAGAAACACAAATGTGGAGATTGCTGGAGAGGCGAATGCACATGGAATAAATAGTCAATTGTAATGGGGTGGTGGGGAGTCAAATAATCAACTGCTTTTGCGTAGTCAGAGAGTGGTCAACAGATTTGCAATAGATAGAAGGAAAACATCATCTCTGAGTGGATGGGGATGTGTAAGTATAGTGGTGAGATAGGCAATGATTGCATGCACAGCAAAGAGATAGACAATGGAGAGAGAGATACACAAACAAGTGGACAGAGAGATAGATGAACAGGTGGAAAGATACTTGTATGAGTAAATGGACAGATATGATCTTTGACAGCATATGGAGGAGATTGGGATGACAAATTAACAGTTGTTGGGTGCTACATGGTCAGATACTGTAAATGAATAAGTAGATGGGAAAATGATATATGGGTTAATTACAAGTTAGATAGCCACTCAAATTAGTTTTTGGTAGCTAGATGGATTTATAATGAACATTTGATAAGGGCAGCTGAACAGGATGGGTGGAAAATATCTGTGAAGATGGGCAAATGCAATGACATCAATGGAAGAGCAGACATATCTTTTAGAGAATTAATGCACAATTAAGAATATAAGTAGATGCAAGGAAAATTTAATGGATCCATGGATAGATAGGATGGGTTGGGAGATGATCAACAGAATGATCATTACAGGATGGCAATTAGTTGATATATGAATAGACAGCTAGGTGGAAGATTGGATAGATATTGGATGTTGGATGCATATACAGAAAGATTGTATGAGGAACAGACACTTTGGGTGAGGTGCAGAATAAGTGAGTGGACAGAAATTGCTTTTTGGACCTTTGTGGCTAGTGAGCAGACAGTTAATTGGCGAATGGGTGGACAGTAAGATACGATGACTCATTGGAGCATAAATAGATTATACATCAGTGGAAAGATAGATGGAGGTAGGGATGGATGGAGAAGTAATGGCTAGATGCAGAGATATATAAATAGTCCTGTAGATGCTACACGATGGGTGGGAGGCTGCAGATTACATGACAATGGGCAATAGTCACCATATGGGTTGATGCATGGTTGCTGGAGAATAGCTGAACGGAGAAGTAAATTGATGGATGGGTTAATTGCTAGATGGTGGATGGTTGAATGGTTAATGCAGCCGGTTAGGTGGATAGTTAAATGGGAAGATGAATGGGCAGATATTATTATTTGAAGCTTTCAGATCAGTGATTCTGAACTTTTGTTTAGACTCTGTTAGTAAATTACTCTACTTTTTAGGCAAGCAAACTGCAGAATTTCCATTTGAAGAATTGACGTAAAGTAACCAATAAAGACTGCAGATTAGATATTCAGAGTAAATACTGAATATTTTAATACAAGAAAGGGAAACATTTGCTTTCATCATCAATTACTTACTGGGTTAAGTGATACTATGGACCTTATATCTGTTTCCTAGAACAATCCACTTTTGTTATGTTTTCTTACACACACACACACACACACACACACACACACACACACACACACGCAGTAGGTTTGAAGTAACCAGTAAATCTTCATAAATGTTCAGTGTTATTGAAAATATAGAGCAGCTTATGCATGGCCTTTGTGTATTGTGTATTATCTAAAGTTAATTCACATTTCTTTGGGTTGTTATCCAGACTTGGAGATTAGACCAAAGGCACAGGTATGTAAGATGTAAATTAAAATCGTCATTAAACATCCAGCCTCAGAGTAAGATTTATGTAGATTAGAGGCCAAATACACAGGAACATTGGCTATAAATTAAAGAGTAATATCATCATCAAAAATATTGAGCAATTTGTTAGGCTCTGGGGAAGAACTTGGTGAATATTAGATTTATCAATGTATAGCCTCATTACAGTGACATTGTCATATGCTTGAGTGTGTTTTATGTAATTGGACACACAAACAGGTCAAAGAAAAAGTGAAAGCTAGGTGAAAAGACAGCAAACAGTATTGTGCATCCCAAAAATCTGGGGCAACATCTTCAGAAGGGGAATGATTCTCTGGAATACCGGCCGGCCTGGCTGAGTTTTAGAGTTGATCTACATCGAGAGGCACACTGATTCTCACTGCAAGTGTCTGTCTAGGAGTCTGATTAAATACATTAACCAATTCTCTTTGCTGGATAAGCTGTGTCAGCTTTATTTTTGATTGTTGTGCCATTGCAATGTCAGATTAAGAGAGCTGTCACAGGGAAAAGTGTTTGAAAGCACACTCTCACACAGAATAAACAGTTATACTTCAGGAGATGATTTGCACAGGAAATTAGGAAAATTTTTACAAGAAGTAAGATTCTGACTAAAGTCTTTCACACATTTAAGTAAAATCCTTGATTCCCTGAAGACCTGAGGACATGTTTACACTCTACTTTTTATAATCCAAAGTTTTGCTTTCCCCACTTTATTACAGTGGAATCAATATCTCTGCTGTAACACCTCCATGTGTGATGAAAAGTCTCTATCACCCTGCCCTCAACATGTCTTTGATGAATACATTGTAAATTTACATTGATGCATTTTGAGGTGGTTCCATTCGATGAATTACAGTATGAGTTGCATCTAAATGAATACATGAATTTAGCAGTTTTCTATGCAAAATTACTGTACACAATGATCAAACCGAACTGAAACAAAGATTATGCATCTGTGTAGTTTATGCACCATACAAGAAAAGGAGCCCTGGCCCACTACCAGGGTTGGAAACTCTCTGCACCATTGCTTCTCCTGTAAAATACCATTTCACTTCTCTGGCACTGATCAAAATGTGCACTAGAACAATCTGTATATAGTGATCCGGCTCAAAGTTAGTGAGCTGATTCTTGTGTCAATGGAACTCCATAGCCTGCCGAACATCATTGTTCATAAAATGAATGCTACTGATATCATATGTCTACAGTTTTGTTTTAGAAAGATCTATTTTTGGAGCTTTTGAGATAGTTGTTCTTATGTACTCATATGTTTTATGTAAAAAAAGCCAATAAATTGAGAGTGTTTGTAATCGGTGTGGTGTACTTTATATCGGTAACAGAGGGTAAAGTAAAGATCCCTGACGTTTTGTAGCTGAGTTCATGGAAAGGTGAAATTGGGGTAGAATTTACTGCACCCCAGGAGCATTCCAGAGACTCATATCAAATTCTGGATTTTCTGGAGATCAATAATTATATATTTTTATATGGCCTCATGACAAGCGCCAAGAGTGTGTGCCTTGAAGTGTATACTCTGCTAATGGTATTTCCAGCGTAGAAGACAGTTTCATGGAGTGATACAGTACAGAAGCAGACTCTTTGGCCCACTATGTGGATGTTGATTATTATGGAACTGTCTATACTAATCCCATTTCCAGACATTTGGCCTTTAATGCCTGAACCATGCGGGTGCTCATTCAGATACATCTTAAGTGCTGTGAGAGTACCTGCTTCCACCTTCTTTTTCAACGTGTTGCAGATTACAACCACTCTCTAGGTGAAAAAAAATCTTATTCCAGTTCCCCACTAACTCACAGAGCCATACAAACTGGCCCTTCAGCCCAATCAAGATACTTGTCTAAGCCAGTCCCATTTGCTCATATTTGACCCATTTCCCTCTATCCATGTACAGAGGTTGTTTAAATGTTGTCATTGTACATGCCTCAACTTCCTTTGGCAGCTCATTCCATATACCCACCACCCTCTGCATAAAGGTCTTGTCCCTCAGGTTCCTGTGAAATCTCTTCCTTCTCAACTTAAAGCTGTTCCTTCTAGTTCTTGGGGAAAAGAGTGTGCGTTCACGCTGCCCCCTATACTCCTCACTTTAAGTCTATGCCCTCTGTTTCAAGAATAATCCTGCTTCCTAGTTGATCCTTTTCTTATTTCCAATCAGACTCTTAGAAAGTGAGTAACCCTGACACCAACGCCCAGCGATTGTTACCTTGAATTAATATTAATCTCTAGCTTTGAAGCGTTGCAGCCCTTTCCCTAATGGTGGTTATTGTTCCTTCCTGCAACAGCTTGTTTTAGCATTACTAGTGAAAATTTTAGAATTGGCTATTAAGAGTGGAGATGGAATCTTGATTCAGACCAAGTGGAAGTGGATGGTCCCTTTATGAAACAGTGAGCTTTCTATTTTTATAGTTCAATTTACATGGATGCTTTCTATTGCTCATCAGACTGAACCAAACAAAAGATGTTAGAAAAACCCAGTTGTGGAACGGGAAATGATCAATGTTTCAGATTTACAAACTGGTGAATTCAAGAGATGCAAGTAGATTTTCAACTTGCCAGATTTATTGGATTATGTTCATGCTTTGCTGGAGGACATTAACTCTATTCCTTAACAAACTTTGTTGAACAAACCTGAGTTGTTTCTCTGGAGGAAATACCTCTGAGAGGAGACCTGACAGAAGTTTATAAAATTATGAGAGGCGGAGATAAATTGGACAGCCAGAAACTTTTCCCCAGGTAAGAAATGTCAAGTACTATAGACCATGTATTTGAGGTGATAGAGGGAAAGTTTAAAGAAATTATGCAAGGAAAATTTTTCACACAGAAAGAATGGGCCGCCAGGGATTCTGTAACTACCCCAATTCAACAGGACCTTGTGTGCTGTACTCTCCACACCTTACCTCCTACCTTTATTTTATCCATTATCCTCAAAGTTTTCTTTTCTTGCTCTTCAGTACCAGAGACATTTTTTGCTCTGCTTGACATCCAATACATCATGTTGTTAGACCAAAAATCCCATTTTGCCTGAGATTTTATTATCCTGACCTCTCCATCAAGTTACCGATGTTGACAGATTCACTGTAGAAAGCATCCCATCTGGTTGCTTTGCAGCTTGGGATAGCAACCACTCTGCCCAAGAGCACAGGAAACTGAAGAGAACTGTGGACATGGCTGATCACGTAATGAAAACTAGGCTCCCCCTCATTGACTCTGTCTATATTTCCTGCTGTCTTAGGAAAGCAGCCAACATAATCAAAGACCATTCCCCCCAGTATTCTTTCTTCACCCCCCCCCCCCATGGGGCAAAAGAACAAAAGCCTGCAAATACAAACCACCAGACTCTAGGACAGCATCTAGCCCACTGTTACCAGACTCTTGAATGGAGCTTTCGTAAGCAAAATGGTGAACTCCCGATCTCCCAATTTACCTCACTGTGACCCTTGCACTCTGTCTAGCTGCAGTGCACTTTTCCTGTAATTGCAACTTCAGTTTGTAGATGAACTCTATACAAATGGGTCCTTTTGAAGCAAGTTAAATCTTAAATTGCATGATAAAAGAAGATACTGTCTAAAACAAGGTTTGATCTATCCTCCCAAAAGATTATCCTTTTGACAATGGGCTAAGGGGAGACCCAGTCTGAAACTTTACTTGTAACTATAATTGAGGTCTATTTCTCCTTTTGCTATCTTGGTGTAGTTGTGTATGAAATCATTTGACAGCACAGCAAGGACACAAAAGCTTTTCATTGTATCTCACTACATGTGACAATAATAAACCGATAGCAATAATAATAATCCCACTGGATGTCAATGCAGCAGTTCAGAGATTGGATTTATTGAGAATGGGGCTGAAGGCTGTAATCTTCTGTTTTAAGGATTACATTGGTTTGATCTCCCTTGGGGTCACCAATAAATCTCCAGTGGAGTTCAATGTCCACACAGATGACGACACCTCCAGGGCCGTTATGCACTTTTGGTAGAAGTTATATTGGAGCTCACAGGGACATAACAGTCACAGATTCACACAAAAGCTGACAGAAGTGAGCAGTGCTATCTGAGTGGGGTTTATAGATTCTTTCTGTAACTGTGGCATGCCCCTGGATTCTTCAACATCTTATTGACGTGCTAATTGGTATGTTAATTGCCTAATGTGCAGATGAGTGGTAGAATCTTGGGGGAGGTGATGGAACTGTAGGGAGAATAGGCCACAGGAATATTAGTGGTGTAATAGAATTGCTTTGCTGGCTAGCATAGTCTTGATGGTATTGGTTTACTATACAAAATTACTGTACTAAAATACAGTGTAAAGCTTTTGTTTTGCATCGAGCTAATAAAAGAAACCAGAGTGTAGAATATATAGTTACAGTTACAGAAAAAGTGTAATACAGAGAGGAAAATAAATGCAGGGCCACCTCGAGGTAACTATAAGTTTATCTATTTGTTTATGAGAGGTCTGTTCAAGAGTCTGATAACAATGGGAATGGTAGCGGTCTTTGAATCTGATATTATAAAGAAATTCAAGACTTTGCTAAAAATTAGCTTCTTCCAGAAATATTAATCAAGTGTTTACATTGAAAGTAGCCCAAGTTACAAATTTCAGGGTCACCTCTGCTTACGACTTATGTACAACTAGGTGGAATACAACTGCTGGATGTTGTGGAGCTGTAGGCATCATCAGCTGTGCGGGAATTCGGTTTGTGGCTGCACTTTTGATTTGCAATCTGTCCGGCTTACAAACGATTCACAGTGATGGAACGCTGCTGTAACTTGGGTAGGACCTGTACTCCAAATGACCACTTTCATAAACAATGCAGAGAGGTGTTCACTGCTCTGGAACAGAACCCAAAGGGGCAAAGAGTGAAAAAGGAGCATGAGAAATGAGTGAATGAGAGTCCCCAGTAACGTCTGCCATTTTTATTGAACTTGTCACTTCTCTGCATACAGGTAAAACTGAATCAACGTTTTGGGTTTAGTCAGATGACAATGCTGGTTTTCGTTATCTGTGGCTGAGCTGATTGATTCTCTGCAGCCCCTGGCGGTTGTTGATAGTCTTGTGCACGGTGATGAGGAACGGGAAAGCTGAGGGGAGCTCCACACGGCTGCTGAGATTCTGGTGCCCCCAATGCAAACACTGCAGTTTATCCGCCAGGTCTCTCCGTCCTGCCCGCTCCAGAGCCACCTGTAGCCGTTTACTTTTATTCTCTTGGTCCTTTGACTTTTCATACCTGAAACAATTTTTCAGAACTATAAGGTACAAACACAGCAGAGACCTGGCAGACCAATTGAATAATTACTTTGGTTCTGTCTTCACTAAGGAGGACATAAATAATCTTCCAGAAATAGTAGGGGACAGAGGGTCCAGTGAGACGGAGGAACTGAGCAAAATACATGTTAGTAGGGAAGTGGTGTTGGGTAAATTGAAGGGATTAAAGGCAGATAAATCCCCAGGGCCAGATGGTCTGCATCCCAGAGTGCTTAAGGAAGTAGCCCAAGAAATAGTGGATAATTTTTCAAAACTCTTTAGATTCTGGACTAGTTCCTGAGGATTGGAGGGTGGCTAATGTAACCCCACTTTTTAAAAAAGGAGGAAGAGAAACTGGGGAAACATCGGTGGTGGGGAAACTGCTGGAGTCAGTTATCAAAGATGTGATAACAGCACACTTGGAAAGCGGTGAAATCATCGGACAAAGTCAGCATGGATTTGTGAAAGGAACATCATGTCTGACGGATCTCATAGAATTTTTTGAGGATGTAACTAGTGTGCAAACTTAAAGCACACGGTATTGGGGGTAAGGTATTGATGTGGATAGAGAATTGGTTAGCAGACAGGAAGCAAAGAGTGGGAATAAATGGGACCTTTTCAGAATGGCAGGCAGTGACTAGTGGGGTACCGCAAGGCTCAGTGCTGGGACCCCAGTTGTTTACAATATATATTAGTGACTTGGATGAGGGAATTAAATGCAGCATCTCCAAGTTTGCGGATGACACGAAGCTGGGCGGCAGTGTTAGCTGTGAGGAGGATTCTAAGAGGATGCAGGGTGACTTGGATAGGTTGGGTGAGTGGGCAAATTCATGGCAGATGCAATTTAATGTGGATAAATGTGAAGTTATCCACTTTGGTGGCAAAAATAGGAAAACAGATTATTATCTGAATGGTGGCCGATTAGGAAAAGGGGAGGTGCAACGAGACCTGGGTGTCATTATACACCAGTCATTGAAAGTGGGCATGCAGATACAGCAGGCGGTGAAAAAGGCGAATGGTATGCTGGCACTTATAGCGAGAGGATTCGAGTACAGGAGCAGGGAGGTACTACTGCAGTTGTACAAGGCCTTGGTGAGACCACACCTGGAGTATTGTGTGCAGTTTTGGTCCCCTAATCTGAGGAAAGACATCCTTGCCATAGAGGGAGTACAAAGAAGGTTCACCAGATTGATTTCTGGGATGGCAGGACTTTCGTATGAAGAAAGACTGGATGAACTAGGCTTGTACTCATTGGAATTTAGAAGATTGAGGGAGGATCTGATTGAAACGTATAAAATCCTAAAGGGATTGGACAGGCTAGATGCAGGAAGATTGTTCCCGATGTTGGGGAAGTCCAGAACGAGGGGTCACAGTTTGAGGATAAAGGGAAAGCCTTTTAGGACCGAGATTAGGAAAAACTTCTTCACACAGAGAGTGGTGAATCTGTGGAATTCTCTGCCACAGGAAACAGTTGAGGCCAGTTCATTGGCTATATTTAAGAAGGAGTTAGATATGGCCCTTGTGGCTATGGGGATCAGGGGGTATGGAGGGAAGGCTGGTGCAGGGTTCTGAGTTGGATGATCAGCCATGATCATAATAAATGGCGGTGCAGGCTCGAAGGGCCGAATGGCCTACTCCTGCACCTATTTTCTATGTTTCTATGTTTCTAGTAGAGCTGCTGCCTCAACTCCCGAGGCACACATTCCTTCCTGACTTCAGGTGCTGTCTGTGTGGAGTTTGCACATTCACCTTGTGGCCAGGTTAATTTTTCTCATGTTAGAGCATGGCGAAGTGGCTAAGGCATCAGTCTGGTAATCTGAAGGTCGCTAGTTCGAGCCTCAGCTGAGGCAACGTGTTGTGTCCTTGAGCAAGGCACTTAACCACACATTGCACTGTGACTTCAGCAGTGCCAAGCTCTTTGGGTCCTAATGTCCTTCCCTTGGACAATATCGGTGGTGTGGAGAGAGGGGATTTGCAGCATGGGCAACTGCCGGTCTTCCATACAACCTTGCCCAAGCCTGTGCCCTGGAAACCTTCCAAGGCGCAAATCCATGGTCTCACGAGACTAACGGATGCCTAATATAATTTCTCTCAGATGTTCCAGTTTTTTCCACATCCCAAAGACATGCAAGTTGAAAGTTACAGCACAGGAACAGGCTTTTCAATCCATGATGTTGTGCTAAACAAAATCAGCTAAAGATTCCTAATTCAAAGCCTTCTGTTTGCACGTGGTCCATATCTCTGCATATTTATATGCCTATTTAAGAGCCCCTTAAACTCCTCTATGCTGCCCTAAGCTCCAGCGGAGTCACAGGGAGTAACTAAACACCTCCATCATATTGCCTCCAGCATCATTTGGGTTACTTGGGTATTAATTTAGTTTTGCACACCATTGTGGGACGAATGGCTTGTTCCTGTTTAGTTTAAAAAAAAACGTCCCTCACACATCTGTTTGGAGCTTTCCCCTTCTCAGCTTAAATGCATGTCCTCTAATATTAGACTTGACTCTGAGATAATACTATCCTATCCACGCCTTTCACAATCATCATTTTCTACCAGGTCTCCCCTCAGCTTCACCGCCCCAGAGAAAACAACCCAAGTTTGTCCAAACTCATGCCCTCTGATCCAGACAGCATCTTGGTGAAGCTCTTCTGCATCCTCTCCAAAGTCTCGACATCCTTCCTACAATGGGAATGCATTTCTCCACATGCATCCTAACCAGAGTTTTATTTTTTAAAAAGTCACCTAACTACTGATTATGGTCATCAGGTGATGCAATGAGTAGTTTTTCTCTCTCTGAGATCTCCAAGTCCCATTCACCCTCTTTAGTTTCCCTGTCCATTATCTCCTCCCTAATTCTCCTACTGCATACCGGGGCAATTTACAGTGAATGATTAACCAAACAACCAGTTTACCTTTGGGATGTTGGAGGGAACCAGATTACCCAGAGGAAACCCATGCAATCACAGGGAGAACATGCTGACTCCAGACAGACTCCACTGGACGTTAAGGTTGAGCTGTGAAACTGGCTCTGTGGCCCTGTGCTGACTTGCGTCATTGTCTGATAATGGTTCTTCAGTTCTTTTGCTCACTCACATCCAGTGGCTCACCTTTGGGCGACTAGACCTTTCGACTGCAGGCTTGGAGAGGTGTGCACAAAATCAGAATACTAAACAGGTCGGTAGTGTGTTGAGTGCTAACTGGAAAACAGTAAGAGACAATATGAGTTAGCAACATCTTAAGACTACTGATGAAACCCTTGACTTACCAGTTTTCCAACATTTTCTTGGCTTGCACATATTTCTGCATGGAGGCTGCTTGAAACCGACCAATGTCTGCCCTGGAGAATCCCAGCTCGAAAGCCACAAGGGTCCACTGAAAGCCAAGGTCTTTCGCAAGTTCTTGGATAAACTTCACATTGATCACAGCATCCTTGGGGCAGGACAACAGCTTTCTGTAAATAACACTCATGGAGTGCCAGTTTCAGACTGACAAGTCTTTATCAAGCAGAACTGCAGGTGGATTAGGAGAATATGAAGAGAAATGCCAACCAAGATGTTATTATTGTTAGCTAAGATATGCAAGAGGGTTGTTAGGATGGAGATGAACAGAAACATGGGACAGCTAGTGTTAATTTCAATGTACAGTATGTTAATTTAAGTTTATATTAAGTTATGTTTGCCATGTTTTTGATGCTGCTGCAAAAGGTCAAGTTTCATGGCATATCAAGTGTGGCAGTGAGGTAGCAAGTTCAAGTTTACTGTCATGGGCATTCATACCCACACTTGAAATGCCATGAAACTTGACCACTGGTACTGCCTGTGTGGTGCTTGTGCAATCTCCCTTTGACCCCGCAATAGCTTAATTGGCTGCTAAGAGTTACCCCCAGTGTGTAAGTGAAGTCTGGAGGGAAATGAAATGGGAAAAGTGTAGTGTTGGTATGAATGGGTGGTTGATGGTTGACACAAATGTGGTAGGCTGAAAGGTAGAGGTCGAAACCACTGACGGATGAGTGCAGAAAGGAGTTCCTGTCTTCCCATCACTCTCCTTACCATTTACTAATAATCTAAGGGACAGGAAGCAAAGTTTATGGTGACCTGTTGTTCCTGGGTTAAGGGAAGAAACCCCCAGGATTTGGTTCTGAAGCTCTGTCATCTTTTTCATATATTAATAACTTTAATGGGAAGACACAAGATACAAAGTCAAGGCTGGCAGATGATATGGTAAATACTGACATCTTAGGAGGACAGATTGGTAAAGTGGGGCAGGAGAAACTACTACATTCATTTGTCCACCTTCTCACTCTCTACCTGCACCCTTTCACTCATTGATGGGGTTTTACCCCACCAGAGACATCCACAACCTTCCCCGCTGCTTCTTTTGTCCCCTTCCCATTTCTCACCAAAGGTGTTTGATTTCAAAACATTAACTGTTCTCAATCCACAGATGTGGCTTGACCTGCTGAGTATTTCCAACATTGTATTTTTGTATTTCAATTTGCAGCATCTGATGATATTTTTAATTTTCCCGTAACAATCAAGGTATACCAATGTAAATTTTGTGTTCCTTTCTGGACATCGTAGTTTCACCAGAAGACTAACTCATTATTGACAGTACTATATGGAGGGATTTGTAGCTAGCAGAGAGCTCTTCCCATTAGTAGATTGCTCAGGGACTGGGGAGGGCAAACAGCTTTAAATTTTTGGTCATGAGATACAAAGGACACGTGAGGAGAATACTGAATAGTGATGGACTAGAATTCACAGCATGTAACAATGTTGGAAGCAAAGTCAATTAGGATCTTCCAAAAGGAATTGGATGCACACTGGGGAGGTAATGATTTGGTAATTGGTTTATTACTGTCATATGTACTAAGACACGGTTCATAAGTATTGTCTGCGTGCCCTCCAGACAGATCATTCCAAACACAAGTACATCGTGGTGGTAAAAAGGAAAAAAAAAACAGAATGCAGAAAATAGGGTTACAGTTACAGAGAAAGGTGGTACAGTAACAGTGGTTAGTGCAATGCTTCATGGTATCAACGACTCACGTCCAGTTTCTGCCACTGCCTGTAAGGAGCCTGTATGTTCTCCCCAAAATCACATGGGTTTCCTCCCAGTTCTCCGGTTTCCTCCCACAGTCCAAAGACGTATCGATTGGCAGGTTAATTAGTCATTGTAAATTGTCCCGTGATTAGGCTAGGGTTAAGTTGGGGGCTGCTGGGTGGCGTGGCTCGGTGGGCCAGGAAGGGCCTACTCTGCACTGTATCTCAATAAATAAATAAAGTCAGTGCAGGTAGACAAATAAAGAGCAGAAGTGTGATGAGATAGGTTGAGAGATCAAGAGTTCATCTTTATTGTATTGAGATCTGTTCAAGTGTCTAATAATAGTGGGATAGAAACTGTGCTTGTGCCTGGTAGTACTTTCTTTCGAGCTTTGGTATTCTCTGCCTGAGAGACGAGAAAAGAAAATGACCAGGGTGGGAGGGTCCTTGATTATTCTGGCTGCTGTACCGAGGTAGTGGGAAGTATTATGGAGTGGATGGAGGGCAGCCAGCTGCTGATTTGTGTGATGAACTGAGGTGTTTTCACAACTTTCTGCAATCATGGCCAGAACAGCTGCCAAAACAAGCTGTGATGCATTGGCATAGGATGTTTTCTATGGGGCATCCGTGAAAAAATTCAGGGTTTTTTGAAGCGAGAAGGGGAAAGGGACTCAGAAGATTTCTCCTACTAAACTTAGCATAGATGCGATGGACCCAATGGTCTCTTTCTAAGCTGTAACTATTTGATGATTGCGAAAAATAGATCAGGTGAATGACATTGTCTTTTCCCCAGGGTTGAAGAATGTAAAACTGGAAGGGATAGATTTAAAGCAAAAGAGGGACAAGAGTTCACACAGAGGGTGATGGCTATACAGAATGAGCTGACAGAGGAGGTAGTAAAAGCAGGTACAATTGCATCATTTAAAAGATATTTGGTCAGGCATGGATAAGAAAGGTTTAGAGCAGTGGTTCCCAAAGTGGGCAATATTGCCCCCACCCCAGTGGAGGTGGGAGTTTCTCAGAGGGCAATAAAGTTAAAGGGGGTGGTGAGGGTCGCTCGGTAGCAAGGGGGGCAGCTGAAGACATAATTTAAGAAATGAATTACTTATTAAAAGCTTTTGATCCTCGGTGCCTCATAATTGATTACAATGATACTAAGGGAATGACCTTGCTAACCCACCATTCTCTTAGACTTTGCTCCAAGCACATTATAGTTATTGAGAAACAATATGACATTTACATGGACTGAAGAAATCGTGTTATTCCCAGGCCCAGCTGTGCATTATTGTTGTTCAATGCTGTAGCACAGTGTTAGCTCGTATGATTCCCATACTCTAATCATGCAGCAGTTCAATTCCTGTGAATTAGGGTTTGGCATTCAATGAGGTAAAGTTCAGAATCTGCCTTTTTGAAAGGTCTTGACCACAATTCTTTAACCCACAGCACAACCGAGATATCAGTACTCCACTTGCAGTACCTTCAGACAACGAGTGAGGTTTTGTCTGGGCTATTATGACATCATAACTTTCCACTTCATGGATCGCAGTGCCTGAGGTTGGACTTAAAACAATAGGCGATTGTCCGTGGTCGTTAATCCATAACGAAAATGGCAGAAGCAGACCAAATGAAAAAGAAGTCTAGATCATACAGTGTGGAGTATCTGTAATATGGCCAGTACTAAGCAACCAACAGCAGCCAATGTGTCCACTGTGTGAAAAAGATTTTTTCAAGTGAGGCAATGAAACTGTCCGGGCTCCTTGAACACTTGAACAGAATACACTCTGATAAAACAAACAAGAACTTACCTTATTTTCAGTCACTTTGTGAATACTTTCAGAAACGGAAAACATGTTTGCCAGCACTTCACAAAAAAACAGTGAGGGTTTGCTAGCTTCATATAATATTGCATTGTTCATTGCTAAATCTGGAAAGCCCCATACAATTGGAGAAGAACCGATTCTGCCAGCAATAAAGGAAGTTCTAAGTACAGTCACCAGAACAAATAATTAAACTGATTCTGCTCAGTGACAACTCTGTTCAAAGATGAATAGTTGAAATGTCTGAGAATGTGGAAGACACATTGTGCAACATACTTTAGAAAAAAGAATTTGCTCTGCAGTTGGATGAGTCAACTTTGCCGGGCAATTAATCTTTGCTCCTTGGTTATGTTTGCTTCATAAAAGATGAAAGTGTGGTTCAAGAGTTGTTATTTGCAAGTGGACTAGAAAGAGGTATGAAGGAGGAGTTAGTATCTCAGGTTGTTGAGCATTTTTTTTTTAAAGAGGAGGACATTCTGCTCACCAACATTCTTGCTTGGGGCACCATCGATGACAGGACACCACCGTGGGGTTATTACTTTCCTGAAAAAAGCTGTATCTAGTATATTTACAATTCACGGACAACATCTTGTCACAAAAAAAAACCTAAGCAATTGATTGCATGAATCATCCAGTGCTGTTATCACAGTGCTAAATAAACTCAAGTTCCATGCTCTCAATTCTCGACTATTTTCAGAGCTTTGTAGAGAATGATGAGCAGCTTGAATGCTTGTGTTGCACACAGAAGTCAGACGCTCTCAAAAGATAAATGACTGAGACACTCTTATGCCATTTTTCAAATTGTGATAAAATTCTTGGAAAATTCAGTAGTCAACTCAAGAATACTAGGCATCACATTGCTTATTTGTCAGAATTATTCACAAATTCTAATGAAATCAACCTTCAGTTGCAAGGAAGTAATGTGAATCTTATCAGTCAAATCAGTCATCTCCACATTTCTGTCCATGTAATCCCTATTTAAGTGTAACATCGGCTATCGTAAGTTTTTCCAATTTCTGAGCCTCTCTGAGTTGGCAGAGGAAGGAAGAGTACTAGATGATGATCTTCAAGTATAGTGTATCGACCTGCGAGAGCTGCATAAAGACATGTCAGAGAGATTTCAGGATCTTCTCTCGAACCAAGTTCCAGTTAAGATAATTAATCAATTCCTGAACACTCGTAATGAGGAAATAACAGGAATGATGGAGGAAGAACTGATGTCACTACAAAACGACATTTACCTGCGGCCAGGTTTGAAAAAGATCATATTAAGACGTGGTTGCAGAAAGAAATTTCTGAACACTATCCTGCACTGTGGAAAAAGGTCAATATGTCCTTTATTGCCTTTCTAACATCATATTTAGAGGAGCACGATTTCAGTACAGTCATCCAACTTTTTTCAAAGCGACAAAACAGACTGCAAGTTACTGAACATGGGGATCTGAGATGCCTTCTGAGTGTCATTTAGCCTGATGTTGAGAAGCTGATATCACTGCACCAAGTCCATCCATCTCATTGAAAGGTGTAAAAGTAATGAAATAATGCATAGTTGGACTACTAATGTACACTCTGAAATTGTAGCTGAAAAATGTTTTTGCAGTAATTAAATAAATAACTTTGTTTGTAGCTTTAAATAGATTTTTTTGCAATTACTTGTTACTGCTTTGAATTTGCAATTCCTATCTTCTTTCACTATGCATTGTAAATCAAAATTCTTTATCGTTTTATGTAATTTCCAGAAAGGGAAGAGGGGGCACTGGGGATGTGGTCTGGAAGCCAAGGGGGTGGTTACACAAAAAGTTTGGGAACCACTGCTTTAGAGGGACATGCACCAAACGTAGGCAAACGGGACTACTCAGATAGACAGGTTGTTCGGCTTGGACGAGTTGGACCAAATGGACTATTTCCAGGCTTTTTAACATTTTGACTTTAAAACATGCTTAGCACAACCAACTGGTGATTTTGCTTAAGCAGGTTTACTTGCCTCCTGAGCTCTGTTAGCCATGGGGATCTGTAAAAATATATCACACTTCACAGGGATCCTCGTTATTCTTGGTTCTGATGAATATTAAAATAAGAGCAAATGAAACAATGACGGAACAACTAACCACACAAATCAGCTTTAAATTACCATAAAAATAAAACACAAAGTTTAGCCAACATACCTATTTGCCTTGAACAATACCTTGAGGATTAATTCAGAAATACTTGAAAGTCAGGGGGAGATGGACTGTTGCTATGTTGTAACTAAAACATAACTATCCTGACCACTTTATTGACCACTGAGTTAAAAATTAAGTAAGTTGTGTTATACTTCACAGGGCAGTTAACCTTGGATAGCCGTATAAATCAATTGTGCATTATCCCTTGGAGCTAACAACACTGAAACAGTCTTCAGCCAAGCTCGCCCACACTGGCCAAGGAGCCTACCTGAGCCACATTACACTAAACCTTTCCTATCCATGGACGTATCCAAAAGTCTTTTAAATGTTGTAATTGTAGCTGCTTCAACCACTTCCTCTGGAAGCTTGTTCCTTATACAGACTACTTTCTGAAAATCTTTCCTCTCTCACTTTACACCTATGCAGTCTCATTTTAGAAAAAGACTGTGAACATCCACCTTATCCACACCCATCATGATTTTATAAACCTCTGTGAGGACAGCCCCTCAGCCTCCTTCCTTCAGGATTACCTAGTTTATTTTAACCTTTCGTAAGCTCTTCTTTTCTTCTTGACTAGATTTACAACAGCCTTTGTACACCATGGTTCCTGTACCCTACCATCCTTTCCCTGTCTCATTGAAATGTATCTACGCAGAACCCCACGAAAATATCCCATGAACATTTGCCATTTTTCTTCTGTACGTTTCCGAGAACATCTGTTTCCAATTTATGCTTCCAAGTTCCTGCCTGACAGCCTCATATTTCCCCTTACTCCAATTAAACGTTTCCCTGACTTCTCTGTTCCTATCCCTCTCCAATGCTATGGTGAAGGAGATAGAATTGTGATCACTATCTCCAAAATGCTCTCCCACTGAGAGACCCGACACCTGACCAGTTCCATTTCCCAATACCAGATCAAGTACAGCCTCTCCTCTTCTAGGCATATCTACATATTGTGTCAAAAAATCTTCCTGAATACACCTAACAAACTCCACCCCATCTGAACCCCTCACTCTAGGGAGATGCCAAATCAATATTTGGGAAATTAAAATCTCCCACCACAACAACCCTGTTATTATTATTCCTTTCAAGAATCTGTCTCCCTATCTGCTCTTCAATGACCCTGCTACTATTGGGTGGTCTATAAAAACACCCAGTAGAGTTATTGACCCCTTCCTATTTCTAACTTCCACCCACAGAAACTCTGTAGACAATCCCTCCATGACTTCCTCCTTTTCTGCAACCGTGACACTATCTCTGATCAACAGTGCCACGCCCCCACTTCCTTTGCCTCCCTCCCTGTCCTTTCACTTGAAGTAGCCATTCCTGCCCTTGCACCTTCCAAGTCTCTATGATGGCCACAACACCATGGCTCCAAGTACTGATCCATACTCCAAGCTCATCCTCTTTAATCATAATACTCCTCGCATTAAAATAGACACATTTCAAACCATCAGTCTGAGTGCGTCTTTTCTCTATCACCTGCCTATTCTCCCTTTCACACTGTCTCCAAGCTTCCTCTATTTGTGAGCCAACCTCCCTTTCCTCCAATCCTCTGGCACTTTAGTTTGGTTCCCACTCTCCCCAATAGCCTTTGCAAACCTCCCTTCCAGGATATTGGTCCCCTTCAGATTCAACTGCAACCCGTCCTTTTTGTACAGGTCACACCTGCCCCAGAAGAGGTCCTAATGATCCAGAAATCTGAATCTCTGCCCCCGCTCCAATCCCTCAGCCACGCATTTATCCTCCACCTCATTCTATTCCTATACTCACGGTCACGTGGCACAGGCAGTAATCCCAAGATGACTACCTTTAAGGTCCTGCTTCTCAACTTCCTTCCTAACTCCCTGTAGTCTGCTTTCAGGACCTCCTCCCTTTTCCTACCTATTTCAATGGTACCAATATGTACTACGACCTCTGGCTGTTCTCCTTCCCACTTCAAGATATTGTGGACGCGATCAGAAACATATCAGGGACCCCGGCAAATGGGAGGCAAACTACCATCCGCGTTTCTTTCCTGCGTCCGCAGAGTCACCTGTCTGACCCCCTAACTACGGAGTCCCCTGTCACTGCTGCCATCCTCTTCCTTTCCCTACCCTTCTGAGCCACATCTCCTGACTTGTGCTCTTCAATCACCTCTTTGTCTCCATGGTGTAGATTTTGCCAGGATACTGACCCACCAGCAGTTGGACCTTCCAGATACAGATGTATTTTTAACGCCTTGACTGTACACAGGTGGTCCTCATTTAACTAATTATGTAACTTCTAGAACCAATTGGCTGCAGTGATGATTTGAAGTGTCATATTAAAGGGGGTGGATACGTATGCAATCAATTGTTTTGTGTTTTATATTTGTGATTAGTTCAGATTCTTTCCAGTTCTTGATGACTGACTTAACTGGGATATTCAGTAACTTGGAAATTTTCTTGTAGAAACACAGAAAGCCTACAGCATAATGTAGGCCCTGCTTGGCAAGGCCTTCTCATGCCCACTTCTGGCTCTCCTAAGCTCCTTCCTGCCTGCCTTATAATCTTCTAGATCTCTATCATTACCTAGTTTTTTTTTAACCTTTCATAAACTTTTCTTGACTAGATTTTCAACAGCCTTTGTACACCACGGTTCCTGTACCCTACCATCCTTTCCCTATCTCATTGGAACGTACCTACGCAGAATGCCATGCAAATATTCCCTGAACATTTGCCACATTTCTGCCGTACATTTCCCTAAGAACATCTGTTCCCAATTTATGCTTCCAAGTTCCTACCTGATAGCTTCATAATTCCCTTTCTCCAGTTAAACACTTTCCTAACTTGTCCGTTCCTATCCCTCTCCAATGCTATTGCAAAGGAGATAGAATTGTGATCACTATCTCCAAAATGCTCTCCCACTGACAGACCTGACACCCGACCAGGTTCATTTTCCAATACCAGATCAAGTGCAGCCTCTCCTCTTGTAGGCTTATCTACATATTGTGTCAAGAAATCTTCCTGAACACACCAACAAACTCCACCCCATCTAAACTCCTTGCACTAGGGAGGTGCCAATCAATATTTGGGAAATTAAAATCTTCCAGCACAACAACCCTGTTATTATTACACCTATCCAGAATCTATCTCCCTATCTGCTCCTCTATGTCCCTGTTACTATTGGGTGGTCTATAAAAAACACCCAGTTGAGTTATTGATCCCTTCCTGTTCCTAACTTCCACCCACAGAGAAACAGTAGACAATCCCTCCATGACTTCCTCCTTTTCTGCAGCCATGACACGATTTCTGATCAGCAGTGCCATGCCCCCACCTCTTTTACCTCCCTCTCTGTCCTTTCTGAAACATTTAAAGCCTGGCACTCTAAGTCGCCATTCCTGCCTCTTAACCATCCAAGTCTCTGTAATGGCCACAAGATCATAGCTCCAAATACTGATCCACGCTCTAAGCTCATCCGCTTTATGATTAAATCCACTGTGATTCAATGTTGTAGAACAATAAAACTTGAAAACTTCCAATGGGGGAGAACCCTTTTATAGGCACTGTACGTCCAGCCTATCCAATCTCTCCTTATAACTGAAGCCCTCCAGTCCCAGGATCATCCTCCTTGTGAACCTTTTCTCACCCCTTCCCGTTTAATGACAAACTTTGTATTAGATTAGATTAGATTATGAGGACACTCAGTCCTCATTTGTTGTCATTTAGAAATGCATGCATTAAAAAGTGATACAATGTTCTTCCAGAATGATATCACCAAAAAAACAGGACAAACCAAGACTAAAATTGACACCTGTTCTGGGACCTCTACTTTTCGTGATTTTTTATTAACGACCTGGATGTGGGGGTAGAAGGGTGGGTTGGCAAGTTTGAGACGACACAAAGGTTGGTGTAGTGTAGAGGATTGTCAAAGATTGCAGAGAGACATTGATAGGATGCAGAAGTGGGCTGAGAAGTGGCAGATGGAGGTCAACCCGGAGAAGTGTGAGGTGGTACACTTTGGAAGGACAAACTCCAAGGCAGAGTACAAAGTAAATGGCAGGATACTTGGTAGTGTGGAGGAGCAGAGGGATCTGGGGGTACATGTCCACAGATCCCTGAAAGTTGCCTCACAGGTGGATAGGGTAGTTAAGAAAGCTTATGGGGTGTTAGCTTTCATAAGTTGAGGGATAGAGTTTAAGAGTCGCGATGTAATGATGCAGCTTTATAAAACTCTGGTTAGGCCACACTTGGAGTATTGTGTCCAGTTCTGGTCACCTCACTATAGGAAGGATGTGGAAGCATTGGAAAGGGTACAGAGGGGATTTACCAGGATGCTGCCTGGTTTAGAAAGTATGCATGATGATCAGAGATTAAGGGAGCTCGGGCTTTAATCTTTGGAGAGAAGGAGGATGAGAGGAGACATGATAGAGGTGTACAAGATAATAAGAGGAATAGATAGAGTGGATAGCCAGCGCCTCTTCCCCAGGGCACCACTGCTCAATACAAGAGGACATGGCTTTAAGGTAAGGGGTGGGAAGTTCAAGGGGGATATTAGAGGAAGGTTTTTTACTCAGAGAGTGGTTAGTGCATGGAATGCACTGCCTGAGTCAGTGGTGGAGGCAGATACACTAGTGAAGTTTAAGAGACTACTAGACAGGTATATGGAGGAATCTAAGGTGGGGGCTTATATGGGAGGCAGGGTTTGAGGGTCGGCACAACATTGTGGGCCGAAGGGCCTGTACTGTGCTGTACTATTCTATGTTCTATGTAAAACCACATAATTATAACATATAGTTACAACAATGCAAAGCAATACCATAATTTGATAAAGAGCAGACCATAGGCATGGTAAAACAAAGTCTCAAAGTCCCGATCGACTCATCATCTAACACGGGTGGCAGAAGGGAGAAGCTCTCCCTGCTTTGAACCTCCAAGTGCCGACAACTTGCCGATGCATTGGAAGCACCCGACTGAGCCGACTCCGAGTCCGTCCGAAAACTTCGATCCTCTGACCAGCCCCTCCGAGCACCATCCTCTGCCGAGCGCTTCGACCCCGCCCCAGCCGCCGAGCAACAAGCAAAGCCGAGGACTCGGGGCCTTCCCCTCCGGAGATTCTGGACCACACAGTAGCAGCAGCAGCGAAGCAGGCATTTCAGAAGTTTCTCCAGATGTTCCTCTGTGCTCTCACGTCCGTCTCCATCAAATCAGGATTGCGTATGGCACCCTACTTGATAGATAACAGACATCACCACCGACCAGAACCGCACACAATACTCCACGTGCAGACTCACCAACTCACCAACACCTGAATGT
Organism: Mobula hypostoma; assembly: GCF_963921235.1. NCBI lineage: Eukaryota > Metazoa > Chordata > Chondrichthyes > Myliobatiformes > Myliobatidae > Mobula > Mobula hypostoma. The sequence continues at coordinate 92,389,965 of NC_086102.1, forward strand.
ACTGGCTTGGGAAACTAGCACTATACAAGGAGTTGGTGAAATTTTGTCCAGGTCCATTCATCCTCCTGACTTAGTGACAAAGTTTTAATCTTCCAAATTTCCTCAATCCATTTTCCTGGGAAGTCTCAGATTGTTGCCCTCACCCAACTGACTACAGCGTGCATATTGTATAATTCCCTGCTGTTTCTAACTGTCTGTTTTGTTATAGTGTGCCAGTGTTTTTTATTGCCACACACACAAGATGCTGGAATCTGGAGCATGAAACAATCTATCGGAGGAACTTAGTAAGTCGGGCAGCATCAGTGGGAAGAAAGGAATTGCTGATGTTTTGGGTTGAATCTCTGCATGAGGACTGACAGTGTAGATAGTTCTGGTTTCATCTGCCATTCAGCTCTCTGCTAATGGTTCAAATGATCACTTCCTTATCAAATCCCAACACTTTATGTTCCTGCTTATTTCCATCCAGTAGCTGTCTCCCAACTCCTCCTCTCTCTCCCCCGAACTGGCCTGTCATATCACATCCCTCTTCAGTCCACCAGACTCCTCGGAATCCTTTCTCACCACTCTCCTTTTCTTGAAGCTTTATACTACACTCTGCTCTCAGTCCTGATTCAGGGTTTCAACCTGAATCATTGACAACTGCCTTTCCATCACAGATGCTGCAAATTGATATTGTTGTGTTGTATGAAGTCTGTCTGAAGGTCTAAAATTGTTCTCATTCAGATTCAAGCTTACAGCTACTTTTCCTCAGCCCTTTCTGCTTGTGCCTAGGACTTATTCATATGTTTTCTTTGTGATGAAAGCATCGTTTTGTTTGATTTATTTTACTGACGTTCCTTTGATTTATTCTTTAATTCCAGTCTCTATTGCTCAACCCCCACCAATATCCCTCTCATTCCCTCTTTAATCTTTGAATGTCTTTCTTTGCTTCTTTCTGCTTCTTCTGGTGTTCTTCCAATTAATTCTCTCAAGCTCACAGCTACTGAAGTAATCTTTATCAGTTTTCATACACTCTCCTTGCTGAGACTTTCCAACTTTCCAATGCTAAGCCTGAGATTCAAGATTGTTTAATGTTATTTCCAGCACACAAGTGTAAAGGAGAATGAAATGATTGTTACTCCAGACCTGATGCAACAAAATATAATAAAGAACACAATAATAATAACTCAATAAATATAAATACATAAACTAGCTTATATACATTGACTGTATGTCCATAAAGTGATGGAGTGTCCATAAAGCACAGGAGTGTCTGTACACAAGCTGACTCTGACAGGAAATGATAAAGTAGTGGTGGTGGGGTTTGGAGCAGTTGATATGCATAATTTTTTAAGAGAGTTATTTCATTTACATAAATACTTTTGAAAAATTGCCCATCTATCTCCCACTTCATCATAACACCACTTCCTGCTCTATATGTTCCTCTGTTGTTAATAAGGGTTTACCAGTAGTTTCCTATCACCTTCTGATTATACTGGGATTCTCCCTTTAAGTAAACCTCACCCAGAATGCACTTGTGAAATGGACAAGTAATGAGGACAATGATATTACTTGCAACCTACCTCAATATTACACAGTACTGGCATTGGTTAATTGGGGTGAACTAGCAACTTGCACAGGTTTCCAAACTCAAGGTCCATGTCTCTGTGGTCCCAGGTCTACCATTGAAATAGCTCAAGATTTCTGCTTATATTCCCTTTTCAGCCTTTTGTGTTCAATCAAGCTTGCAGGCTCTCGTGTTAAGACTGTATGGAGTTATTCATGGTCAAACACATCTATCAGTCTTTGATGTTCTTTTTGCAAATTCTTCAGGTATCTTCTACAAAGCCTGAATTGTTGGAGAGTCAGAGTTATACAGAATGGAAATAGGCATTTGGCCCAATTGGTCTATGCCAACCAAAATGATCATCTAAGCCAGGGGTTGGTTCCCAACCCTTTTTATGCCATAGACCCCTACCATTAACTGAGGGGTCTGTGAACCCCAGGTGGGAATTCTTGATCTAAGCTGATCCCATATGCCCATGCTTGGGCAATATCTCTCTAAACCTTTCCTAACTATCTACCAATCAGAATCAGATTTATTATCACCGGCATGTGTCATGAAATTTGTTAACTTAGCAGCAGCAATTCAATACAATACATAATATAGAAGAAAAATAATAATATAATAAGTAAATCAATTACAGTATACATATATTGAATAGATTAAAAACTATGCAAAAATCAGAAATAATATATACTAAAAAAGTGAGATGGTTCAATGTCCATTTAGGAATCAATGGCAGAGGGGAAGAAGCTGTTCCTGAATCACTGCTTCAGTACCTCCTACCCGAAGGTAACAGTGAGAAAAGGGCATGCTCTGGATGCTGGAGGTCCTTACTAATGGATACTGCCTTTCTGAGACACCGCTCCTTGAAGGTGTCCTGGATTCTATGTAGGCTAGTACCCAAAATGGAGCTGACTAGATTTACAACCTTCTGCAGCTTCTTTTGGTCCTGTGCAGTAGCCCCTCCCATACCAAACAGTGATGCAGCCTGTCAGCGTTCACCAGCAACTTTGATGTGTGATGCAGCCTGTCAGAATGCTTTCCAAGCGTCTTTTAAATGTTGTTATTGTTCCTACCTCAACTACTTCCTTTGGCAGCTTGTTCAATATATAGTCCACCCTTTGTGTGTTAAAAAAGTTGCCCCTGAAGATCCTATTAAATCTTTTCCCTCTCTCCTTAAATCCATGTCCTCTTGTTCTTGATTCCCCCAACCCTGTGAAAAAGATTGAGTACACCCTATCTATTCTCCTCATGATTTTATACACTTCTATAAGATCACTCTTCAATCGCCCATGCTCCAAGGAATAAAGTCCTGGCCTGTTCAGTTACTCTCTGTAACTCAGGCCCTCAAGACCTGCCAACATTCTTGAAAATTTTCTTTGCACTCTTTCTAGTGTAATGATGTCCTTCCTGTATCAAGGTGACCAACACTATAGTGCAAGTGTGGCCTCACCAATGTCCTGTACAACTGTAACACATGGTATTAATCAGGTTATAACCATATTTGTAATCCTTTCTTTTTAAAAATTCTTCAGGCACTTCTATATAGATTAAATTATAGAACCCTTCCCTCCTTCTTCTTATAATAATAACGAATCCATAATTAATCACCTGTCTAACCAGACCTTGGGTTCCCATTGATGCTGACCTTCCTACCAATCTCTTCTCTACCATGATTGACCTGGAGATATTTCCCAAAGTTCTAACCTTACTTATGCTTCAAATGTTATTTGTGGCCAGCTGTATAACCTGCCTTCTCTACCTCCTTTGAGTGCAATGAAATTCCTTGTTCATACAGTAAACAGTATATCTGATTAAAATAAGTACAGTGAACACATAATAGCAGAATACTGAAAAGACAGTAATTCCATCTGCAAACAACAGGAATTCTGCAGATGCTGGAAATTCAAGCAACACACATCAAAGTTGCTGGTGAACACAGCAGGCCAACACACCCACCAAGTTCATCAGTCCTGACGAAGGGTCTCGGCCTGAAACGTCGACTGCACCTCTTCCTAGAGATGCTGCCTGGCCTGCTGCGTTCACCAGCAACTTTGATGCGTGTTGCACCAAGTTCATGACCCCAGTTTTCCCAAACCTCACTCCAGCTCCACACAATGTGCCGAGATCCTACCAAGCAGCACAGTCACACTTACTGTAGATACCTGTAGATAAGTGTATGGGGCGGGGGATAATTGTATCAGGCAGCAAAATGGGGACGGCACAGGATGGAGCACTTTTCACGGACCTCACCCCACCCCACTCCACCGTCCCTAGAGGCAATAACCAAGACGAACCAAGCCCCCAGCTCCGTACATAACTCCCTCCAACACAACGGTAAGACGGCGTTTCCGTCGCCTGCTAAACATCACGTCCCCGGCGGTTGTCGATGCCTGGAGACGTCATCGGCAACGCCCCCAACCCGCGGTCGGGCGGTGACGGCACTGGGCGCGCACCCGGTGGGGAACGCGCAGCCGGTAAGTGGCCACGGGCCGGGTGCGGGGGTTTGACGTGGTGATAGCGAGCCGAGACCTGCGCCAGCGCCATCACCCCTTCTGAGGGCCGGCTTCTCGCTCCTGGGCTTCGGCTAAGTCCGGCCGGCCGGTCTGATGCCGGGTGTTGGGGAATGCGGGTCGGAGTCTGTGGAGGAGAGATGGTGAGGGGGCCTGACACTCCGAGGGCGGAGGTGAGGGGACACGACACTCCGAGGGCGGAGGTGAGGGGACACGACACTCCGAGGGCGGAGGTGAGGGGACACGACACTCCGAGGGCGGAGGTGACGGGGATGACACTCCGAGGGCGGAGGTGACGGGGATGACACTCCGAGGGCGGAGGTGAGGGACTCACCTGCACTCTTCAGGATGTGAAGTTGTCGGTAGATCGAGAGACAGATAACGCCCTCACCGTGTAGTGACCATAGACCGTGAGACAGATAACGCCCTCACCGCGTAGTGACCATAGACCGTGAGACAGATAACGCAGCTCACCGTGGAGTGCCCATAGACCGCGAGACAGATAACGCAGCTCACCGTGGAGTGCCCATAGACCGCGAGACAGATAACGCAGCTCATCGTGGAGTGCCCATAGACCGCGAGACAGATAACGCAGCTCATCGTGGAGTGCCCATAGACCGCGAGACAGATAACGCAGCTCATCGTGGAGTGACCATAGACCGCGAGACAGATCGCCCTCACCGCGTAGTGACCATAGACCGCGAGACAGATAACGCCCTCACCGCGTAGTGACCATAGACCGTGAGACAGATAACGCCCTCACCGCGTAGTGACCATAGACCGCGAGACAGATAACGCAGCTCACCGTGTAGTGACCATAGACCGCGAGACAGATAACGCAGCTCACCGTGTAGTGACCATAGACCGTGAGACAGATAACGCCCTCACCGCGTAGTGACCATAGACCGTGAGACAGATAACGCAGCTCACCGTGTAGTGACCATAGACCGCGAGACAGATAACGCCCTCACCGCGTAGTGACCATAGACCGCGAGACAGATAACGCCCTCACCGCGTAGTGACCATAGACCGTGAGACAGATAACGCCCTCACTGCGTAGTGACCATAGACCGTGAGACAGATAACGCAGCTCACCGTGTAGTGACCATAGACCGCGAGACAGATAACGCCCTCACCGCATAGTGACCATAGACCGTGAGACAGATAACGCCCTCACCGCATAGTGACCATAGACCGTGAGACAGATAACGCCCTCACCGCGTAGTGACCATAGACCGCGAGACAGATAACGCCCTCACCGCGTAGTGACCATAGACCGCGAGACAGATAACGCAGCTCACCGTGTAGTGACCATAGACCGCGAGACAGATAACGCCCTCACCGCATAGTGACCATAGACCGTGAGACAGATAACGCCCTCACTGCGTAGTGACCATAGACCGTGAGACAGATAACGCAGCTCTCCGTGGAGTGACCATAGACCGTGAGACAGATAACGCCCTCACTGCGTAGTGACCATAGACCGCGAGACAGATAACGCAGCTCTCCGTGGAGTGACCATAGACCGTGAGACAGATAACGCCCTCACCGCGTAGTGACCATAGACCGCGAGACAGATAACGCCCTCACTGCATAGTGACCATAGACCGTGAGACAGATAACGCCCTCACTGCGTAGTGACCATAGACCGTGAGACAGATAACGCAGCTCTCCGTGGAGTGACCATAGACCGTGAGACAGATAACGCCCTCACTGCGTAGTGACCATAGACCGTGAGACAGATAACGCAGCTCTCCGTGGAGTGACCATAGACCGTGAGACAGATAACACAGCTCTCCGTGGAGTGCCCGTAGACCACGAGACAGATAACGCCGCTCACCGTGGAGTGCCCATAGACCGCGAGACAGATAACGCCGCTCACCGTGGAGTGCCCATAGACCGCGAGTCAGATAACGCAGCTCACCGTGTGGTGCCCACAGACCGCGAGACAGATAACGCAGCTCATCGTGTGGTGACCATAGACCGCGAGACAGATAACGCAGTCACCATATAGTGACCATAGAAAGTGAGACAGATAACACAGCTCTCCGTGGAGTGCCCGTAGACCACGAGACAAATAATGCAGCTCTCCATGGAGTGCCTGTAGACCGCGAGACAGATAATGCAGCTCTCCATGGAGTGCCTGTAGACCGCGAGACAGATAATGCCGCTGGCCGTGTGGTGTCCAGAGACCACGAGGCAGGTAATGCCGCTTGCCGTGTGGTGACTGTAGACCGCGAGGCAGATAACGCCGTCACCGTGTGGTGACCATAGCGAGACAGATAACGCTGCTCACCGTGTGGTGTCCAGAGACTGCGAGGCAGATAATGCCGCTCGCTGTGTGGTGACTGTAGACCGCGAGGCAGGTAACACTGCTCGCCGTGTGGTGACCGTAGGCCGCGAGGCAGAAAACGCCGTCACCGTGTGGTAACCATAGCGAGACAGATAACGCTGCTCACCATGTAGTGACCCATAGACCGTGAGACATAGGAGTAGAGCCAGGCCATTTGGCCCATCGTGTCTCCCCCCTGCCACCCTGTTCTCCTGCCTTCTCCCCGGAGCCTTTGACACCCATACTAATTAAGAACTGATAGCTCCCCGATTTAAATATACCTTATGACTTGGCCTCCACAGCCGTCTGTGGCAATGAATTCCCTCTGAATACCTTCCTTCATATTGTACTCTGAGGCTGTGCCCTCTGGGTCTGAGGCCCTCCCACTGTTGGAAACTGCCTCTCCATGCCCAACCTATCTAGGGTCTCGGCCTTTCAATGTTCCATAGCTTTCCACGAGATGCCCCCGCCCCCTGTTCGTCGGGAGTACAGGTACAGAGCCATCAAACTCTCCTCATACGTTTATCTATTCATTTCTAGGGTCAGTGAAAGTGGTTGCATGCATATTAGGGGAACATCAATAAGTGTGCCTGGAATGTGATACTTGGCTGAATATAACTGCTGTAAATTAGCAACTTGTTTGTTATTATCACATGAAGAACTTTTGTTGTGCATGCCATCCAGAGAGATAATTATGTACATAATTATTTCAAGGTAGCACAAAAAGGAGGACAATGTACAATATTGTGCTACAGTTAGAGAAAGTGCAGTGCAGGTAACTAAATATAGTATAAGGAATATGACAAGGTAGGCTGAGGAACAGGAATTTATCATGTAAGAGGTCACAACAAGAGTTTGAACAGCAGGAGAGAAGTTGTCCTTGAGTCTGGTGGTACATATTGGCAAGGTCTTGTATCTTCTGCCTGATGGGAAGGAGGAGAAGGGAGAACCGAGTAGGAGGGGCCCTTAATTATATTGGCTGCTATTCGAAGTCAGCACAAAGTGTAGACAGAGTCAGTGGAGGGGAAGCTTGTTTTCCTGATGGATTCAGTACTCCAGCATTGTCAAAGACCATCCATCCCACAATCTCTTTGACCTCTTGTCATCAAGCAGAAGGAACAGCAGCATAAAGACCAGAACTGTCAGGCTGGGTAACAGCTTCTTCCCCAGGCTGTTAGACTTCTTAACATCATACTATCACCCAGCATACCCTGTCTGAATGCCCTGTCGTTTCAATTCATCTTCTCTCTCCCCCCCACCACCCCCCCCCCAAACTCACATCCTACCCTGGTCACTTTTCATCTTTTATTGTATTGGTACTGTTTCAGATATTTATATACCTGTCTGTTTTATTGCAATAACTTCAGTAACATTATACTCTCTTACATAAACATGCACTTGATGTCAACCTATCAGTCTTCAGGTTGTAACACTCAGGGCACAAAATAATCTACAGATGCTGGGGTCAAAGCAACACTTCTCCCTGTAATCGCAAGTGCTATACCTGTCCCTACACCTCCTCTCTTGCCACCATTCAGGGCCCCAAACTTGCAAGTGAGGCAACACTTCACTTGTGAGCCTCTTGGGGGGTCATCTATTGCATCTGGTGCTCCCAGTGCAGCCTCCTCTGCATCAGTGAAACCCGACGCAGATTGGGGGAACGCTTCGTCGAGCACCTCCGCTCCGTCCGCCACAACAGACAGGATCTCCTGGTTGCCACCCACTTCAACTCTGCTTCCCATTTCCATTCAGATATCTCCATACATGGCCTCCTCTACTGCCATGATGAGGCTAAACTCAGGTTGGAGGAGCAACACCTCATATACCGTCAAGGTAGTCTCCAGCCCCTTGGTATGAACATAGAATTCTCCAACTTCTGGTAATTCCCTCGCCCTCCCTTCCCCTATCCCTATTTCAATCTGCCCCCTCCCCCAGCTGCCTATCACCTCCCTCTTGGTTCCCCCTCCTTCTACTACCCATTGTGTTTTCCCCTATTCTTTCTTCACCTTTCATAGAAACATAGAAACATAGAAAATAGGTGCAGGAGTAGGCCATTCGGCCCTTCGAGCCTGCACCACCATTTATTATGATCATGGCTGATCCTTCAACTCAGAACCCCGCCCCAGCCTTCCCTCCATACCCCCTGACCCCCGTAGCCACAAGGGCCATATCTAACTCCCTCTTAAATATAGCCAATGAACTGGCCTCAACTGTTTCCTGTGGCAGAGAATTCCACAGATTCACCACTCTCTGTGTGAAGAAGTTTTTCCTAATCTCGGTCCTAAAAGGCTTCCCCTCTATCCTCAAACTGTGGCCCCTCGTTCTGGACTTCCCCAACATCGGGAACAATCTTCCTGCATCTAGCCTGTCCAATCCCTTTAGGATCTTATACGTTTCAATCAGATCCCCCCTCAATCTTCTAAATTCCAACGAGTACAAGCCCAGTTCATCCAGTCTTTCTTCATATGAAAGTCCTGCCATCCCAGGAACCAATCTGGTGAACCTTCTTTGTACTCCCTCTATGGCAAGGATGTCTTTCCTCAGATTAGGGGACCAAAACTGCACACAATACTCCAGGTGTGGTCTCACCAAGGCCTTGTTCAACTGCAGTAGTACCTCCCTGCTCCTGTACTCGAATCCTCTCGCTATAAATGCCAGCATACCATTCGCCTTTTTCACCGCCTGCTGTACCTGCATGCCCACTTTCAATGACTGGTGTATAATGACACCCAGGTCTCGTTGCAACTCCCCTTTTCCTAATCGGCCACCATTCAGATAATAATCTGTTTTCCTATTTTTGCCACCAAGGTGGATAACTTCACATTTATCCACCTTAAATTGCATCTGCCATGAATTTGCCCACTCACCCAACCTATCCAAGTCACCCTGCATCCTCTTAGCATCCTCCTCACAGCTAACACTGCCACCCAGCTTCGTGTCATCCGCAAACTTGGAGATGCTGCATTTAATTCCCTCATCCAAGTCATTAATATATATTGTAAACAACTGGGGTCCCAGCACTGAGCCTTGCGGTACCCCACTAGTCACCGCCTGCCATTCTGAAAAGGTCCCGTTTATTCCCACTCTTTGCTTCTTGTCTGCTAACCAATTCTCCACCCACACCAATACTTTACCCCCAATACCGTGTGCTTTAAGTTTGCACACTAATCTCCTGTGTGGGACCTTGTCAAAAGCCTTTTGAAAATCCAAATATACCACATCCACTGGTTCTCCCCTATCCACTCTACTAGTTACATCCTCAAAAAATTCTATGAGATTCGTCAGACATGATTTTCCTTTCACAAATCCATGCTGACTTTGTCCGATCATTTCACCGCTTTCCAAATGTGCTGTTATCACATCCTTGATAACTGACTCCAGCAGTTTCCCCACCACCGACGTTAGGCTAACCGGTCTATAATTCCCCGGTTTCTCTCTCCCTCCTTTTTTAAAAAGTGGAGTTACATTAGCCACCCTCCAATCCTCAGGAACTAGTCCAGAATCTAACGAGTTTTGAAAAATTATCATTAATGCATCCACTATTTCTCGGGCTACTTCCTTAAGCACTCTAGGATGCAGACCATCTGGCCCTGGGGATTTATCTGCCTTCAATCCCTTCAATTTACCTAACACCACTTCCCTACTAACATGTATTTCGCTCAGTTCCTCCATCTCACTGGACCCTCTGTCCCCTACTATTTCTGGAAGATTATTTATGTCCTACTTAGTGAAGACAGAACCAAAGTAATTATTCAATTGGTCTGCCATGTCCTTGCTCCCCATAATCAATTCACCTGTTTCTGTCTGTAGGGGACCTACATTTGTCTTTACCAGTCTTTTCCTTTTTACATATCTATAAAAGCTTTTACAGTCCGTTTTTATGTTCCCTGCCAGTTTTCTCTCATAATCTTTTTTCCCCTTCCTAATTAAGCCCTTTGTCCTCCTCTGCTGAACTCTGAATTTCTCCCAGTCCTCAGGTGAGCCACCTTCTCTAGCTAATTTGTATGCTGCTTCTTTGGAATTGATACTATCCCTAATTTCTCTTGTCAGCCACGGGTGCACTACCTTCCTTGATTTATTCTTTTGCCAAACTGGGATGAACAATTGTTGTAGTTCATCCATGCAACCTTTAAATGCTTGCCATTGCATATCCACCGTCAATCCTTTAAGTGTCATTTGCCAGTCTATCTTAGCTAATTCACGTCTCATACCTTCAAAGTTACCCCTCTTTAAGTTCAGAACCTTTGTTTCTGAATTAACTATGTCACTCTCCATCTTAATGAAGAATTCCACCATATTATGGTCACTCTTACCCAAGGGGCCTCTCACGACAAGATTGCTAATTAACCCTTCCTCATTGCTCAAAACCCAATCCAGAATAGCCTGCTCTCTGGTTGGTTCCTCGACATGTTGGTTCAAAAAACCATCCCGCATACATTCCAAGAAATCCTCTTCCTCAGCACCTTTACCAATTTGGTTCACCCAATCTACATGTAGATTGAAGTCACCCATTATAACTGCTGTTCCTTTATTGCACACATTTCTAATTTCCTGTTTAATACCATCTCTGATCTCACTACTACTGTTAGGTGGCCTGTACACAACTCCCACCAGCGTCTTCTGCCCCTTAGTGTTACACAGCTCTACCCATATCGATTCCACATCTTCCCGGCTTATGTCCTTCCTTTCTATTGCGTTAATCGCTTCTTTAACCAGCAACGCCACCCCACCTCCCCTTCCTTCATGTCTATCCCTCCTGAATATTGAATATCCCTGAACGTTGAGCTCCCATCCCTGGTCACCCTGGAGCCATGTCTGTATATCATAATCATTAATAACAATCTGCACTTTCAGTTCATCCACCTTATTACGAATGCTCCTTGCATTGACACACAAAGCCTTCAGGCGCTCTTTTACAACTCTCTTAGCCCTTATACAATTATGTTGAAAAGTGGCCCTTTTTAATGCTTGCCCTGGATTTGTCGGCCTGCCACTTTTACTTTTCTCCTTAGTACTTTCTGCTTCTACCCTCACTTTACACCCCTCTGTCTCTCTGCACTGGTTCCCATCCCCCTGTTGTGAACTAACCTCCTCACGCCTAGCCTCTTTAATTTGATTCCCACCCCCCAACCATTCTAGTTTAAAGTCACCTCAGTAGCCCCCGCTAATCTCCCTGCCAGGATATTGGTCCCCCTAGGATTCAAGTGTAACCCGTCCTTTTTGTACAGGTCACGCCTGCGCCAAAAGAGGTCCCAATGATCCAAAAACTTGAATCCCTGCCCCCTGCTCCAATCCCTCAGCCACGCATTTATCCTCCACCTCATCGCATTCCTACTCTCACTGTCGCGTGGCACAGGCAGTAATCCCAAGATTACTACCTTTACGGTCCTTTTGCTCAACTCTCTTCCTAGCTCCCTATATTCTTCTTTCAGGACCTCATCCCTTTTCCTACCTCTGTCATTGGTACCTATATGTACCACGACCTGTGGCTCCTCACCCTCCCACTTCAGGATATCTTGGACATGATCAGAAATATCCCGGACCCTGGCACCAGGGAGGCAAACTACCATCCGGGTCTCTGGACTGCATCCACAGAATCACCTATCTGACCCCCTTACTATTGAGTCCCCTATCACAACTGCCCTCCTCTTCCTTGCCCTACCCTTCTGAGCTACAGGGCCAGACTCCGTGCCGGAGGCACGGCCACTGTCGCTTCCCCCGGGTAAGCTGTCCCCCCCCCAACAGTACTCAAACAGGAGTACCTGTTGTTAAGGGGCACAGCCACCGGGGTACTCCCTATTACCTGACTCTTCCCCTTCCCCCTCCTAACCATGACCAACTTGTCTGCCTCCCATGGCCCCGGTGTGACCACCTGCCTGCAACTCCTCTCGTATCACCTCCTCACTCTCCCTGACCAGACGAAGGTCATCGAGCTGCAGCTCCAGTTCCGTAACGCGGTCCCTTAGGAGCTGCATCTTGATGCACTTGGCGAAGATGTAGACGTCCGGGAGGCTTGGAGACTCCAGGGCCTCCCACATCCGACACCGAGAACAGCAAACTGCCCTCACACTCATACTGCCCCTCTCCTCAAATAACAAGAGAAAATGAGTGCCAAACCTTCCTCGCCTCGCCCGTTTCCACCTAAGCCCGTTGAGCCGAAGCCCTTAAGTCTTCACTCTGCTCCCGGCTCACTCCGCAGACCGCAAACTACGCTGCCTGCTCTATGAGGCTTTGTTCCTTTTAAATCTGCCGCGCTGCACTGCCCGACGTCACATGCCTGCGCAGTCCCGCCTCTCAGAACGCCGTTGGAGAAAAAAAATCAAAAATTTCAAAAATGTCTTTCTCGGCATTCCCACTCAGACTCTCAGACTCCTTCTTCGAATCAAACCCGAAGCAGGATGTCTGTCCTTTTAAATCTGCCGCGCTGCACTGCCCGACGTCACACGCCTGCGCAGTCCCGCCTCTCAGAACGCCGTTGGAGAAAAAACCTATCACCTCCCTGCCTCCCCTCTCCCCTCTCCCACCCCTTTATCTTTCCCCTGACTGGTTTTTCACCTGGAACCCACCAGCCTTCTCCTTCCCACCCTCCTTATAGGGCCTCTGTCCCTTCCCTCTTCAGTCCTGACGAAGGGTACCGGCCCGAAACGTCGACCGATCGTTTCCACGGATGCTGCCCGACCTGCTGAGTTCCTCCAGCGTGTTGTGAGTGTTGCCGTAACAGTCAGGGACTTGTGCTAATATTATGTTGTAACTGTATGTGTTGAATTATAACTATATCTAGTGTGTTTTGAATCTTGGCCCCAGAACGATGTTTCATTTAACTGTTCTACATGTGTATGGTTAAATGGCCATTAACTTGAACTACATGACTGGAGCTTCCCCACTCTTCCTGACAACTCACTTATTAGTTCCAAGGGAAATTTTTTCAACGGCATTCCCAAATTTGGGATTTTGTCTACTTATAAGCAGCTTGAGATAAGGAAAGTAAGGGAGTACAGTTCCATATCGTACTGGTGTTTTAACGGTGTTTGAATCAATGTGGTTGAACTGGGAAAGCAGTTACAAGAGACTACAGATGTGGAATCTAGAATCTGGAAAAGCACCCTGAAAGAAAGGTGAAAATAGAGCTTAAAGTGCTGGATAACAGATTGGAGGAATAAAACACGAAAGTAAAAGATGTAGAGAAGTCAAGGTATGATATCACAGGAAGACAATGAGGTGATCAGGACAAGGAAAGGAGTTGGTTGAGGTGTTGCTGGTAAGTATTTTTGTTTTTAAGTTATGCATATATTTGCACAGTTAATCTCATATGGGTGTGGTAGGGTTTATGGAATGCCTACTCTGCCACGTGGCAACTCCAGGTTGCACCCTGCAAAGAGGTGCTGTTAGAGGAGTCTTGAGCTTTGGGTTTTGGAGCTTCAGCAATAGCTGATATCTCTGTAGCCCATCAGTGAACTGGTGTGTACCATCAAAAGCATGTTTCAGTAGATGGCCTTCTGCAGTTCAAGAGGGAAGGAAGAGAAAGACAGAATAATATTGCTTCCCAAGGATGTCCTTGAGTGCTGTAGAACAGTGGTCCCCAACCTCTGGGCCGGGGTGCAGTGGTAGCCGGAACGCACCCAGCACATCTTTAAGAGAAAAGCCGAAATAAACAAGCTCAAACACGAGGAATTCTGTAGATGCTGGAAATTCAAGCAACACACTTCAAAGTTGCTGGTGAACGCAGCAGGTTAGGCAGCATCTCTAGGAAGAGGTACAGTCGATGTTTCAGGCCAGGACTCTTCGTCAGGACTAACTGAAGGAAGAGCTAGTAAGAGATTTGAAAGTGGGAGGGGAGGGGGAGATCAAAAAAAATAGGAGAAGACAGGAGGGGAAGGGATGGAGCCACCCCTCCTCCTCTTCATGGACACCCCGCTCTGGTCTTCTGCCTGCTCTGGATCTCTTTATCGCTAACTGCCAATGGGACATCAACCGTCTCGACTTCACCACACCTTGTTCCAATTCCAACCTCACTTCTTCCGAACGCTCTGCTCTCCACTCCCTCCGCACTAATCCTAACCTTACTAGTAAACCCACCGATAAGGAGGGTGCTGTTGTAGTCTGGCGTACTGACCTCTACCTTGCCAAGGCACAGCGACAACTCGCGGATACCTCCTCTTATTTACCCCTCGATCGTGACCCCACTAAGGAGCACCAGGCCATTGTCACCCACACCATCACTGACTTTATCCGCTCAGGGGATCTCCCATCCACTGCTACCAACCTTATAGTTCCCACACCTCGCACTTCCCATTTCTACTTCCTACCCAAGATCCACAAATTTGTCTGTCCTGGCAGACCTATTGTCTCAGCTTGCTCCTGCCCCACCGAACTCGTTTCTGCATACCTCGACACGGTTTTATCCCCCCTTGTTCAATCCCTTCCTACCTATGTTCGTGAAACTTCTCACACTCTTAAACTTTTCGATGATTTTAAGTTCCCTGGCCCCCACCGCTTTATTTTCACCATGGATGTCCAATCCCTATATACTTCCATCCCCCATCAGGAAGGTCTCAAAGCTCTCCCCTTCTTTTTGGATTCCAGACCTAATCAGTTCCCCTCTACCACCACTCTGCTCCGTCTAGTGGAATTAGTCCTTATTCTTAATAATTTCTCCTTTGGCTCCTCCCACTTCCTCCAAACTAAAGGTGTAGCTATGGGCACCCGTATGGGTCTGAGCTATGCCTGCCTTTTTGTTGACTTTGTGGAACGATCTATGTTCCGAACCTATTCTGGTATCTCCCCCACTTTTCCTTCGCTACATCGATGACTGCATTGGTGCTGCTTCCTGCACGCATGCTGAGCTCGTTGACTTTATTAACTTTGCCTCCAACTTTCACCCTGCCCTCAAGTTTACCTGGTCCATTTCTGACACCTCCCTCCCCTTTTTAGATCTTTCTGTCTTTATCTCTGGAGACAGCTTATTTACTGATGTCTACTATAAACCTACTGACTCACAGCTATCTGGACTATTTCTCTTCTCACCCTGTCTCTTGCAAAAATGCCATCCCCTTCTCGCAATTCCTGCATCTCCACCGCATCTGCTCTCAGGATGAGGCTTTTCATTCCAGGACGAGGGAGATGTCCTCCTTTTTTAAAGAAAGGGGCTTCCCTTCCTCCACCATCAACTCTGCGCTCAAACGCATCTCCCCCATTTCACGCACATCTGCTCTTACTCCATCCTCCCGCCACCCCACTAGGAATAGGGTTCCCCTGGTCCTCACCTACCACCCCACCAGCCTCCGGGTCCAACATATTATTCTCCGTAACTTCCGCCACCTCCAATGGGATCCCACCACTAAGCATATCTTTCCCTCCCCCCCCGCCTCTGCTTTCCGCAGGGATTGCTCCCTACGCGACTCCCTTGTCCATTCGTCCCCCCCCATCCCTTCCCACTGATCTCCCTCCTGGCACTTATCCTTGTAAGCGGAACAAGTGCTACACATGCCCTTACACTTCCTCCCTTACCACCATTCAGAACCCCAGACAGTCCTTCCAGGTGAGGCGACAC
This sequence comes from Mobula hypostoma, assembly GCF_963921235.1. Lineage (NCBI taxonomy): Eukaryota > Metazoa > Chordata > Chondrichthyes > Myliobatiformes > Myliobatidae > Mobula > Mobula hypostoma. Next base: position 92,405,906 of record NC_086102.1, read on the forward strand.
TTCACCTGTGAGTCGGCTGGGGTGATATACTGCATTTGGTGCTCCTAATGTGGCCTTCTATATATTGGCAAGTCCCAACGTAGACTGGGAGATCGTTTTGCTGAACACTTATGCCCTGTCCGCCAGAGAAAGCAGGATCTCCCAGTGGCCACACATTTTAATTCCACATCCCATTCCCATTCTGACATGTCTATCCACGGCCTCCTCTACTGTAAAGATGAAGCCACACTCAGGTTGGAGGAACAACACCTTATATTCCGTCTGGGTAGTCTCCAACCTGATGGCATGAACTTTGACTTCTCTAACTTCTGCTAATGCCTCACCTCCCCCTCGTACCCCATCCGTTATTTATATGCACACATTCTTTCTCTCACTCTCCTTTTCCTCCCTCTGTCCCTCTGACTATACCCCTTGCCCATCCTCTGGGTTTTCCACCCCCACCCCTTTTTCCTTTTTCCTGGGCCTCCTGTCCCATGATCCTCTCATATCCCTTTTGCCAATCAACTGTCCAGCTCTTGGCTCCATCCCTCCCCCTCCTGTCTTCTCCTATCATTTTGGATCTCCCCCTCCCCCTCCCACTTTCGAATCTCTTACTCACACTTCCTTCAGTTAGTCCTGACGAAGGGTCTCGGCCTGAAACGTCGACTGTACCCCTTCCTAGAGATGCTGCCTGGCCTGCTGCGTTCACCAGCAACTGTGAAATAAACAAGCTAATTAATTAGGTGCCACCCATTTGTTTATTTCGGCTTTTTTCTTAAAGATGTGCTGGGTGCTTTCCATCTACCGCTGCATTCTTCGCAGCCCGGAGGTTGGGGACCACTGCTGTAGAATATATGAGGTAGAGAGCGAGGAGTTGGAGCCTCATTAAGAGGATGAGGCCCTGCAGACAGGCTTTAAGGCAGGGGTTCCCAACCTTTTTCTATGCTGTGGATCCCTACCGTTAACTGAGAGTGCGTAGAACCCAGGTTGGGAACCCCAGCTTTAAGGAGACAGTGATATGATCAAGCAAAATTTTAATGAGTAGTAATCTGCTGATTACTCTTGATATTGTGTACCATTTGGTATAGAAATGGGATGATAGCACAGATGAACGCATGGCTGGAAATACAGTGTAAAGAGGTGGTTTTAGATTCTTGTTGCATTTCCACTTTAGTATTTATTCCACAAGATGCACGTGTTTATTGTCCTCTTTTAGTTGCCTCTAAACAACGGTATTCAGTGTCTAATACATTAGATAGGTGAGGCCTGTACGGGCCAGATGGGATGGAACTCAACAGGATCGGAACTAGTGTCCTTGTGGACAGATTTGCTTGTGCTGCTGGGAGGGTTTAACCAGAGGCATGGATGAAAGGGAAGTAGAGCAAGTGTTCAGAAAGCAAATCTGTTAATAAAAGGCAAGATATTTTTGAGTGTTTTGAAGCCACAACAAAAGGTTGGAAAAAGACACAAGGTAAGTCTGTGCTTAATGGTATATCTCTAAATATAGGGAATTAAGTAGAAGGCAGAAATGTGTGCAAGTGTGATAGTTCCATCTGAATCGTAGGTTAGAAAAAGAAAGTTTGGTGACTTACTGTTCTTGGTTATCCGATGAGATGGGGGATTAAAGACAACAGATTATGAAATAGTTAAAGACATGTTCACAGCTGTGTGAAGTGTGATAGGTCAGAAGAGTGATTAAATGAGGATGTGTCACTTGGATTAATGGGCAAATGGTGATCAAACTGTTGGGAGTGTACTGTAGCAACACTCAGAGTGCTGGAACTCAGCAAGCTGAAGGAAATAAACAATTTTCATCAGAACTAGAAAGGAATGGATCAAAGCCAGAACAAAATAGATCTCCAGACAATCCAAGGGAAGTTGAAGAGTATATTTGTGGTCATAAAGTATTTCTCTTAAATGAAAAATCATGAGGCAGTGATAGGGTGTGGCGGGGGGGCGTAGCGAAGGGGTGGTTCAGTTTTCAAAAAATCAGTGTATAGGATAACAGGTTTCCCCCGCCATCCGAAGGTAGAGTGTTCCTATGAAACGGTTCGTAAGCCGGAATGTCATGAAGCGAAGAAGCAATTACCATTTATTTATATGGGGAAATTTTGTGAGCATTCGCAGACCCAAAACTAACCTACCAAATCATGTCAAATAACACATAAAACCTAAAATAACAGTAACATATAGTAAAAGCAGGAATGATATGATAAATACACAGCCTGTATAAAGTAGAAATACTTCTCTACAATGATTGCCTGCACAGATCTCCATAGTGAAAATCTCACGCAAACGCTCTCGGCAGAAAATCTCACGCAAGCGCTGTTGGCATAAATGCGCTCTCCTGTAACCTTTAAACTATGAAGCTGCCAAATCTACCAAATAACCCGTAAAAATACACAGCCTATATAAAGTAGAAATAATGTATGTACAGTGTAGTATCACTTACCGGAATTGGGAAGACATCGAGCACACTGATGATGGTGTGTTAAGCTGAGTCGTCGCAGGTTGGGTGGTGCAGTGGCCCCCACCCTCCAGACCTCCGACCCGATACAGTGCCACGAAGCACGCAGGGGTAGCCGGGAGGCGCACAGCATATTTTTAAGAAAAAAGCTGAAATAAACATGCTAATTAATTAGGTGCTGCCCGGCACGTTAATGTCGATGCAGATCAGAGGCTGGCCGACAATTATGTGCTAGGCGGCACCTAATTAATTAGCATGTTTATTTTGGCTTTTTTCTTAAAGATGTGCTGTGTGCGTCCCGGCTACCGTTGCATTTTCTGCGAATCGGTATCTGTCCGTGGCCTGGGGGTTGGGGTGGTGGGACACTGGGGTGTCATCTCGTCGTCTGTTTCCATTAGAGCAGGCAGTTCATCTTCTATCTCTGCCCGCCTCGATGTCGAAGGTCGAGGTTCGTCGTCTGCTGTGCCTGATGTGGAAATCTTGCTTGACTGCTGAGCCTCGCGCATTTTTCTATCACACAGTTCTTTAATAAGGACTCAAATCATCCTGCAAATATCCCCTAAACCAACGTACCCTTTCAAAATTAAAGTCGTACTTTATCATTACTCATTCGGTTTCGATTGTTATCCTTTTTTCTTCCAATTGCATCAGCTCTTCATCTGTCAGTTCTTGGTGATGGGATGCCAAAACCTCTTCAACATCATGTTCGTCAGCTTCCACAAGCCAAACTCACGTTGTCCTTACTTCGTTCACCACGATCGAAACTATGTCTAGTTTTACCGTAAGTGTAACACCCTTTCGAGCTCTTTCAGGCTTTTCTGATACCATAGAACTCTCTTGCAAACGGCTGCTCACAGGCACGTGTTAAAGCAAAGCAGTTCCCAATCCAGGGGAGAGCGGCTGCTCGGGGCGCACTCTGCCTTTTATCACGCGCTGAATTTTTTTTCGTAACAGTGAAAACACCTTCTGAAAGCGAAAACAGGGTACTAATGTAGGTCTTTCGTAACAGTGAGGTTTCGTAAAACGAACGTTCGAAAAGCGGGGGACACCTGTATTCTGGTGAATCAAATAACGAGGGCTGCAATATGATGTTAGTCTTAGAAGTTAATAAAAAGGCTCTGTTGAGAGGATATTTTGACAAGTTGAGTAATGGTCACCTTACGCCAGTGTCAGTTACACTTTTGCTACCCTATAACAGTGTAGCGCAATAGAGTGCATTACCGCAAGCGAAGTGTGGAAGGGTTAGAGTGAGCAGAAACACGACGACACCTCCAGAATGGTTCAGAATATCATATGAAAGCTATGAAATATGCAGCATTTGTAAAAAGATAAACAAATTATAAGTACAAATGGAAATAAATGGTACAATTAACTATTACAGAGAAGTAGTTGCAGAGAGACCAGTATTGGGAATTACATATTCAAGAATACTTGTGTTTTAGATGAGAGCCAAATGGAAGTGGTCCTAAAAGAAGGATGGGACAGAAGCAGTCAAGAGAATGAATATTAGCATAGAAAATCAGAGTAGTGTGCAAAGAAACAGCAAAAGACAGAAAATATTGCTACCCTTGTCCTGCTAGCTGGTGGAAATTATAGGTTTGAAAACTACTATCTAAGGAATCTTGTATGTTGTCAAACATCTGATTGATAATATCTGTCAATGTTAAAGTGTTTCATGGCTAAATAATCATAAATTTTGTAAAGTACAGCATTACTTATGAATAACTGTACATGGTCTTGAAGTGGTTTAAATTGTTGTCATTCAAAATTTTCAATCTGTTTCTTTTTAGGCTGGTAAATGACCAGAAATGAAGTTATTCATGCAATGCCTCTGTGGCTGTGAATTTAATAACACAAAATGAAGAAGATTAAATTTGAAATTAGCTGGATTGTGTTTGTATTAGCTTACTTATGTTCAGTGCAAACTGCAGAACATGTAGCTATGGCCAAACATGTGATCAAATTGCACAGAGGGAGAGGGGCTGCAGTCACTAAAGGGAAGCTCTGGATTATGGACAATTGTAAGAGGCTGTCTGGAATGCTTCACCAAAAGAATGTAGTGATCAACAAAATGAAGAAAGCAATTGAAACTGTAGAAAAGGACTCCAGACTGTCTGTAGAAGAAAAGATCTTCCAGATTCACACCTTTGAGACTTTTCAAAAAGAGTTGAATGAAAGTGAGAAATCAGTGTTCCAGGCTGTCCATGGGCTTGAGAGGGTTCTTCAGGGGGACTACAAAGATATAGTAAATATGAAAGAAAGCAGCAAACAACGCCTTGAAGCCTTAAGAGAAGCTGCTATAAAGGTCAGAGTTTTCACTTCTATTAATGTATTTTATGAATTATTAACTTCTTGCATCTGCTGACCACACGTTGGGATGGGGTGATAAGAGCAGGAGGGATTGGTTTATTGGGAAGCTGTTGGTTGGAGCAGCCACAAAGAATTGTGTTAAAAACCTGTGTCACCACTGGGACTGCCTCATATCCTCAATGTTCCATTTTCTGCTGCTGTCTCCAGACCTTCTGCAGTTCATTCCTTCTCAATTCTATAGTTCTGGAATGAGATGGCTTTGATTTTACTTTGCTCTATACATCACTGCCTCTGACCTTGTTTGACCAGATCTCATATGCTAAATATGAAAACAAATATGTATAGGAGAATTCCGGTATAAAGGTTGCTGGGGTGCTGCTTGGCCTCCTGAGAATTACCAGCAGTTTTATTGTTTTCTCTTGCTTCCTCTAGCATCTCCCATTCTTGTGATGTTCAATAACTTTATTATGCTTTATTATTTGCTTGTATGTGGATGATTTTTTCATTTACGTTGCCTATCTGATGCCTGACCTTCTGGATTCTCTGCATGCCTTGTACCAGCTGCTCTGTATATAGTTTACTGGTTTACGCTCGCATTCTCTTGCTGTTTCTGTTTTGCTGCTCTTTTGTCTCAGTGCTACTTGTTAACTTACTGCCTTTCCGAATGTGCTTTCTCTTGCACACTGTCACCTAACTGGCATTGAATTAAATAAATATGTAATTGAGATTCTTCTAAGAGTATCCTGTACTATTCATCTCCAACGATCTTAACGACTAATTATATTAAATGATGCAGTGTTTGTTAAGTAAAAACAGAAAATGTTAGATTACTCCATAGCTGGATCTGAGAAGCAGTTAATGTTTGGGTTGAAGGGTGGTTGAAAATCTCTGTTTCCAACAGCTTTCTGGGAAAAGCACCAAAGAGTTGCAGCAAGACCTTTACATGGATGATCTTTCCTTCCCTTCCCTTCCCTTTTCAGGGTATCTTCATGTCCATCTCAGAAAATAGGTTAGCCACAAACCCTGCAGACTTCTGTTGCTTCAATGATGAGACTTTCTGCACAAATGTCTGTGAGATAATACCTTTCTTTCTCTGTCTTAGTGGATATAGCCCTTGACCACATCTCATGCATTTCTGCACTAATGCCTTCATTTTTCTGGAGAAAGCAATTATAGAGTTCTCCACCTTTTACATTCAGTGGATCATCCTTTGCCTTTTCCTGCAGATCCAACAGGATTCCAGCACTAGACACACTTTATCCTTCCCTTTTAACTTTTCATGAGTCCCTTTATGATTGCTGGCTTGCTCTTCTGACACCACCAACCACTCCTACTTTACAACATCTTCTTGTAAATCAGGGGTTCCGAACCATTTTTCTGCCAGTGGCCAATACCATTAAGCAAGGGGTTTGTGGACCTCAGGTTGGGAAACATAGTTCCCATTAAACCAGAGGAGATGCAATAGTGTTCCATCATCCAGGTAGCCAAATGGTCTTTTCCAGATAAAAGCAATGATTCACATGCATTTCTTTCAGTGTAATGTACTGTACTCTATGCAGCCTACAGGAGCATTGTTTTCTGCCATTTTAATTCTCCATTCAACTCACTCTCTGCCTGTGGCCTCTTCACTGTTTATGCAGACTTGGAGAACATCTTTTTGAGTACATTGCAGCCTTTTTGGCTGAATGTCAAATTTAACTTCTTCAGGGAGCTTGCTGTCTCTCACTTGCTATCATAAAGTTATAGAGCACTACAGCACAGATTCATGCCCTTCATCCCATCTAGTCTGTACTGCAAATATTCTGCCTAGTCCCAGATTCCATCAGACCATTGACTAATTGAATGGGTAAAACGGAAATAGAAAAGGTGCAGTGTGAAAAATTGTTCAGTTCTCCTGTTGACCTGAAAAATAATAGATTAAGCTATTTTCTAAATAGTGGAAGTTAGGAAATGTAAACACCACAGGGATTTTTAAGTCCACTGGTAATTACTAGGGGGCACTGTTACACAGACGCCACAGAGCCTTGACACTTGCTCTGATTTTTTGAATTTGGTTTTGAAAAGGTACAATGCATATTCATCTGAATAAGCCTAGTTGCATAGACAAACTTGCATTCTGTTGAATATAGAAAAACTGATTTGATCCAATTGGGGCTTTTAAGATGACTTAAGGTTTTCATAGAATCATAGGAAGAAACATTTTATTCTGATGCAAGACTTCAGAATAAGTTAATTGAAAATTAAAATTAGAGCTTGGCATTTGAGGCTGCTACTAAAAGGTGCTTCCTTATGCAGTGTTATGGAAGTCTCCTCTGGCCTACCCACTAGATATCTGATCTGACCGGTTCTAAGGCTAAAGTTGGCAAAATTATTTGTGTCCTTTGATTTTATTTTGGCAGGGCATATGTGGATTTCTTTGCATACTAACATTTTGCATGTATTAACCTCACTGTTAATGTATATGAGTATTTGATTACAGAAATAGACAATGAAACAGGATGGAAGTGCCCATATTGGCTCATTCATATGTAGGTTTATAATCTTTTTTATAATCTTTCAGAACATATTTTGTTAAAGTACAGTATATGTGTAGTTTGAGTCACCATGTGGCAGGTGTAAGTAGTTCTGTTACCATTGTTTCTAAGTTTGTATTTTCATTGCTGTTCGGAATCTACAGGAAGAAAAAGAATATGTTGAGTTATTGGCTGCAGAGAAACACCAAGCCGAGGTGCTAAAAAATATTCAGCATGCAAATAAAAGCTTGTCAATCCTTGATGAAATTCTCGAGGATGTGCGGAAGGCGGCTGATCGTCTGGAGGAGGAGATTGACGATCACGTCTTTGACAACAACAAACTGGTGAGTTGCAGAGTGCAATGTATGGTCCCAGGTTTGTTCAATCCCTTTATTGCAAGACTCTCATATATTTAGTTGTGAGGCCGGCAGAATTTCTTTTTTGAGGTCGTTGACTTCTGGAATGAACAAATACCCAGTAAATAATTCAGTCCTTGTTCTCAAATAAGATGCTTTCTCAAAGGTCATTCAGCATTCCTTCTACACACATCTTGTCTCTGAAAGCTTGTTACTTGTTATTCTGCATAGAGATCTCAGTCTAATAATTAGAAGCAGAGAAAAGTACACTATAAACTATGGCAGTTAGCTCATAGAAGCAGATATTAGTCCCACTCCTTTGCTCTTCCCATCATCCAACAAAACTTTTAATGTGGATATTTATCCACTTGAAAGTTGTTTTTAAATCTGCTTCCACCATCCCTTCAAGTATGGCCTCTCTGGGACTGTGGATTTTGTTTGAAGTTTGTTCTTTTCAGTTTATGTTAAAAATGTAGAATCTTAGTTAATCCGTAATTATATTTCCATGGAAAGGAGAAGGTGCTGGAGGATCCCAGTGAGTCAGGCAGCATCTGAGGAGTGAAAGATTGAGACCCTTCTTCAGGACAATTCTGGCCCTCTTGTTATGAAAAAGATAGAGAAACAATGAAGATGCAAAAAGGGTTTACTTGGGTGATGGCAGACTAAAGTACTATAATAAGTTAGGGTAGACTGTGGTGCTTTCCTCTAGAAAAGACTAGGCTGAGATTTGTTGCATTCTCTGATGCAACAAATCTTATGATTTCTTATGATTCATCATAAGAAATTGGGTTAACTGCAATGCTCAGCATACGCTATGAATTTTTGCTGTGTCACAACAATGGGAAACATCAACTCCATATTAATAATTTTAAGAAGATTGATATCTACAATTAAGTTTTTATGTACACAAAGTGGGGGCAGAATTCAGTTTCATTGGATAAACTTAAGTTGTTATTATTAAATATGTACTTTATTATTTTGCACAGTTTTGGTTACCAGAGAAAAAACACCCTGGTAAAATGAGAGGCTATATTCCATAGTAATGGACACAAATAGGCAGACCTAGCGTAAGTGTGGGTCACGGTATTTAGAAAAGTTGACATTAGTGTAAAAACAAAAATGATGAAAGGAAATACAAAACCTACAACTCTCCATGATTGTGTTTTTGACTTTAGTAATCCTATCCTTTATTTAGAGTCTGAAATGTTTGAGCACCACTCCAGACAGAGCTGGCTTTCAGTTGACATTATCGTCTGGAGCCATCAGAAAGGTTGTTTGAAGTACTGTACTTTAACATTGAATCAGACCCTGAGGAGAAAGTGTTCCAAAAATATAAACTGATGCACCAGATAAGTGACTGAAAAATCTCAAGATAAAGCTTGAGCTTGCACTAAAACTAAATGTACTCATGTGATGCATGCTTCATATTGATGATCTGCAACTCCAAGAACTGTTGAAGGTGAAAATAACATTGAATGGGATGATCTGCACTTCGTGCAGGAATATCCAAGTGCTTTTAAATCCAGAGGTTTCTTCTTGTGTCAGTTTATCTGGGTATTTACACTGAAGGAGAATGAATAATTGTTCAACTGGATGACGAGTGAGTTTTTATGCAATTGAAGATTTATTGAGTCTTGCCAGTAATGCAGCTTGCATTTAGGGTGGCAGTGAAGGTTCTCCATCTCTGTCCATACCATCACACACAGATAAAAGAAGGATTCTTCATTGCTGTTCCTGTAACAATTTTTTTTGACTGGTCATGGTTGTTAGCTCTGAGCTGAACCCCCACACCTGGAGGGTGAGGTCTGCCCTCTACCCTTTGACTGGTTTGGCATGGTGACCCTACCAAGAACCAAAGCACAAGGACCTGACTCCAGCCAACATAGCTCTCCAGCTCATTGAGGCACGCAAGCCTCCAAGCCTTATGACCTCTTGGAGGGGAGATTTAGTGATCTCCTACAAATTTTGGCATTTCAGTGTCTTGTTTTTCAGATACATGGTGGAAATGTTGAAGCAGTCATCAGAGTTGAAGAGGTTGAAGAAGACCGTAAACAGAACATTTCCATGCATGAGGTGCATGATGGTTTGGGGCTGAGCATGCTCATTGACTCACAGAACAACCAGTATATACTGACAAAACCAAGGGATTCAACCATCCCCAGAGCTGATATCCATTTTATAAAGGTAACCAAGCTTTCATTTTATAACAATAACCAGATGAAACAAAAACAAAACACGCCAGAGATACTCAATAGGCAGGCAGCATCTATATACAGGATTAATGACTCAGGTCAATAGTCTGTCATAAAAACTACAGAAAGTAGGAAAACAAACCTGTTTTAAATTTCAGAGGTGCTGAGAAAACCAAAGGAATGCCTTTGATGGGTGCAGAGTGAGAGTTATCTGTAATGCCGAGTGAGAGATGACGCTATTTAAGTTAGGTAATTGAATGGTTATTCATTTTAGGAGTTTGAATAGCGAGATGAAGGTGGGCACAAAGGAGGAAGGGGTCAAAACCAATTTGAGGGCAGTGGAATTTCTTTATTTCTCATCCCACACCCATTTGATGTGATGCTATTCCAACAAAGTCTGAGGAATAGCCTATTACCTTCCAGCCAGGTACATCGTAGGTTGATAATATTCTCAGCATAACAATTTCATATAACCAATCTTTCCTGTTTGTGAGATTATTAGGTCATCTACAGTACCTGTATCATTAGTTCCCTCTTCAAAGATACTATTTGACCATAGAGCCATATAGCACAGAAACAGGTCATTTTCATTCTCTCCTCAAAACTGAAATGCTCCACCCAGGGATCATCCTGGTGAAACTCCCCTGAACCCTCTTCAGTGCAATCACATCCTTTTGTGTGGTAAGAAGACCTACTCAGGGTAACATAATTGTAGGGAAACGTATATAATTCACAACCGCTGATATGAATTAGGGTTTCACTTTAAGAGGCTGATCTGATGTGATAACATAATTATATAAAGGGTTTTTAGCGTGCTTTGAGTTCATTTTTCTGGTGTTCAATAAATGAGTTGCTATGGCTTTTCTGAAACATAAATAGCCTCTGTTATTTTATTTGTGGAAACCTATATTGGTGATCCTGATACTCTAGGATGATTCCAGAGGTATTGAACATGTCTGCCAATGCAGTCGCTTTGAAACTGCTGTAGTTTTGGGAGCAAAATGCTGTTGCTTGGTTCATATAAATGAGTCTTAATTCACGCTTTGAGAAATCTCCGCTGACAACACCAAATATTTCTATGTTGTTGTGTCACTCACACCCCATGCCTGCAAGAGTGGTGTGTCTACTAGAACACTCATCATAAATAAATAAAAATCGCTTAAAAACTCACCTTTTATAGACTTTTGGACTGTCGGAGTCTGAGCACGCTAAACAGTTGCTCTTTTCGCCCGGCCTTGGCGATGCTAAGCCTTTGGAGTTAACGGACCATGTACTGTCTGTCATGGGAAATCACCATCGTTGTTTTATTTTTGAAGAACTCTTCATGCAGCAAATGCCTGATCAAGTTCGCATAGCCCTTGCTAATGCACCTGTGATGGACTCTTGGGGGTTTGCTAAAATGGCTGATAGACTACACTCAGCTAGGCAGCGATGTTTCATCTCTCCTCCTTTCTCTACCTCAATAAGCCTGGTCAGCACGGCCTCCAACATAAGGATGCCTGTGCCTGCGACAGATGACGCCGGGTCTGTGCTTTTACTGTGCTCGCTTTGGTAGGTACACGAGGAAGTGCTAACTGCCTTGCGATGCAAGCGCGTCGGGTCATCAGAGGTCTGTGATCACCATGGGTTCCAGCTACCAGGGACGTCGACTGTTCATTAAGGATACGTCTTCAGGGTGACTTTCTTGTGTGGCACAGGTGCTCAAGTGAGTGTGCTGTCAGCATCCATCTATTGATGAGAATGATGAAACCTCGCTGGACGCTGCCAACAGCAGCACGATCCAGACTTACAGGACACAATGGGTGATACTCTGCTTCTCTGGGCAGCATTACACATGGGACTTCGTCCTGGCTAGATCGCTGATTGGTGCAGATTTCCTGTGGGACTAAGGACTGTTGGTTGATCTTATAAAATATCGGCTTGCAGCTATCAGGACTTTGGGTGGTTATCCTGTACCCCCAGAAAGTCCCTCACAACGACTCTATCAAGCACATACACCATTGTATGTGAGTTTGCTCGACTGCTGGGGGAATTTCCAAACCTGACCAAGCCCAGGTTCTCTATGAGAGTCACAAAACATGGAGTTGAGCATCACATTTCCACACAGGCCCACCAGTGCAATTCCGTACACGTAGACTGGACCCAGAAAAGCTGGTAACTGAGAAGGCTGAGTTTGCCAACCTGGAAAGACTTGGCATTGTACGCCAATCGAATAGCCCTTGGGCTTCACCCCTCCATGTGATCCCCAAGTCCGATGGTAGTTGCTACCCATGCAGTGATCACTGATGCCTTAACGAGGTCACCACCCTTGATCACTATCCAGTCCCACACACAGTCTCACACATTTTTCAGCGTGTTTAACCGGAAAATCAGTTCTTTCCAAAATTGATCTAGTTGGGGCTACTATCACAGGACATTCCCAAAACAGCTGTGGTAACCCGTTTGGCCTTTTTGAGTTTCAGCACATACTGTTTGGACTGAAACATGCAGCACAGATTTTCCAGTGGTTGATGGACTCTGTATTAAAAGACTTAGATTTTTTTTCTTTATCTGTATGACACGTTGCCAGTGCATCCAAATCTGAACACGTATCCCATCTCCACACACTTTTCAAACACTTAAGCCAACACAGGTTGATTAACCCTGCTAAATACCAGTTTGGGTTGTCAGCTATTGACTTTCTCTGCCTTCGTATCACTGCAGATGGTGCAAAACCCCTCCCATCAAAAGTAGCTGCTGTTACGGATTTTCCTCTGATTTCTATCATTGTTTCATTCTGCGAGCTGCTGAACTTGTGCTTCTCCTGTATAGTGTGTTTAAAGTTAATACCACTAATCAAATGCTTGACTGGTCAGTGGACATGATCAGGGCATTTGATGATACCAAACAAGCCCTTTCTACTGAGACCCTGTTGTCACACCTGCTCCCCAACCCACCCATAGCCTTTACTATTGACACTTCAGACTGTGCTGTGGGTGCATTGCACAAGCTATTGGTCAGAGCACCATGAGCTTCTCGGTCTCTATCTGGTTGTCCACCAGTTTCATTTTCTTCTAGAGGGTCCCCATTTCACCGTGTTTGTTGACCACAAACCCCTTGTGCATGTGATGGCCAAAATATCAGACAATCAAAATGGCAGCAACACCACCTGGCCTACATATCCAAGTTCACAATTGATATACAACATATCAAGGGGAAAATAATGTTGTGGCTAATTGCCTTTCAAGGCCAGCCTTTGAGGCTATAGGGGTTGACTATGCTGGCATGGCAGTCGACCAAGCTAGTAACCCAGAGTTCCAGGCTTAAAGAACAGTAGTCACGAGCCTGCAGTTGTTTGACATTAAGTTCGGGGAAGCGGGGGTTTCTCTACTGTATGATTTCTCAACTGATCATCCTAGCCATATTTTGTGCGCAAACTGGAGTTGGACTGTTTTTGAATCCATACATGGTCTTTTGCATCGGGACTGGAAAGCCTCACAGAAACAGCCTTCGAAAGGATGGGTGTGCTTGGACTGCAGTCTGTGGAGTGCCAGTGGGCAAAAATTAACCGCAATGTTCAGGTGCCATTGGCACCTTTTGTGGTCCCTGAGCGATGGTTTGACCATGTCAGTGTGGACTTTGGTCCGCTTCCCCCCCACCCCCACAGTTTCAGGCACCTCCTTACCATGGTAGACCATGCCACCAGTGGCCAGAGGTCGTTCCCCAGCATCAGTGACGGCTGCAGACATGCTTCAGGCATTCAGCAGTACCTGGTTACCTGATCATCATCTGATATTTCCTCTGACCGCAGTTCCTAATTCCTATCAATCCTCTGGGCTGTGATGGCCCAGAAACAGAGAAACATAGAAAACCTACAGCACAATACAGGCCCTTTGGCCCACAATGCTGTGTTGAATACGTACTTACATTAGAAATTACCTAAGGTTACCCATAGCCCTCTATTTTTCTAAGCTCCATGTTCCTATTCAGGAGTCTCTTAAAAAACCCTATTGTATCCGCCTCCACCACCGTTGCTGCCAGCCCATTCCACGCACTCACCCCCTTCTGCGTTTAAAAAAAAAACTTACCCCTGACATCTCCTCTGTACCTACTTCCAAGCACCTTAAAACTGTGCCCTCTTGTGCCAGCTATTTCAGCCCTGGGAAAAAACCTCTGACTATCCATAAGATCAGTGCCTCTCATCATCTCGTACACCTCTATCGGGTCACCTCTCATTCTCTGCCGCTTGGAGGAAAGGCTGAGTTTTGAGGTTTGCTTGTACAGGTGCACATTCCTTTATCCAAAATTCTGAAGTCCAAAAGCTCTGAAAACCGAAGTTTTTTCGCCAGCAGCTGATGTCACTCAGTTGTGACGTGGCAGCACTAGCAGAGGCCTCCAGATGTCAGTTGTGGCTCAGCGCTTGCACTGGTTACACATGCATTTGCTGTTCGCTGTTATTTTGTGTTCACTGTTGACTTTGTTTAATTTCACTGTGAAAATATCAAAAAGAGCTGCAGATACCCCTATGGGTAACAATGAGAAAAAGAGAAGGAAGCATCTATCTTTATCAATAACGCAGAAAGTGGAGTTATTGTAGAAGCTTGATCGTGGTGTGTCTGTGCGGCGTCTGACTGAAGAAAATAGTGTTGGAACTACTGCTGTATATGATTTAAATAAACAGAAAAACAAGTTACTGAAGTTTTATAGTGACAGTGACGTTCTACATTTATCCCAATAAGTCATTTACCATGTGTTTGATTCAGTTTGTTTGAAGCTGTATATTTTTATGTTTTATTGAATGTTTTTGTTGGAAATAAAATTTTTTCTTGTCATTATTCCCTAAACAATACAGTATAACAACTATTTACATAGCATTAGGTATTAAGTGATCTAGAGATGATTTAAAGTATACGGGAGGATGTTCGTAGGTTTGGTGTGCCGCCGGGTCCTAAAGTCTACCGCACTGAGACCGGTTAAATAAGTGACTTGAGCATACGGGTATCGGCGGGGGGGGGGGGGAAGGGGAGCGGTCTGATATCTGAAAAATTCTGAATTTCCTAAATGTAACTGGCCCCAAAGATTTCGGATAAGGGATTGTGGACCTGTATTGACAATCTGCAAATAATTTGACTGAGGGACCAAATGTAACATTTCTAAATTTTCTAATAAGGGTGGCATGGTAGTGCAGCAGTTAGTGTAATGCCATTACAGTGCCAATGACTGGGTCCAATTAGGGTGGCACGGTAGCACAACACTTTACGGTACAGGTGACACAAGTTCAATTCCCACTGCTGCCTGTAAGGAGTTTTTAGTGACTGCGTGTGTTTACACCAGGTGCTCCGATTTCCTCCTACAGTTCAAAGACCTACTGGTTGGTAGGTTAATTGGTCATTGTAAATCGTCCAGTGATTAGGTTCGGAATAAACTGGGGGTGTTGGTGAGCAGCATGGCTCAAAGGGGTAGAAGGGCCTGTTACCATGCTATATCTCTCAATAAAAGTTATCAGGTGATAAGTGATGATGAAGCAAAGAACTTCAAGAAGGTACAGAGTGAAGAATAAGGCAGATGCAGGAGCAGGTAATAACAATGTGATTACCTGGTATGGTGGACAAGTATAGAGCAGAATCCTTTGTTAAAAAATGAGAGTTTGGGAAATGTTGATATTCAAGAACTTTGGATGTCCTTGTACACAACTCGTTAGGAAGGCAAGTAGTATGTGGGCCTTAGCTCTAAGAGCATTTGACCCTTAGGGTAAAGATATCTTCCTGCAAATACATAGCATCTTGGTGAGACCACTCCTGGAATTTTAAAATGACAAGTAAGTATTTTCAGCTAACACTCATGTTAAGTGATCTGTTTAACTAGGTGGACCATCCTAGCATAGACAAGGACAATATGAAAGCCAATATTCAATTTTGTACATTTATGTAAAATGTTATTTTTCTTTAATAAGTTCTTAAGTATTTAATCATGTAATTTATTCTCAGGATATAATATCCATTGTAGTATTATCTCTGCCATGTGCCTGGATTTGTACCCTGATGGGGCTTCCTACTATGTTTGGTTATATCATTTGTGGAGTGCTGTTGGGTCCTTCAGGACTAAACTATATCAAGGTATGATTAATTATTATCAGTCAGTGATGTAAACACCCCCGTTTGTTATTTTGCACAAGGGAATTGTATATTTTTTGAAACAAACCTTACATATTGAGAAAAAGGCATATTATATTCATCAGTGTGTTTATTTGTTTAGTGGGGAGAGGGGAGGATCATTATAAATGTTGGTATTTCGTTTGTCATCGTGTCAAACAGCATGGAAGCACACCCTTCAATCCATCTCGTCTATCAAGTTAGTCCCACTTGCTCACATTTAACCCTTATCTATGCATGTATTTATCCAAATAATTTCCAAATCTTGTTACCTGTCTCACACTAAAACTGAACACATTATTCCAAATGTGGTCTCACCAGTGTCTTGCACAACTGCAATATAACATCCCAACATCTAAACTCAATACCTGATTAACAAAGACCATTTTGCTAAAAACTGTCTTCACTATCATGTCTACATTGTCAAGAACATCACCTGCTTTAGAGTTGTCTGTGAACTTGCTAACCATGCCAACATGCGCAAAGTACTGGAGGAACTTGCACTCTCTTTTGAATTGTTGGTATAGATGGTAATAGCAATGGGCCTATCAATAACCTCTAAGAGCACCACTAGTCATGGGTCTCCAGATCGAAAAAGCCTTTTCCTATCACCCTCTGCTTCCTATTATCAAGTTAATTCTGTATCTCTCCCTGGATCTCATGTGATCTAACTTTGCATAGCAGCCTACTACAGAGAACCTTATCAAAGGCCTTACTGAAGTCCATATAGGTCACGTTTGCTGCCCTGCCCTCAAACTCCTTAGTTTCTTCTTCAAAAAACTCAATCAAGTTCATGAGACGTGATCTTCCACACTCAAGGCCGTGCTGCCTATTCTTGATCAACCCGTAAATTTCCAAATGCTTGTATATCTTGTCCTTCAAAATCCCTTCAGTAACTTACCTACTACAGATGTTAGGCTTACCTGTCTTTAGTTCCCAGGTTCTTTGCAGTCCTTAAATAAAGGCACAATATGATTCACCCTCCAGCCTTCTGGCACTTCACCCCTTCCTGGTGTTGTATATATTTTAGCCAGGGCTCCTGTAATTTCTTCTGCAGCTTCCCAGTGTCTTGGGTCCCTGATTAGGTGATTTATCTATCGCCGTACATTTTAAGGTATCTAATGTCTCCTCTGCTCTAATGTATATTGTCCCCAACACCTCCCTATTAACTTACCTTATGGTCTAAAGTCTTCACGTATTTCTTCACAATAGAAAGAGGAGAAATACTCATTGAAGACCATGCCCATCTCCTGCAATTCCACACAGAGATAATTGCTTTTGTCTTTGGGGATCCTAGTCTTTTCATGATTAGTCTATTTTCCTTAATATACATAATACCTTTGGATTCTCTTTGGTCTTTGCCAAAGTTATCTCGTGTCCCCTTTCTTATTTCCTTCTTGAGTATATCCTCCAACCCCTATACTTCCCCTGGGATTCAGTTGATCCCGGATATCTGTACCTGATCCATACCACCTTTTACCTGATCAGACCAGAGCCTCAAAATCCCCTATCATCTAGGGTTTCCCATTCTTTGCTCTTCACCCTTAACAGGAATGTGCAGATCTTCAATTATCTTACTTTTCAAAGGCTCTCACTCGCAGATGTTCTGCTGCCTGGACACTATCTACTTTAATTACCTTCCAAGTTCCTGTATATAATATTGTCACAATTTGCCTTGTCCTAATTTAGAACTTTAATTTGTGGGCAGGTCTTCTCCTTTCAGTAAATAATTTTAAACTAAAAGAGATCCTCACTGGACAATCCCATGGCAATTTTATTTTTGGCTATTGCCATGATATCCCTAATCAGAAATGCATCCTCCTCTCTTCTCTTTTCTCCACCTCTATCTAATCTGTAGCACCTGTACATTCAGCTACCAGTCCTGACCCTCCCTCAGCCATGTTTCTGTAATAGCTAAAATATCCCAGTCCAATGTAGCTAGCTGTTCATGAATTGAGTTCATCCACTTTACCTGTCAGGCCTCTTTCATTGAAATGAAATTTAATCTAGCAATCTTTCCTCACTTCCTGCCATGCTGCTGCTTGTCTGGTCTACTGACCTTACTGCCACTGAAATCCATCTACTTGGATTTTCAGAAGGCCTTTGACAAGGAGCCGCACATGAGGCTGCTTAGCAAGATAAGAGCCCATGGAATTACAGGGGAGTTACTAGCCTGAGTGGAGCATTGGCTGATCAGCAGAAAACAGAGTGGGAATAAAGGGATCCTATTCTGGCTGGCTGCTGGTTACCAGTGGAGTTCCACAGGGGTCGGTGTGGGACCACTGCTTTTTACGATGTATGTCAATGATTTGGACTATAGGATTAATGGATTTGTGGCTAAATTTGCCTATGATACAAAGACAGGTGGAGGAGCGGGTAGTGTTGAGGAAACAGAGCCTGCAGAGAGACTTAGAGAATTTAGGGGAATGGGTGAAGAAATGGCAGATGAAATACACTGTTGGAAAGTGTACAGTCATGCACTTTGGTAGAAGAAATAAATGGCAGATTATTATTTAGATGGGGAGAGAATTCAAAATGGAGAGATGCAAAGGGACTTGCAAGTCCTTGTGCAGGATACCCTAAAGGTTAACTTCCAGGTTGAGTGGGTGTTGAAGGCGGCAAAAGCAATATTGGCATTTCTAGAGATATAGAATATAAGAGCAGGGATGTGATGTTCTGGCTCTATAAAGCACTTATGAGACCACACAGTATTGTGTGCAGTTTTGGGCTCTATTTTAGAAAGGATATACTGACATTGCAGAGAGTTCAGAGAAGATTCACGAGAAAGATGCCAGGAATGAAAGGGTTACTGTATGAGGAATGTCTAGCAGCTCTTGGGCTATATTCCCTGGAGTTCAGGAGAATGAGGGGGGATCTCATAGAAACATTCCAAATGTTAAAAGGCCTGAACAGATTAGATATGGCAAAGTTATTTCGCATGGTAGTGGAGTCTAGGACAAGAAGGCACGACTTCAGGATTGAAGGACATCCATTTAGAACAGAGATGCAGAACAACTACTTTAGTCAGAGGGTGGCAAATCTGTGGAATTTGTTGCCACGAGCAGCTGTGGAGGCCAAGTCATTGGGTGCTTTTAAGGCAGAGATAGATAGGTTCTTGATTAGCGAGGGCATCAAAGGGTATGGAGAGAAGGTAGGGAAGTGGAGATGACTGGAAGAATTAGATCAGCCATGGTTGAATGGTGGAGCAGACGCAATGGGCTGAATTGCCTACTTCTGCTCCTATATCTTATGGTCTTATGCTCTTAAACTTTCAGTTCTTCCATCTGCTTCAATTCTGCTTGGAACCTACTTCCATGCCAATCTAGTAAAAGTATTATTTCTCCAAATTTGTGTTTCTTTTTTAAACCTTTATCTTATCCATGTTTTTTTCCCCAAAGCTCTTCTAATGCTGGCTAGATTTTGATTCTTACCATAGAGGTGCTCACTCACTGAAATTCCACCTGCCCAGGGTTCATTATGTGTAATCCATAATTTATCCTCCTCTCTATGGGCTTGTCATTTTACTGGCTTAAAAACAATCTGAATGTACTTGAGGAATTTTATGGCCACTGTCAATGTTGGTATTAGGTCCTGTAGTACCTTCAAAACAATATAACTGTTCATCTATTGTTCTAAACTTGTCACCGATAACTGGACTCTGAACGCACACAATTATTGCTCAATCATACTTTATTTTATATGTGCAAAAGGAGAACAGCATGGCCCCTGTCACCACACTGTCTGAAGCCAGGACAGAAAATTGCAATTTTTTAATATATATACAGAATTGGCTTATCATTTATAGATATTGAGTATTTGATAAACTTGCAAGATCAATCGCTACGCACAGTAGCTAAAAGTAAATAGAAACAGAAAGTTGACAACTGATGATATTTGAAGTTAGTAAAGCAATCATCCTTCCATTATATTCCTATCCTGTGTCTCTGGCACTCCCTACTGTAGAAGGGGAAGCTATGTTCTTCAAAGACCTTTCTAAAAAAGGTCCCACTTGTTTGGGTTGATTACATGCCATCGCAGTCATCCTGTCTTATCTCGACTGCAGTAAGCAGTAGGGTGGCTCTAGCAGTCTCACATTAAAGGTCTAGGTTAATTGCAACTGCCAGAGGCTAATCTTGCCTGGACATTGTAATTACCCCTTGCCTTACCGCAATTCATTTGATGATCCACCTGACAGATTGTAGGTGGGTCTTATTTTTTTTTAAATCTTGTGACCAGGAATGTTAACTGCTATGTCCAGCCTTCTAGCCACATTGCCACAGTAGTTATAATATCACGCTTCAGTTCCACTCATCACCTACCAGCTCTGCTTCTATTCATCCCATCATCTCTTTATATTGTCTTTACACTCTGTCCTGATGCAAGGTCTTGACACAAAATGTTCACTATCCGCCTGCCTTCAGTGATGCTGTCCAATCTTCTGAGCTCCACCAGCAATTTGTTTTATTTTTGCTCCAGATCACAGCATCTGTAGGCTCTCTTGTGTCTCCTTCAGTTCAGTGCCTACTTGAATGTAGATACATAGCATTGGACACAACTGACTTATTGTGATTGCTTTTTTAAAAAATCTATATCCAAACTTTTTCTGACTCCCCTTCCAAAATTTCTCTCTATTTTTCTAACTTCCATGTCCTTCTCCGCTTCCCTTCCTTTTGAAAATTGCTCTTCTTCCCACACCAGTCCTGGCCAGGCTGAGGTGCAACTTGTTTTCTTATACAAATACCATCTTCCCCAGAACCTGGCCCAGAGGCAGCAGAATATTGCAGCTCCAGCAACATGCAATTCTAACATAAATGGGTCTATGCAGATAACTTCATCAATGGTGCACCTCTTGTGCATGTGTTTAAAAAAATCACAGCATCATTTATGTTGAATGATATGCAATGAAAAGATACGAATGTAAGATTTGAATTATTAAATAGGGTTGAAGTGAACTCTTCTAGTTCAAGAACTAGCACTAGAACAAGTGGTGAGGACCATCAGAGATAGTTTGCATAATTGATAACTCTGATTTATTTTTGAAATATTAATTATTTTTAAAACAAAGGTAAGTTTAGAGATCTTGAAAGGATTGGCTAGTGTAGAGATAGGGAAGATGTTTCCATTCCAACACAGATTCCAGGAGAAACTTATCACAATTTACTTGGAATGTGTAACTCACTGCCACAAAGAGAGGTTGAGGCAGATAACATTGATACATTTCAAGAGAATCTAAATAAGTATTAGAAGATCAGAGCAGAAAGAGATATAGGTGGGACAAAGAAGGATATGAAGATGATTGTGGACCATAAACATAGGATAAATAAGGGTATTTCTATACATTTAAAAACTCTAATATAACTTGGTGAATTTGTGATTTCACCTGACATTAATGATTTGACATATCTTTTGACAGTCTATTGTTCAAGTGGAGACTCTTGGTGAATTTGGAGTATTCTTCACTTTGTTTTTCGTTGGTCTTGAGTTTTCACCTGATAAACTCAGAAAGGTATTGATGATTTGTGTTCATCTACATTGATTTTGAATAAACCAATCTCTTTATTTGCTCTTAAATGATTTCCATCTTCCCTGCTATCCAGTTTTTGGAAAAATAAAATTAATGCTTTCATTATGTTAACACTGATGAAATCCTCTTTGTAGTGAGTGACTTAGCTCAAGTAGGCACTACATCTTGCTGATATCTGAGATGAGCCATCTCTGATACACTACTTATTGCATGAGGCTTTATGTGAATATCCTGATGTACAGAGATCTGATCCATGCATTATCCTTGTGTTTTTGAATCGGATAACATCAAGGGATATTCTTGCTGATGGTAAATTGCCATGGTTAGATCCCCTTACAGCTACTAACAAAATCACTTCAAATCAAAAGCCCACTGTTTCTCAGAGCAACAAATCTGTGAAATTCAAATGTCAGTGACTCCTACTGCAATCTTCAAGTTTTAAAAATCCAAGTTTGGTGTTATTTTAGTGACTTGCAGATGCCTTAACAATTTTCAAAGCTGATTATTCCATCAGCTTTGAAAAGGTCATCTTAAAATTCAAAGGATGTGCATATTGTATGCTTGGGTATCAAATCACTAGACACTAGAATACTACAGCACAGTACAGGCCCTTCGGCCCTTGATGTTGTGCCTACCCATATATTCCTTTAAAAGAAAAAGTACTAAACCT
Source organism: Mobula hypostoma (assembly GCF_963921235.1). Classification (NCBI taxonomy): domain Eukaryota; kingdom Metazoa; phylum Chordata; class Chondrichthyes; order Myliobatiformes; family Myliobatidae; genus Mobula; species Mobula hypostoma. Next base: position 92,428,048 of record NC_086102.1, read on the forward strand.
ACACTACCCCGTAACCGTCTATTTTTCTTTCATCCATGTGCCTGTCCAAGAGGCTCTTAAATACCCCTATTGTTTTAGTCTCTACCACCATCCCTGGCAAGTCATTCCGGGCACCCACACACCCACAACCCTCTGTGTAAAAAAAAAACAACAAAAAAAAACTTACCCCTAATGTCTCCCCTCCCTTAACTTTGTACATCTGTCCTCAGGTGTTTGCTATTCGTGCCCTGGGAAACAGGTGCTGGCTAGCCACCCTATCTATGCCTCTCATAATCTTGTAGACCTCTATCAAGTCCCCTCTCATCCTTCTACGCTCCAAAGAGAAAAGTCCCAGCTCTGCTAACCTTGCCTCATAAGACTTGTTTTCCAATCCAGGCAACATCCTGGTAAATCTCCTCTGCACCCTCTCCATAGCTTCCACGTCCTTCCTATAATGAGGTGACCAGAACTGAACAGAATACTCTGTGCGGTCGCACCAGAGATTTGTAGAGTTGCAACATGACCTCTCTACTCTTGAACTCAATCCCCCTGTTAATGAAGCCTAGCATCCCATAGGCCTCCTTAACTATCCTATCAACCTGTGCAGCAACCTTGAGGGATGTATGGATTTGAACCCCAAGATCCCTCTGTTCAACCACACTCTTAAGTAACCGACCATTAACCCTGTATTCAGCCTTCTGGTTTGTCCTTCCAAAATGCTTCACCTCACACTTATCTGGACTGAACTCCATCTGCCACTTTACTGCCCAATTCTGCATCCTCTCTATATCCTCTTGTAACCTTCGACAACCTACAGCTCCATCCACAACTCCTCCAATCTTCGTGTCATCCACAAACTTACTCACCCATCCTTTTGCCTCTTCATCCAGGCCATTTATAAAAATCACAAATAGCAGGGGTCCCAGGACAGATCCTTGTGGCACTCCACTAGTCACCGACCTCCACGCAGAATACTTTCCTTTCACTACTACCCTCTGCTTTCTTCCTGTAAGCCAATTTTTTATCCAAACAGCCAAGGTTCCACTGATCCCATGCCTCATGACTTTCTGGATGAGTCTCTCATGGGGGATCTTGTTCAAATGCCTTGCTAAAATCCATGTAGACCACATCTACTGCCCTACTCTCATCAATTTCTTTTGTTACCTCTTCAAGAAAACTCAATTAGGCTCATCAGGCACGACCTTCCCTTCACAAAGCCATGTTGACTATCCTTGAGTAGACTGTACTTCTCCAAATGCTCGTAGATCCTATCCTTAAGAATCCTTTCCAATAGTTTGCAGACCACCGATGCAAGGCTCTCCAGTCTATAGTTCCCAGGATTCGCCCTATTACCTTTTTTTTAAACAAGGGAACTACATTTGCCATTCTCCAATCTTCCGGCACCTTCCCTGCAACCAAAGAGGATTCAAAGATTATAGCTACTGCTCCAGCGATCTCTTCACTCACTTCCCATAGCAACCTGGGGTATATCACGTCTGGCCCTGGGGACATATCAATCTTGATGTTTTTAGATCCAACACTTCTTCCTTCTTAATCTCCACATTGTCCAGCATACAGGCCTGTTCTATTTCAACCTCACCCTGATCTAAGTCCTTTTCACGTGAGTACTGAAGCAAAGTATTCATTTAGGACCTCCCCGACCTCCTCCGCCTCCAGGCACATGTTGCCGCCTTTATCCTTTAGCAGCCCCACCTTCATTCTTGTCATGCTTCTGTTCTTCACATACGACATAGAATGCCTTGTGGTTCTCCTTAATCCTACATGCCAAGGCCTTCTCATGCCCCCTTCGAGCTCTCCCAAGTCCTTTCTTAAGCTCCTTCCTGGCTACCCTATATTTCTCATGAGCCCCTCCTGCTTCCTGCTTCTTATATCTAACATATGCTTCCTCCTTCCTTTTGTCATTGCCTCAGGTCTTTTGTCAGCCATGGTTCCCTTTTCCAACCATTTTTTCCTTGTCTCAGTGGGACAAACCTATCCTGAACCCAGCACAAGTGGTCCCTGAACTTCCTCCACATTACTTCTGTGCTTTCACCCTTGAACATCTGTTTCCAATTTACTCTCACTAGTTCCTGCCTCATCCCTTCGTTAGCCCTTCCCCAGTTAAGCACGTTCCCATTTTGTCTGTTTTTATCCTTTTCCATAGCTATGCTGAAGCTAAAGGAGTTGTGGTCACTCTCACCAAAATGCTCCCCCACCAAGAGGTCTGCCACCTGACCAGGAACTAGATCCAGTATGGCCTCTCCTCTCATCAGCCGGTCCACATACTGTCAGGAATTCTTCTTGAACACACCTGACCAATTCAGCCCCATCCTATCCCCCTTGCAGTCAGGAGTTGCCAGTCAATATGAGGGAAGTTGAAATCACCCATAACTACAACCCTGTATTTCCTGCACCATTCTAGAATCTGCCTGCATATCTGCTCCTCGGTGTCCTGAGGGCTATTTGGGGGCCTATAGACTACTCCCAGCACAGTGATTGATCCCTTCCTATTTCTGACTTCCACCCACACCGACTCAGTGGTCACTTCCTCTGCAGCGTCCTCCCTCTCCATAGCCGTGATACTATCCCTGACCAGTAATGCTACTTCCGCACCCACCCCCCCATCCTTTCTACCTCCCATCCTATTCCTTGTAAAACACCTAAACCCCAGTACCTGCATCAGCCAATCCTGCCCTTCCTCCAGCCAAGTTTCAGTAATGGTCACAACATCATAGTTCCACGTACTGATCCATGCTCTAAGTTCATCTCCTAATACTCCTAGCGTTGAAATAGACACATTTCAACCCCTCTAACTGGCTACATTTATGTTTTGTCCTCTGCCTGTCCTTCCTCACCAACTCAGAACACATAGCATCATGCCCTTGTCCTTCTACCCTAATCTCTGCACTCACTTTCTGATTTCCACCCCCCCTGCCAAACTAGTTTAAACCCTCCCCAACAGCTCTAGCAAACCTGCCTGCCAGGATATTGGTCCCTTCCCAGTTCAGGTGCAGTCCATCCTTTTTGTACAGGTCAGACCTTCCCCTGAAGAGATCCCACTGATCCAGAAATCTGAACCCCTGCCCCCTGCACCAACCCTTCAGCCACGCGTTCATCTGCCATAACTTCCTGTTTTCTCTCTCTCTGTCTCGTGGCACAGGCAGCAATCCCGAGATTACCACCCTTGAGGTCCTGCTTTTTAACTTCTTTCCTAACTCCCTATATTCCTTCTTGAGGACCTCATCCCTACACCTATCTATGTCATTGGTCCCCATATAGACCACGACATCTGGCTGCTCACCCTCTTTCCTGAGAATACTGAGAACCTGATCCGAGATATCGCGGACCCTGGCACCAGGGAGGCAACAGACCATCCGGGATTCTCAATCTCTCCCACAGAAACTCTTATCTGTCCCCCTAACTATCAAATCCCCTATTACTACTGCTCTCCTCTTTTCCCTCTTTCCCTTCTGACCTGAGGGTTCAGTCTCGGTGCCAGAGACGCGACCACTACAACTTGTCCCTGGTAGGTCATCCCCACCAACAGTATCCAAAATGGTATACTTATTATTGATGGGAATGGCCACAGGGGTCCTCTGCTCTTTCTGTCTATTCCCCTTCCCTGTCCTGATAGTCACTCAGTTACCTGTCTCTTGACTTTTAGGGGTGACTGTTTCCCTGAAACTCCAATCTATTACTGCCTCCCGAATGATCCAAAGTTCATCCAGCTCCAGCTCCAGTTCCCTAACTCGGTTTAACAGGAGCTGCAGCTGGTTGCACATTTTGCAGGTGTGGTCATCAGAGATAATTGTACTGTCCCTGACTTCCCACATCATACAATCAAAGCACTGGACTGCTCTATCTACTGCCTCCATTACTAACTCCTAAGTTAATTAAATTAATTAAAGAAACTTACCTGGCCTTACCTCACTGGGAGCAAGCTCGTTCTCAGCCTCTGCTCGCCAAAGCTTCACTGGCCGCTTTGTTTGAGCTACCCCTCTTTTTGCCAAAACCTCTCGAGCCAAAGCCTCAAAGCTCCACGACTTCACTGGCCCGCTCCTTTATTAAATCCTTGCCTTCCCTCACTAAGAAAATTAGGTATTGACATTGTATTTTAATTAAAATATTTTTAGTCATTGTTTTATTTTTTTTGGCTCCTAGGTCTGGAAGGTTTCTTTGCAAGGTACTAATTATGTGACAGTCCTGATGGTTGCATTTGGATTACTCTGGGGCTATCTGTTGAGAATTAGGCCAACACAAAGTATCTTTATTTCTACATGCTTGTCTCTATCAAGTACCCCTTTGGTGTCCAGATTCCTTGCTCTTGGTGCCAGAGAAGAGAAAGAAGGTAAATGTAGTACAATTGAAAGAAGATTGTAGAGTAATTTCTACAATCTACAAAACCTGTTTTGAAAAGTGTGCATGGATTCCCCACAATTTATGCGAGTAGATGACTGAAGTAAGCTTAAAGAAACATTTGAATGGCCTTCAGATATTTGTAAGCTGTTAGTCCCTAGATCCAGTCTTCCATTTATCCTTTTCCACGGGTTAAAGTGAAAGAAGGAATGAGCATTAAAAAAGAAAAGACCATCTAGCATTAAACTTAAACTTAAAGATTTAAGACTGTGAATTTATGGGAGACAGAGTAATATAAGTTGACAATGATCCATGGAGTAGTGGTGGTAGAGGAGCTGCAGGAACCTCTGTGTACATACATCTACTGATGCCTCTGGACACATCTTCAGTGATGTTCCTGGAATCATTGGGTGTTTCGGGTCTTTCAGCAGCATACAACCTCCTCCAGGTGACCCAGCTGGGGCTGATCAGACCCCAGCTTGTGTCCAGATGGCTAGCTACTTGTGACTCCATGGCTCCCCTCTTTTGAGTCACAGTCATCTTGAGGCCCCCTCTGTCACATCGGTGGTACTGCAGATGGCTCTCCTCTTCCTCTCTCTCTCTTGATGCCCAAAATGCTGAAGGCTCTAACTAAGGAACAGGCTGCGAATCCCCTACAACCAACCTCCACTGGGAGACACCTCGCTCTCCATCCAGCCTGCTGCCAGTTGCTGACCAGTCCTGCGTACTTGGAGAGCTTCCTTTCAAAGGCCTCTTCCAAGCTATCTTCCCATGGGACTGTCGAGAAATTTGAAATCTAATACTCCTGGGCTGATGAAAGCCCTGGAATTGGAATTAATAGTGGTGGGTAAGTGAGGAGATGTTTGTGTGATTATGTGGGATTCTGTGATGTTTGGGATTTTATGCTGTAGTTGGAGTAGGAGAAATCAGTGAAAGGAGCAGATGAAAACTTCCAAGTTACTTCAAAGCCAATCACTAGGAAATGAAAGAAAGTTTGTGGATAAGCCACTGTCGGGTAGATATAAATCATGTGTATCTAGCATTTTAACCAGTGATCTATGTGGAAATGTTATTCTTTTACACATTTTCAGAAAGGCCAAACAGAAATAAAATATTGCTTTTCAGTTAAAGTGCCCTTCATTCTGCCATTTTCACACTGCATTTTGCACTGTGCTGGTGATTTCTCCAACTGAGCTAAAATTTAAAATAAAGGCTTATTATTATCTAACAGGGTTCTAGTGTACACATTCATTGCATGTTATTTTTGTCCAAGGATGATGCAGTCCTTTTGATCTGATTCTCCTTTTGTTGAATAGGGGATGCGGATTATAGCAGTGTATTGCTTGGAATGCTGGTGATGCAGGATGTTCAGCTGAGTTTATTCATTGCCGTGATGCCCATGCTGATTCAAGCAGGCAATAGCACTGCTAACAGGTACCTATATAAATAATGCCGATTGTAATAAGGTTACTTCATTTTCCTGCTCCAGTTCTGTAACTGTCAGCATTTTCCTAACACACTGGAACCTCTGCAGTGACCCAAGAAGATATCTGTATCTACCACTTGAAGGCAAATAAGGATGGACAATATGACACCTTTGCCCAAATCTGATAATTAATATAAAGGTAGACACTGTATGTAATACTCTAATGATCTAAAATAATATTAAATTCTTGAAAGGAGAAATATTAATTCATCATATAGTGTTAATTATAGTTCTTAAACAAAACCTGTTTTGAAAAGTGTGCATGGATTCCCCACAATTTATGCGAGTAGATGACTGAAGTAAGCTTAAAGAAACATTTGAATGGCCTACAGATATTTATAAGCTGTTAGTCCCTAGATCCAGTCTTCCATTTATCCTTTTCTACAGGTTAAAGTGAAAGAACGAATGAGCATTAAAAAGAAAAGCCCAGGAAATGCCCAGGAAAAAAAAGATTAGAAAAAATGTTTGATGATGGCAGAATTGTGAAATGGGAAGTCCATGTTAGGGAAATAAAATAATGTCAAAAACCAAGGTTCTGTGAGAGTCCCTGTTAAAGACCAAGAACTGCACTTGGAAGCAAGTACATAAGGGGCCTTTATATATTAACAATGACATGAAATATTTTCTGGTGAGCTGATTAGACTTGGAAAAAATTGTGTACGTCCAACAAAATATAATTTCCATTTAATCCTTTAGAGGCTTTTTAAAGTTTAAAGTAAATTTATTATCAAAGTACATAAATGTCACCATTTTCAACTCTGAGATTCATTTTTTGGGGGCAATTGTAGTAAATACATTAAAAATAATGGAATCACTGAGGGACTGCGCTCAACAGTATGCAAAGCAACTAATTTGCAATAAAAACCCAACAAACTACAAATAGAAAAAGAAACAAAATAATTATTGAGAACATGAGTTGAAGAGGCCTTGAAAGTGGATTGCTATATTTTCCTTTTCAAATAGCTATTGATAGATATTTGCTTCATTGCTAGACAGTTTTATATTCTAGACTCCTCTGCATTCAATGCACAGTACATATCTTAATTCTTACGTAGAGGCAATTAACTTGAGTAAAATTGTGCTATGCTGTAGGGAACTTCACACCGTCACAGTGATGTACTTTGAAAGGGTTGGGTAAATAGAATTTCAGTGAAATTCCTTGATCTTAAAGTTTTCTCACATTCCATGTTCCACTAAGGGCTAAAGCCTGAAGATGTCCTTATTTTGAAGTTGAAGAAATGAGACCAAGTGTGGAATGGTCATTTCTCTTTGCATTGTCTGATGACAAAATGTGACATTTTTTAGTCATTTAATAAGTTGCTTTTTCATTCACATGTCTAGATAAGCATTTCTTTACAAGTCTGGGTAGGTGGAGTTGTGTGATTGTTTCAATGATTATTTTTATGCTCTCAGAAGTCACATGATATTCCCTGATCTTGTGTAGAAAATATCACTCAGTACTTGGGCACTGGTTTCTTCCTTCAGTTGGGCAACTGCCTTAGTTTCCAGTCTTCAGGTCCAAGATTATAGTGTCCTTAACTTAGCAGCTAAAGAACAATTTCTACCTTCGCCTCATCAGAGGCGCATTTCCTGACATTTTTACACTCCAAAAGGTGGAGCTGCCCCATTTCTTTTCTTATCTCTATGTTGATCCTTGCATGATTTTGACTCTGCACTCTGTCTTTTCCTTGCCTCTTCTATTAACACCTATCTTTATTTTTCTCCCTGCTTCTTCACTGGTAGTCTTTCTTTCCTCTTTCTCTGTTCTCTGTTCTGTTTTGGACATATAAACCTAATTTTGGTTGGAGCACCATCATTCTTAGATATCGCCTCTTGTGTCCGATTTCATAATGACAAGCCCAATGAATCTGCATGAGTCAGGCACTAGCGTACTCTTGATTTATAAGTGGAAAGGGAAAGAAATACATTCTCTTGTAATGTCTGGCTTTTAACACTTACCTGAACCTATAGTAATCCTCCTTGTCTTGGAATGTTAGTCTCTCTGCAGCTCAGAACACTCCATTGTCCAGTTCCCTTCCATCTCTTCGCTCATCAGTGATGGCGCTGTTCTTCACCACTTCTCTGCCCTACTGAGATGGTGGAATATTCCCCCCCCCCCCCATTAGAGTGTACATCTCTGCAACTTTGCTTCCTTTTGGAGAAATGCAGTTTGCACACATTGCAGTAAAGATGTGGGAGATGCTTGGATGTACTCGTAGGAAGGCTACGGATTTAACGTAGGTTTTCTGTATGACACTGGGAAATTGTAGATCTTGAGTTGTTGGATTTCTTTGGCACACTCAAGCAAGACTGTGTACCTGCTTGTTTTTCCAGACTATTTTTATAAATCAGATGCTCAAATATTCCTTTCACATTGGATAAGGCTTTCTGGCACATCATCATTTGTACAGATGGATATGCACACAGACATTCCTGTAGGTCTAAAGTATGTTACTCTCATTAATTTGATGTGGATCACATTAAATCAGATAATGCATTGCCTTGTAAGGACGTGAACTTCAGAACATATGGCTCTAGAATATAAAACTAAACTGATGATTGCTCTTTGAGAGACGCTTTCTCTCTGAGAAATGGTTGAAATTTACATTAAAAATCTAAATGTTATCTGCTGTGGGAAAACTGACAAAATTATTGTCTACACCGGCCAAAGAGAATTAAAATCAAAATCCAGTATCAGATTTAATAATAATATGGATGGTCCTGGCTGAGAACCAATGACGACATTTGTTATCCTCTGATAATATGATCCCATAGAGTGGTAGCAATATCACAAACATTATGTAGAAGTTGACCATAAATCCTAAACTTGTTAATAATTATATATATTAGTGTCATGCTTAAATTATTTTGGAATATGCTTTCATATTCTCTTTCTTGCCCTTCTTTCTCTACAGTATAATATTAGAGCTGCTGAGGATTTTCGCTCTTATTGGTCAAGTTCTGTTTTCGTTGGCTGCAATTCTTTTGATGTCCCTTGTGATAAAGACTTATCTCATTGGACCGTTTTACAGAAAACTACACACTGAGGGTAAAGGAAATAGAGAGATAATTGTCCTAGGAATATCTGCATTTATCTTTCTTATGTTAATGGTAATTATATTTATTTTGATTCAACTTACAGCATTGTAGTTCACACATTGAGAACAGTAGAAATGAGTGAAATCTGTGATCTAGACCCATAGCTTCTAAAGTGGTCACCTAGAACCAAATGTTTTGAAGAATTATTTAAAAAGTGTATATTCAGCAGATTTCAGGAAGGGCCTTGTGTTCAAATAGACCTCTAATAAGACATCCCACCTCATTGAGGAAAATCCACCACTCTGTAGGGAAAACAGTTTCTAAGTGTTTAAGAATGAAATAGAGATCAAGAAGACGTGTGGATTGGAAACTCAGAGGAAAAGCAGCCACTCAAGTTATCTGACAGATGGTGAGTGGAAAGCAACAGGCTAATAAACATTATATGCTCAGCTAAAGCTCTCTAGGGCCCAAACAACCAAGACCCAACCCTGCTGAAAACTAGCAAAGAAGTCAACTTATTAAGGGCAGTGTCGGTCAGAGTTTGCTGGAAGGAGGACTTTGAAAAACTCTTCAGCCGTGTCACAGTTTTTAATATGAACATTCTTAAATCCATTTCGCAGCATACTCTGCTCTAGCCACCACTGACAACAAGAAGCCAAAAGGCCAACCAAACAAGATCTTGGGAGCAGACCACTTCCCTGCAGAAGTTCATAAGCTTGATGAAGAGGTGCTTCATTCACAAATCATCAATCCTGTCTTCATGTTAAGAGAAGATGCTAGGCAATTTCACGTAATCACGACTTTCATCAAGAGTTTGGTTGCGGCAGAAGAGATTCCCTGCTACTTAGCAGTGGAAAGTTCATTGCCAGTATCCTGTCGACTTTCAACATCTCAGGCCAAGGAGCTGCTTCCCAAGTCACATTGTGGATCCTGACCTTCTAGAGCAGGGTTCCCAACCTGGAGTCCACAGACCCCTTGTTTAATAGTAGGGGTCCCGTCCATAGCACAAGAAAGGTTGGGAAGCCCTCATCTAGAGATACAGCAGACATAATTTTCATCATGCATCAAGAACAACAGAAATACAGGGAGTTGCATCAATCATTATATGTGGCCTTCTGACCATGAAAAATGTTTCTAATACAATAGTAGCTGATTCGAAAGTAGTCAACAATTAGCTGGATCCATTAGCACCAATTTAGGGCAATAAGAGATGGACATTTGAAGGTTAGTCTTGCCACCTACACCTAAATCCTATGTATGATACAGAATATTCTGGTCTATCACATCATATAAACATTTACAATTGAAGATTGGTCTTCGGTCTTGCAGTGACTGAGGAGTGAGAGGTGTACCAAGCCATTATTCTTATGCTGGTTTGAGGTTTTGCTGCTGCTGATACCCCACAGTGCCTTGTGAATAATCTTTGTTTTGAAATCACAAAGAAAAGAAAATCTACAGATGCTTGTGTATGTTGCTTTGTTTTAAAATATCAGTTGGATTTGTTCCTGGGCTACCTGAATTAGCACATTAGTAAAACCATTCTAGCCACTGACATTTGTCTGTTAATTGTATATGTCCCTAATGACATTACACCTGGACCAACTATGTAAGGGTCTGGCTTCCCCATGTCAGGAAGGGCGCTCTTGCAATAGGAGTGCAGTGAACATTCATCAGATTGATTTCTTGGATCGGGGATAATCCAGTGGTGAAGCAGACCCAGGCCTACAACCTCTTGAATTGAGACAAAGGAAAGGCAATCTCATTCCTTCCTGGATTCATGCTCTGTGAGCTCTCCTGTCACCTGTGATTGAAGTACTTCAAAGGATCTCAGTAGAATCTGTATTACTAAAACATCAGACAGCCAGGAGATGAAGTTCCCAGAAGCACAGCGATGGACCAGATTGGCCAGCGGACAGAGTTTGGAAGAACAGCGTGACCTAAGTCAATTTCTAACTAGTAAAGAAAGTAAGTACAATACCAGTCCAGTAGCTGCTGTTCCAGAAACAGGTGATAATGTTGATATGAGTGCTCGAAGGAAGCAGGAATTGATGAAATAATGCTGGTCAAGAAAAATGGTAATTCAATGAGGAGTGTTGTGTGGCTTTGGTGCAGGACTCTGTTTGGAAGCAGTAGGGTTTGATGCCTTTTGTAGGAAATTATAGAATGGACATGCACAGACATAGAGTGGGGAAGATATGTCTTGAATGACCCTTTTGGTGCAAGATGCCTATTGTCAGAAAAATTGTGTATGCAAAGGATTTTTTGTTTAATCAACACTAAACAGTAGGAATCATTTGAGAAACAACACCTATTGCATTCAAACTGTCTAAATTGAGGACTATGCAGAGAGGTTGATGTTGAGGTAAAAGATCAGCTATGATTTTCATTGGGCAAGCAGGCTCAAGGGCTGAGTTGTCCATTTCTGCTCTGATTTCTAATGATCCAATTGAAACTTGCAAAATTGTACTGGGGCTAGACAGGATGGGTGCATGAATAATGTTTTTCCTAGATGGGATCTCCGGAGCTGGGGGTCAAATCTCAAAAGTTTGCTGTTCAGTATCAGAACTGAAAAGAGATTTCTTTTTGTCCATGGAGCAGTGAATCTTTGAAATTCTTTACCCAAGAGGGCTGAGGGAGGCTGTTGTTGGACATATTCTAAACAAAAGATGGTTAGATTTATGGATTTACCAGAATTAAGGTGCCTAAGGAAATTAATCACAATTAATCACAAAAAGCAGAATTAAGGTGCAGGAAAGTGGCACTATGGGTAAAAGATTGACTGATATCTTGTAGAACAGAGTTGCAGTCATCAGTGAGTGAATGGCCTATCCTGCTTCTCATGTTATACACACAATTAAGAATTGAATTCTTTTGTTTTAATTGCTGGGTTTATGAATAAATTGGACAAATTGAATTTAGTTTCAAAGAGTTTATATACTGAAGATAATACTTCCATAAATCTTTGTTGCATACTTTGTATTTGAAATTTTGAGCTCAAAGTATTGGACATACACTTTATTGGCCCCGTAACTAAGAACATAAATGCACCATAGAAAAGACTAGTCAATTCAAAAATGCAGCAGGACTTAATGTTCTCAAAATGTCACAAGACTGAGTTGCACATCGTACCTCAAAGTTGACATGTGGTGGTGAGTTGTGTGTCACAGGTTAATATTCAAATCTTGCAGCATTAAACATAGAGCAGTAAAGCACAGGAACAGGCCCTTGGGCCAAACCAGCTAAAAAGTAAACTTTTAAAAAACAAAACTAATCTCTCCATCTTCCTCGTATTCATGTGCCTATCTAAACACCTCTTGAAAGCCTCTATGGTATTTGCCTCTATCACCATACCAGGCAGCGCTTTCCAGGCATCCACCACTCTGTGTAACAAACTTACCCCTAACATCCCCTCTGAACCTACCCCCTTCACCTTCAGTGCATGTCCTCTGGTATTAAACATTTCTATCCTGGGAGAGAGATACTCCCTGAGTACTATATACCGCTTATAATCTTCCAAACCTCTATCAGATCTCTGCTCAGCCCCTGCTGCTCCAGAGAAAACAACCCAGGTCTGTCCAGCTTCTCACCATAGCACATGCCTTCTAAACCAGGCAGCATCCTAGTGCATCCTCTTCTGTACCCTCTCCAAAGCCTCAACATCCTCCTTGTAGTGGGGCGACCAGAACTGTACACAATACTTCAGATGAGGCCTAACCAGAGTTTTATAAAGTTGCAGCATAACCTCGTGACTCTTGAACTCAATGCTTTGACTAATAAAAGCAAGCATTTCATAAACCGCCTTAACCACCCTATCAGCCTGTGTGGCCACTTTCAAGGAGCTATGAACTTGGACCCCAACTTAGAAATGCAAGTTTGTCCAACATTAGTCATGGGAAGATTTTCTTGGCTGCAATATTACCTTAAAAAGAAAATCAGAAGGAATTAATAAAAACTTTGATGGGCTGTTTGTTTCTTTGGCTTTGTTTATTAGAAATGTCTGTGATGTGTAGTATGTTATGCACAAATATATTACTGCTATACCGTATACTAATACAAATAGAAGTGTAAAATTGTTATTAACTACAGACCTTTGAACCACGTTACACTTTGTGAACTTTTCTGTTTGTGCACTCCTGCAGGTAACTGAAATACTCAACATCTCCATGGAACTTGGTTGCTTTTTGGCTGGGGCATTAATTTCATCACAAGGCCACATAGCTACAGAGGAAGTCATGTACTGTATGGAACCTATACGGGATTTTTTGGCCATCATTTTCTTTGCCTCAGTTGGTAATTAACAGTGCTTTGTAAGGGGTTTAGGGAATGGGAGTACTACTTATAACTTATTCTTGAAAGTTATTTATTGACGGTCTGGAATTTAATATTAATGTAAAAAAAATTATGCACGTGCTGTTTCCAATAGGCGAATAGTGAATGCTGACATATCTCTCCAGCAACTCTTATTTAATTATCTTACCTTTCCAACATACATATCATACTTCTGTGTTGGAATATCCTACTTTAATTTTCCAGTTCTGACTTTTTTTTCCCATTTTTGATCTAATAGGGACTTGCTTTTTTCGCTAAAGAGCGTCGCACAATCATCAAACCTCTTAGTAAGATGAACATGGAAACTCTTATAGAAGTGAAAAATTGAAGTGTATTAGAGTCATAGAGCACTACAACACATAAACAGGTCCTTTAGCCTAACTGTACACCTTACAAAGCATTGGAGCATCAAAATCTATTCTTAAAAATGTGGCCAAACATCCATACTGCTTGTGCTGAGATAGGTGTGTCTTCTGAAATATATATGCTGATTATTTTCTGCCAAAAATAGGGCAGCACAGTTGTGCAGCCAGTAGAGCTATTGGCTCAGCTCCAGCAACCTAGGTTCTCAATGTGACTACTGGTGCCGTCTATCTGGGGTTTATACATTCTCCCTGTGACCTTGTGAGTTTTCTCCGGGTGCTCTAGTTTCCTCCCACGTCTGGAAGGACCATTACTTAGTAAACAGGACAATCTAAATTTCCCCTAGTTTGTACGTGAGTGGAAAAAATCAGGAGGGAGTTGATGGGAATATGGGGTGAATGTGAGCCACAACACCTCCAACGGGCTGAAATGGCCTCCTATGTGATATGGAATAGGAAACAGCAGGATATTGACTGTCACCATGAAGAAATGATAATGCTTTTTAAAGACTGAGATACAGCACAGTGTCATCTAATCTTACGTCATTCTTCCAAGAAAAGGTAATTATATCTCTGATGTGAACCTTAACAATATGATAGGGATCCACTTTCAGCTATGCTTTTTAATTATTTTGAGTACTTTCCAGAAACCGTGTTAAATATGGTGACTTGCAACTTGAATTATAATGTAGCGAAGAAAATGTAAAATGCTCTGTGTGTTGCAAAGAGTATCCCTTAATCAGGAGGGTAGTGTTGTGGAGTTACCTTCAGTGCATGGTGGGGGAAGTGGGGAAACAGGGTAAAGATCTTTCTTTGATCTGGAGGGGCTTTAAGAGCTTCCAATAATGTAGGAATGTGTGGAGCCTCACTTAGTTTAGAGGAATGAGGTTGCCCCTCTGTGTCAGAGTCGTATAGCATGGAAAAAGACCATTTGGCCCACCACATCTTTGCCAACCAGGGCACCTATCCATATTAATCCCATTTTCCAGCACTTGAATAGACTACAAAATCTAGGTGAGTCAAGTGGCTGACTGGGTACTTAATGCTGTCAGTGACTCTGTTTCCACCACTCTTCAGCAGTGCATCCAGGTACTCACCACTGTCTGGGTGGAAAAGGTCCCCCTCAGATCCCCTCTAAATTTATTATCCCTTATCCTAAATCTAAATCTGTGAATGGGCAATGGGGAGTTGTCCTGAGTGAGGAGCATCCCTTGCTTTGGGCAATGGGAATTCAAGGGTGAGGGCAAGAGCATATCCCTTGGTGTGGGCTCTGACAGAGGAGCATTCTTGAGGTAATAATGGTGAAAGAATGAATCTGTTATTTGAGTGTAAAATCAAAGTAAATGATGGAAACACTCAGCAGGTTTAATTGGATTTATTATCACTGACATATGTCATGAAAATTATTTTGCAGCGGTATGATGCAATACATAAAAATACTTAAAATTACAATAAGAAATATATAAAATAAATAGTGCAAAAAGAGAATTAGAATTTATTTTAATCTTGCACCCATCCTTGAAAGTGAAGGAGTAAAAATCTTTGTGTTATGACTCCATTGCAATGTACACACATGTGAATTTAACAGTCTCATGGCTTGTAGAAAGAAATGGTCTCGTAGCTTGTTGATCCTGGCTTTAATGCTGCAGGAGCATTTTCCAGACAAAAGCAGCTGAATCAGTTTATGGTTGGGGTGACTGGTGTCCCCAGTGATCTTCCAGGTCTTCTTTCTGCTGTGCCCAGTGATCAAAGTTGGTGCAGTTCCCGTACCAGGCAATGTTACAGCCAGTCAGGATGCTCTCAATGGTGCCCCTGTAGAAGGTCTTGAGGATTTGGGGGCCCATGCCGAATTTACATAAGAACATAAGAAAATAGGAGCAGGAGTAGGCCGGCCCATCGAGCCTGCCCCACCATTCAATAAGATCATGGCTGATCTGTCCATAAACTCAGCTCCATCTGCCTGCCTTTTCCCCATAACCCTTAATTCCCTTACTGTGTAAAAGCTTATCTAACTGTTTCTTAAATATATCTAGTGAAGAAGCTTCAGTTGCTTCCCTGGGCAGAGAATTCCACAGATTCACCACTCTCTCTAGAAAAAACAGTTACTCATCTTCATCCTAAATCTACTCTCCTGAATCTTGAGGCAATGTCCCCTAGTTCTATTCTCACCTTCCAATGGAAACAACTTTCCTACTTCTATCTTATCTACCCCTTTCAAAATTTTGTATGTTTCTATAAGATTCCCTCTCATTCTTCTGAACTCCAGAGAGTATAGTCCCAGGCGACTCAATCTCTCCTCACAGGAGAACCCCTTCATCCCTGGAATCAACCTGGTGAACCTCCTCCCTTCTTCAGTTGCCTGAGGTGGAAGAGACACTTGTTCTTTTTTTCCACAAAATTGGTGTGTACAGTCCGTGTGAGATCTTTGGTGATGTGTATACTGGGGAATTTGAAACTACTCACCCTCTCAACTGCAGACCCATTGATGTTGATCGGGCTGAGCCTGTCTCCGTTCCTGCTGTAATCCACAGTCAGCTCTTTTGTCTTTTGGACCTTGAGGGAGAGGCTGTTATCCTGGTACCACTGTGTCAAATATAGTGAGGTAGTGACCATGAATTCATGGACTATTCATAAATCTGATGGCGGAGAGGAAGAAGCTGTTGACTTAAATGTTGCAGGAGGTGCAATGTTACAGCTTTCTGCACTCTTGATTTTAGTAACTCGTTTGTTAGCATGAAAACCAGTCAGTTCTGCTCTTGGTTATCTATTTTCCCCATTCTTATGTAAGATATTCACCTGAAACTGTTTCTCTTTCTGCTGATGCTCTCTGACCAGCTGAATATTTCCATCATTTTTTTGTTGTTTTTGTTTCAGATTCCAGTATCTGCAGTTCTTTGATTTGCATTGAGTTTTTGTTTTTTAGCTGTTAACAAAGCCAGATTAGTGATATTGAGAGCTAATATGTAAACTATCATTTTAACTAGACTACTGATAATGATTTTCTATTTTTCACAGGTCTTCACGTGTTTCCAACATTTGTGCTTTATGAACTGACTGTCCTAATGTGCCTTACACTGACTGTGGTGGTATTTAAGGTAAAGTAGTTAATACCAGTTTGAGGAAGGCTGACAAAGCTTCCACTTCTCAATAGATTGACCTGAGTATTTCTGTTTCCTAATGTTTGAGTTTTTAGGATTCCTACAGTTGCAATATTTTTCCTTTATTTGTTGAAATGTTTTTGGAATCTATGTGGTGTTAGTAAGCGTGTTTGTTGAAATCCTATGATACTTTGAAAGTAGCATGGTGGCTTTGTGGAAAACTGGATTATATAAAATTCAAAATGTAGAGGAATACCATACTCCAGCTGGAGCTAAGCTCTAGTTTCATAAAGGTTTAGCACAAGTTTCTTGTTTTTACACATATTCTTGTCTCTGTTTATAAAAGCTAGTGTTACTGAGCCTTTTATTCACTGGTTTCATGGCACATTTGTGCACTATTGCCCTGAGTTTCTAACTGCTGTATTTGTACTTGGACCTAATTTGTAAATTGTAGTTAAAATTAACTAAGGTTGTTACTATTTGCAGCTTCCTCTAACCAACCATCAAGTGGCTATGTTTAGTTTGACAAGTGAGCCTCTCTCTAATTTATGAGGAAATCCGGAAAGTAAATTAGAGGCACATTTTCAGAACCAGTGAGGTTTATTTTCACTGTCTTGTATGATGTGAAATTTGTTGGTTTGTGGCAGCAGTTTAGTGCAAAAACGTAAAATTACTGTATATTACAGAATAAATATTGCAAAAGAAAATAATGAGGTAGTGTTCATGTATTCATAGAACATTCAGAAATCTGATGGCAGAGGGGAAAAAACTGTTAATGAATGCTTGAGTATGGGTCTTCAGGATCTAGTACCTCCTCCCTGATGGTAGTTATGAGAAGAAGGCATGTCCTGGATGGTGAAGGTCCTCAGTGATGGACACTGCCTTCTTGAAGTATTGCCTCATGAAGATATCAGTGTTGGAGAAGGTTGTGCCTGTGATGATAGAGTCTACAGCCTCATGTAGTCCTGTATATCAGAAGCTCCATAACAGGCTATAATGCAACCAAACAGAATGCTTTCTGCTATACACCTACATAAACTTGTAAGGGTCTTTGGTGACCTACTCACCTACCAAATCTCCTCAAACTCCTAATGAAGTAGAGCCACTGACCGCTTTCTTCATGGTTGCATTAGTATGTTGGGCCAAGGATCAATTCTCCAACATGATGGCACCCAGGAACTTAAAGTTCCTCACCCTTTCCACCACTAACCCCTCAATGAGGACTGGTATATATTTTCCTGACTTCCCTTTCCTGAAGTCCACAATCAATTCCTTGATCTTGAGTGTGAGTTTTTGTTGCAACTCCTCTCAACCAGCTTATCTATCTCCAGTGTACCTTCCTGTTGCCTCCTGAGATTTTATCAACAATGATGTCATTTGCAAATTTATAGCTGGTGTTTTAGCTCTGCTGAGCCACACAGTCATGAGTGTAGGGACAGAGGAGCAGTGGGCTAAGCACACATCCTTGAGGTGCACCATTGTTGATTGTCAGCAAGAAGAAAATTTTATTATCAATCGATACTGACTAGTTTTGCAATGAGGAAGTTGAGGATCCAGTTGCAGGAGGAGGTACAGAGGGCCAGGTTTGAAGCTTGTGGATCAATACTAAGGGGGTGATGGTATTGAGTGCTGACTTTTAATCAACAAACAACAGTGTGTTTTGTAGTTAGATGCTCTAAAGCAGTGGAGAGTCTGTGATACTGCATCCACTGTAGACCTGTTCTGATGGTAGGCAAACTGCAGTGGGTTCAGGCCCTTGCTCAGGGAGGAGTTAGTTCTAACCATGACCAAAATCTCAAAGTACTTCATCATAATAGATGCGAGTGCTACTGGGAATAGTTGTTGAAGCAAGTTGCCCTGCTCTTTTTAAACACCAGAATTCTTGCTGCCCTTTTGAAACAGTGCGAACCTCAGACCGTAGTAGTGAGAGGTTAAATATGTGCTTAAGCACTGCAGCCAGTGGGTTAACTCAAGTTTTCAGTACCCTGATTCTTTGTGAGAATTAACTCTCTTGAAGGATGTTCTGATATTGACCCCCCCCCAAGACAGAGATCACAGGGTCGACAGATGTTGTGGGGATTTGCATGGGGGTTGTGTTATTCTCACTTTAAAAGTGTGCATAAAAGGCATTGAGCTCATCAGGGAGTGAAACATCACTATCATTTATGCTGTTAGGTTTCACCTTGTAGGAAGTAAATACAAA
The DNA here is from genome assembly GCF_963921235.1 of Mobula hypostoma. Lineage (NCBI taxonomy): Eukaryota > Metazoa > Chordata > Chondrichthyes > Myliobatiformes > Myliobatidae > Mobula > Mobula hypostoma. The sequence goes on from NC_086102.1 coordinate 92,446,900, forward strand.
CCCTAGCACAACTGCCATGCATCTGATTGCATCTCTAATTTCTCATGGAATTGTCTCTTTGTTCATATGATGGCCTTCTGGGTGACTGATCTTGAACGTCACAGATCTAGACCTCATCAGACTGTGAATCTCCTGGTTCATCCAGGGCTTCTGGTTTGGGAAACTCAGTATGTTCTTGAAGGCACACACTCAATGAAGTAAGTCTTGATGATATCAATTATAGCTGTGGCGTATTCATTCAGATCTAAAGATGAAACCTTGAATATGGTCCAGTCAAAGCAGTCCTATAAATGCTCCTCTGCCTCTCATGGTACATGCAGCCAGGTGATCAAGCTTGTCAAAGTGCAGGCACGGGATGGCATAGTAAGCACTCTTGATGGAAGTGTAACAGTGATCGAGTGTGTTGGCTTCTCTGGTTCTGCAGGTGAAACATAGAAACATAGAAAATAGGTGCAGGAGTAGGCCATTCGGCCCTTCAAGCCTGCACCACCATTTATTATGATCATGGCTGATCATCCAACTCAGAACCCTGCACCAGCCTTCCCTCCATACCCCCGATCCCCGTAGCCATAAGGGCCATATCTAACTCCCTCTTAAATATAGCCAATGAACTGGCCTCAACTGTTTCCTGTGGCAGAGAATTCCACAGATTCACCACTCTCTGTGTGAAGAAGTTTTTCCTAATCTCAGTCCTAAAAGGCTTCCCCCTTATCCTCAAACTGTGACCCCTCGTTCTGGACTTCCCCAACATCAGGAACAATCTTCCTGCATCTAGCCTGTCCAATCCCTTTAGCATTTTATACGTTTCAATCAGATCTCCCCTCAATCTTCTAAATTCCAACGAGTACAAGCCTAGTTCATCCAGTCTTTCTTCATATGAAAGTCCTGCCATCCCAGGGATCAATCTGGTGAACCTTCTTTGTACTCCCTCTATGGCAAGGATGTCTTTCCTCAGATTAGGGGACCAAAACTGCACACAATACTCCAGGTGTGGTCTCACCAAGGCCTTGTACAACTGCAGAAGTACCTCCCTGCTCCTGTACTCGAATCCTCTCGCTATAAATGCCAGCATACCATTCGCCTTTTTCACCGCCTGCTGTACCTGCATGCCCACTTTCAATGACTGGTGTATAATGACAACCAGGTCTTGTTGCACCTCCCCTTTTCCTAATCGGCCACCATTCAGATAATAATCTGTTTTCCTATTTTTGCCACCAAAGTGGATAACTTCACATTTATCCACATTAAATTGCATCTGCCATGAATTTGCCCACTCACCTAAACTATCCAAGTCACCCTGCATCCTCTTAGCATCCTCCTCACAGCTAACACTGCTGCCCAGCTTCGTGTCATCCACAAACTTGGAGATGCTGCATTTAATTCCCTCATCCAAGTCATTAATATATATTGTAAACAACTGGGGTCCCAGCACTGAGCCTTGCGGTACCCCACTAGTCACTGCCTGCCATTCTGAAAAGGTCCCGTTTATTCCCACTCTTTGCTTCCTGTCTGCTAACCAATTCTCTATCCACATCAATACCTTACCCCCAATACCGTGTACTTTAAGTTTGCACACTAATCTCCTGTGTGGGACCTTGTCAAAAGCCTTTTGAAAATCCAAATATACCACATCCACTGGTTCTCCCCTGTCCACTCTACTAGTTACATCCTCAAAAAATTCTGAGATTCGTCAGACATGATTTTCCTTTCACAAATCCATGCTGACTTGGTCCGATGATAAGTTGGAGATAAGTTCTCAGGGACCTCTTCAAGCTGGCCTGGCTGAAATCTCCAGTGATGATTGGGAAGGTGTCCGGGTGTGCTACCTCATGAATGTTGATTGCAATGTTCAGCGTGTCCAGTTTGCCAGGTGTGGCATGAACGTTGCTACCGGAATGATGGCAGAGAGCTCCCTCAGTAGGCAGAACAGATGACACTTGACTGCCCATTGTTCCAGGTCGAAACTAAACTGCCATATCTTTTTACAATGATGAGTAAACAGTGTAGCCTGTGCCTTTACCTGCTGCCACTGTCTGGTCCATGCGGTGGGTGACCAGGTCTATGAAAAAGAGTACACAGTTGTCCCCAGTGTCCTCCTGGTACTGCAGTGTTGCTCTGAGGTCTTGTGCTTTATTTTCCAGAGACACTACATTAGCCAGGAAAGGTCTTGGGGCCCTGCACCTCGTTTTCCCTGGAGCCCTCCAAGTCAGCTATGTTTTTTGAGACAATGGACAGCTCACCTGAGCTTCTAGCTGCTAAACTCATTTCCTGAGTGGTCTGCAGTCCAAAGTTCATCAGTTCTGAGGATTTAGTTCTTTTAAATAGCTTGAAACAATGTTACTCATGCAGTGTTTGTGGCTGCAGATTTCAGCTGCAGTAGTTCCAAATGGGAAAATTTGATGATTACCTTAAGAGCTGCACACAAGAAATCATCTCTCCTTGGTGCCATTTGTATAAGGACGTTTTTACAGCAAACTTAGGTTTTGAGTTTAAAACGATTTCAGAGAGTATATACTCAGTGGCCACTTTATTAGGTACAGGAATCAAACCCGGTATGGTCTTCTACTACTGTAGCCCATCCACTTAAAGGTTCAACATGTGCATTCAGAGATCTCCTCTGTACACCACTGTTCTAATGTGTGGTTGTTAAGAGTTACTGTCACCTTCCTGTCAGTTTGAACCAGTCTGGCCATTCTCCTCTGATCTCTCTCATTAACAAGGTGTTTTCTCCCATAGAACTGCTACTCACTGTAGAGACTGTTGTGTGTGAAAATCAGAATCTGAGATTTTCAGATCAGCATTTTCTGAGATACTGTAAACACCCCATCTGACACCAACATTCATTCCACAGTCAAAAGTCACTTAAATCACACTTCTTTCCCATTCTGATGCTCGGTCTGAGCAACAACTGAACTTCAAGAGTCTTGATCATGTCTGCATGCTTTTGTGCATTGATTTGCTGCCACGTTATTGGCTGATTAGATATTTGCATTGATGTACAGATATACTGAGTAAAGTGGCTACTGAGTGTATGTTATCATCGGGTTTTCAAAAGTCCGTCTCCTGTTGTGAAATGCTGTTTGTTTTTAAGCAGTTGCTGATAATTTAAAAATACAGGTCATGTACAATACAATGAAATGACCTAGAGTGTTTAAAATTATTGAGGACAGTGCGTAAGTGATGGTGTTAATGCATTTTTAATTTTTTTTCTCACTTCTAGTTTATCTTAGCAGTTCTTGTCCTCTCTCTGATTCTCCCAAGAAACAGCAGGTACATCAGATGGATAGTTTCTGCTGGCTTAGCGCAAGTCAGTGAGTTTTCCTTTGTTCTGAGTAGTCGGGCCCGTAAGTCAGGGATTATATCTCGAGAGGTAGGTTATTTTTTAATTGTTCAGTATCAGTTTAAGTGTTGGAATAATGTATTGGGATAATTCTGCCACAAAACCTAAAATAAAGCAGATACCATCTTCTTTCTCTACAGGTGTACCTTCTCATTCTCAGTGTCACTACTTTAAGCCTTTTACTTGCCCCTGCATTGTGGAGAGGAGCAATTTTGAAATGTGCACCAAAACCAGACAGGCGATTGACCACGTGATCATGGTCCATTCACCTCACTTGTTAAATGTTGGAGATCGCTGCCTCCTGCTGTTCTCAAAGTCTCCTTAAGAGACTTCTAGTAGAAAGCTGTACCAATAGAAGTATGGAATTTGGTTTCCCTGGCTTTAAGGTGACAACTGGAAAGGCAAAGGTCACTTTGAATCTACTGCTGGAACATTTCATACTGCTTCATATTCCTCATATTCAAATAAAGAAATGGACTTTTGGAGCAAAATTACACTGAAATGTGCTGAACTTTATAATATACTTTGTGGAATACCAATTAAAGGAAGCAAGAAGACATATTTTTGATAAGTATGTATTAATTTTTAGGTGCTGGTGATGTTTTCATTGGGAGGTGGTAGAACTACATTCATCCACTCAGTGTACATTCCAGACTGGCTTAAATTCATATTTCAGAGGCTTTTTGAACTACTTGAATTTAAATTTGTTGCCTGTATCATGACTAATCGCTACCTAATTGTCTGCCTTGATTACATTTCAAAAGATACCCTTCAGGTCTCTCTATAACTTACTACTTCTATCTATTGCTACCTATAGTGTATGCTTAATTTAATGTATAATTGTCTCCCAAAGTCCTTACTAGTCATTTCCAAATTCTGTGAAGAGCTCATGGCCTGGTATAGACATCTAGGAATACTGCTGTTTGTATCTCACTAATTGATAAACAGATCCATTACCCCAACTTTCTGAGTCCTGTCATCTAACCTGTTTATGACTCAATATAGTGAGGCTTATTGTGAACTCCATACATTGCAAAGTTCCATGCAAAGGAGCCCTTTTTGACAAACGTAGCTAACTTTTATAGAGTCACAGAAACAGGCCCTTTGACCCACCTAGTCTGTGCCAAACCATTAATCTTCCTAGTCCTGTCAACTTGCACCTGGACCATAGCTCTCCATAGCCTTCCCACCCATGTACCCGTACAGATTTCTCTTGAATGGTGAAAACAAGCTCGCATCCACCACTTGCTGTGGCAGCTCATTCCACACATTCACCACACTCTGAAGAAGTTCCCTCTTGTGTTCCCCTTAAAATTTCACCTTTCACCTTTAACCTATGACTTCTAGATGTAGTCCCACACAAACGCTGTGGAAAAAGCCTGCTTGCATTTACCCTATTTATACCCCTCAGAGTTTTGTATACCTCCATCAAATCTCCCCTCGATCTTCTACATTCTAGGGAATAAAGTCCTAACCTTTTCAGTCTTTCCCTATAATTCAGGACCTCAAGTCCCAGCAATATCCTTGTAAATTTTCTCTGCACTCTTTCAATCTTTCCTGTAAATACAAAAGGTGTCCGAAAGTGCGCACAATACTCCAAGTTAGGCTTCACCAATATCTGATGCAATGTCCCATCTCCTGTACTTAGTACATTGATTTATGAAGGCCAATGTGACAGAAGCTTGCTTTATGACCTTATCTACCTAAGACACCACAGTCAAGAAATTATGGATCTGCATTCCCAGATCCCTTTGTTCTACCGCACTCGTCAATGCCCTACCAGTCACTGTGTAAGACCTACTCTGCATTGATCTTCCCAATCTCATACTTGCCTGCATTAAATTCCATCTGCCATTTTTAAGCTCGTTTTTCCAGCTGGTACAGATCCCACTGCATGCTTTGATCATCTTCTTCACTGTCCACTACACCCCCAATCTTGGTGTCATCCACAAATTTGCTAATCCAGCTTATCCCATTATCATCCAGATCATTGATATAGATGACAAACAACAAAGGACACAGCACTGATCCCTGCAACATGCCAAGAGTCGCGAGCCTCTATTTAGAGAGGTAACCATTTACTACCACTCTCTGGCTTCTCCCATGAAGCCAATGTCTAATCCAATTTCCTACCTCATCTTGAATGGCAAGAAACAGAACCTTCTTGACTAACTTCCCATGTGGGACCTTGTCAAAGGCCTTGCTAAACAACATCCACTGCCTTTCCTTCATCAAATTTCCTGCTAACTTCCTTGAAAAACTCTGAAGATTGGTTAGTCAAGACTTAGCAGGCACAAAGCCAACTTGACTATCCCTAATCAGTCCCTGTTTATTCAAATACTTATATATCCATTCCCCAAGAATACCTTCCAATAACTTTCCCACTCCTGCTGTCGGGCTCACTGGCCTGTAATTTCCTAGTTTATTCTTAGAACTGCTCTTGAAAGCGGAACAACACTAGCTACCCTCAAATCCTCCGGCATCTCACCCATGGCTAAATATGTTTAAAATATCTCTGCTGGAGTCCGGGCAATTTCTGCACTAACCTCCCACAGAATTCAGGGGACACCTTGTCAGGCCCTTGGGATTTATCCACCTAATTTGCCTCAAAACACCTCCTCTTCTGTAATCTCTAAAGGGTCCATGAGTTTGATGCCACTTTGCCTCACTTCCACCTCTCGAGTAAATACAGATGCAAACTATCCATTTAAAATCTCCCCCTCTCTTTTGTCCTGCTTGGTGGCTCAATAATATCAGCGCCGGACTTCGGAGCGAAGGTTCCCAAGTTCGAATCCAAGTCGGGTTGAGCGTCGAGCTAGCAACTCGGCCTCGTAAAAACACGAATAGCTTGCTACGGAAACACCATCATGACGGTGCCCCAATATCTCCACTGCTGAGTTAAGGGCTCTTCTTCTTCTTCTTCCTCTCTTTTGGCTCCATGCAAAGATTACTGCAATGATCTTCCATAGGACCAATTTTGTCCCTTGCTACCCTTTTGCTCTTAATTTATCTGTAGAAGCCCTTAGGATTCTCCTTCACCTTCTTTGCTAGAGCAACTTGTGCCTTCTTTTAGCCCTCCTGATTTATTTCTTATGTGTTCTCTTGCATTTCTTTTACTCCTCAGTACCTCATTTCTTCCTGCTATGCACCTCCTCTTTCCTAAGCAGAGCATTAATATTTCTCAAACCAGGGTTCCATAAACCTTGTATCCTCGCCTTTTATTCTGACAGGAACATACAAACTCTGTACTCTCAAAGTTTCACTTTTGTAAGCCTCCCACTTACCAAGTACACCTTATCAGAAAACAGCCTGTTCCAATCTACACTTGCCAGCTCCTTTCTAATACTATCAAAACTGGTTGGTATTGATCGGAATCTTAACTGGAAGACCAGACCTATCTTTTTTCCCAAATTTACTTTGAAACTAATGGCGTTATGATTACTAGATGCAAAGTGTTTCCTTACACAAACCTCTGTCACCTGCCCTGTCTCATTTGCTAATAGGAGACCTAGTATCACACTCTCTCTAGTTTGGACTTCTGTGTGCTGATTAAGGAAACTTCCTTGAACACATTTGATAAACTCTTTCTCATCCAGCTCTTTTACAGTATGGGAATCCTAGTCAATGTGGAAAGTTAAAATCATGTACTATCACAACCTTGTTTCATGCAACAGTCTGCAATCTCTCTCTAAATTCCGCTGTTGGGTGGTGTATAATGTAATCACATTTATGTGGGCTATACCTTTTTTATTCCTCAGTTCTACTAATAAAGCCTCACTCGATGAGACCTCCAGTCTGTCCTGAGCACTGCCATGATATTTTCTATACAAGTAATGCCACCCCTCCCACTCTGTCACTGCTAAAACAATGGAACTCCAAAATACTGAGCTGCCAGTCCTGTCCCTCCTGTGACCAAGTCTCACTAACGGCTACAATACCATAATTCCACGTGTTGATCCATACCCTAAGCTCATCCATCTTTCCTACAATACTCCTTGCATTGAAATATACGCAGCACAGGATATTAGTCCTACCTTTTAATTCCTGACTTTGTATGTAGGAGTTACAACATCTTTCTCCACAACCACTCCACCGTGTTCTAGCACTCTGATTCTCATCCCCATGCAGCTCTAGTTCAAACTCACCCCCCCCCACCCCCAATGTAGCATAAGCAAACCTTCCCACAAGGATATTGTTCCCCTGAAGTTCAGATGCAAACAGGTCTCAGCTTCCCTGAAAGAGAGCCCAATGGTCCAAAAATCTGAAGCCCTCCCTCCTGTACTGTCTCCTTAGCCATGTGTTAAACTGTATGATCTTCCTCTTTCTGGCCTCACTAGCACAGGTAGCAACCGTGGATGGCCTGACCTTTAACTTAGTACCTAACTCCCTGAACTCACTGAACTCACTTTGCAGGATCTCATCACCCCTCCTACCCATGTCATTGGTACTGATGTGGACCATGACCTGTGGTTGCTCACCTTCCCACTTAAGAATGTTGTGGACCTGGTCTGAAATATCCCTGACCTTGGCATCCGGGATGCAACATCTTGGAATCTTGTTCTCAACCACAGAACCTACTTTCTGTTCACAGAACCAACAAATTCCTCATCACTTCAGCTCACTTCTTCAAATTCCCCTATCACTTCGGCTCACTTCAACAAATTCCTCATCACTTCAGCTCACTTCTTCGAATTCCCCTATCACTTCGGCTCATTTCAACAAATTCCTCATCACTTAGCTCACTTCAACAAATTCCTCATCACTCAGCTCACTTCTTCTTCTTCTCCCATCCCCGCCCCCCCCACTTCCCTTCTGAGCCACAGTGTCAGGCTCAGCTGTTTTGTTTCTTGGTACAGGTTTTAAACATCTTGACACACAGTTACCACAATTCAAGGCTGTGTGAAGTTGGAGTGCAGATGGGGCAGGGAGATGGCACTTCCTACCTGACCGCATTCATCCATTGTATCTGAATGGTTACTTTAGTCATCGTTCCAAACAAGATCTAGCTCATCCACCCCACCCCCCCACCACCATCTTACCTTAGTAATGAAATAATATTTCATTATTTGGGCCACACCGTTTTTTGTTGATTGAGAAATACAGAGGGGCTGCACTCTGTACAGTATTTATTGAATCTACACTCATCCAGGCAAGGAGAGAGTGTACCTTTACCTTTTGGACACGGTAAAATTAAACACATGCACTGAAGTTATTTCACAATGTGTCTTAGACAGTGCCACTGGTTCCATATCATGGCGTGTTTTCTGCAGTGTAAAGATCAGAACACTTCAATAGAACAATCTGCTGCACTATGCAAAAGAAAACCCAATTGTCTCAGTTTTGTTCAAGCATGATCGCTCATTCTCAAGTCCATAAGACGATAAGACAAAGAAGCAGAAGTTGGCCATTTGGCCCATTGAGTCTGCTCCGCCATTTTATCATGAGCTGATCCATTCTCCCATTTAGTCCCACTCCCCCGCCTTGTCACCATAACCTTTGATGCCCTGGCTACTCAGATACCTATCAATCTCTGCCTTAAATACACCCAATGACTTGGCCTCCACTGCCGCCCGTGGCAACAAATTCCATAGATTCACCACCCTCTGACTAAAAAAATTTCTTCGCATTTCTATTCTGAATGGGCGCCCTTCAATCCTTAAGTCATGCCCTCCCGTACTAGACTCCCCCATCATGGGAAACAACTTTGCCACATCCACTCTGCCACATCCACTCAGTCCATGCCTTTCAACATTCGAAATGTTTCTATGAGGTCTCCCCTCATTCTTCTAAACTCCAAGGAATACAGTCCAAGAGCGGACAAACATTCCTCATATGTTAACCCTCTCATTCCTGGAATCATTCTAGTGAATCTTCTCTGTACCCTCTCCAACATCAGCACATCCTTTCTTAAATAAGGAGACCAAAACTGCCCACAGTACTCCAAGTGAGGTCTCACCAGCGCCTTATAGAGCCTCAACGTCGCATCCCTGCTCCTATACTCTATTCCTCTAGAAATGAATGCCAACATTGCATTCGCCTTCTTCACTACCGACTCAACCTGGAGGTTAACCTTAAGTCCTGTACGAGGACTCCCAAGTCCCGTTGCATTTCCGAACTTTGACTGCTTTCCCCATTTAAATAATAGTCTGCCCGTTTGTTATTTCTGCCAAAGTGCATAACCATACACTTTCCAACATTGTACTTCATTTGCCACTTCTCTGCCCATTCTTCCAATTTATCCAAGTCTATTCTTGTTCTGCTACAAAAAGTGTCACTCCTCAGAACTTTAAAGGTAAGCTGTTGCTTGACTTATTCCCACCAGATTTACTGATTTCACTCTGCCTTCTGTATCTGGTTTCCGTGTCACTGTCTGCATTGTGCTCCTTCATATCACCACCTGGACAAAACCCATATAATATCGTCGTTGAAGAACAGGTCAGGGTTTGGGTACCTTTTGGCAATACAAACCCCTTGTACAGTGTGTAACCCACAAGTCAGAAGTGTGATGGAATACTCCCTCCTTGCCTGGATGAGTGCAGCTCCAACAAAAACTCATTAAGTTTTACATTACCAGGATAAAACCTGCAAGGCAGATAGGAACCCCTTCCATCACCCAAGACAATGTTATTTCACCAGCTGACACTGCAGTCGACAAACTACAATTACTTATCCAGGCTACTCCCGCAGCCACAAACTCTGTCACCCAAGGCCGAGGGCCGCAAGTGAATTGGAACACAAACTCTGCAAAGTCCTTGCTAAGTTGCACATCATACTTATTTGAAAGTCAATAGTCCTTCATTGTACTGGATCTAAATCGTGTACCTGCAACATTACTGTAGTAGCACCTTGGACCAGGACAGCAGAAGTTCAGGAAGATAGTTCATCACCACCTTGAGGATGATAAGGGATAGGCAATAAACACTGACTCTGCCACTGAAGCACAAATACCCCAGAAAAATAAAATTCCATTTAAGAAAGAAATCCTAAAATTGCTGCTTCTGCAAATTGATATTTCTTTGGATTTCGTTTTTAAGAGTTTTACTTAAGAATTATCAAGTATTTAACTGCCATTTTTTGAATTATAGCATCCGGTTTCCTAATACTGGGCTGAATTTGCAAGGAATTTCCACAGTTCTTCTGACTGCTTGCTGGAAGAAATCCTGGGTGCACTACATTTAAGATATTGATAAGGTTAAAACAAAACTGAGTAGGAAAATCCAGGAATAATTGTTTTTACTTGGAGGGTAGGAAATTGTCATCAGTAATGGTTTGCATTTTCATTTTGAATATATGTGAAGAGGCACAACCTGCTATTAATTTAGAGCATTGTAGAACTTTAACAAATAATAGAAATGTAATGAAACCATTTGAGTCATTGCATATTCATATCATGTATTGGCTATCACTGCGATGTCTGTTCCTTTTAACAATTCTTGAAATAAAGGTAAGATTAATAATTTTACACTTTACATCACTTTGTTCATCTCTAAGTGTATCTTTAATGTAGTTCTTTAATATTAAAACACAAGCTTGGTTAATTTATCAATTGGGCATGAGGTTGAGGTTTTGGAGAGCATGCAGAAGAGGTTTACCAGTACGCTGCCTGGATTAGAGGGCATGTGCTGAGACAAATGGTTGGACAAACTTGGGTTGCTTTCTCTGGTGCAGTGAAGGCAGAGGGGAGAGTTGACTGAGGTTTATAAGATTATGAGAGGCATAGATAGAGTTGTCAGAGAATATGTGTTTCCTGGGGTTGAAAAGGCTTAGACCAGAGGGCATGCATTTAAGGTGAGAAGGGGTAAGTTCAAAGAAGATGTGACGGGCAAGTTGTTTTTTTCACAGAGTGGTGGGTGACTGGAATGCACTGCCTGGGGAGGTAGTACAGGCGGATACCCTAGGGGCTTTTAAGAGATGTTCAGATAGGTACATGAATGTGAGGGAAATAAAAGGATATGGACATTGTGTAGGGAGAAGGGATTAGTTTGCCATTATTAATTTAATTGGTTTGGCACAATATTGTTCTTGTGCTGTACTACTCTATGTTCCTGTCTGCCCATTTCCATATACAGTATCTGACCATGTACCTCTTTCAAATTCTTACAGGGACCATAAAATCCTTAGTAATCCTTAAACAAAAATTGTTCCCTGTGTTCTACTTTTACTTGACTGTAATATTAAACTAGTGGAAGTATGTTTAAAGTAAGAAGTTTGGAGATTATCTGAGGAGAAATTTGTGTACTTGGAGCATAGTTGGAATCTGGAACACACTGAGGGAGTTGTAGAGGCAGTGTAATATTTGAATATCTAGATGAGTAGTTGGATTGCCAATGCATAGAATGGTATAGACCAGGTGGTATTCTAATAGGACTGGAATAACTGAGTATTTAATTGTCAACTAGGAATTGATAGGTGGCAGGGCCCGTTTCTGTGTGTATTGCGATACATGGGTTACCAAAAATGACTGGAATCGCTTAGTATTTTCGTGCAAGTGTGTCATTTCGGTGTGTCAGAAAATCAAACTTACAAAAATTAGCGAAAACTTAAGAAATTTGAAAGATTAAGAAAACTGGCAATATTTACAAAAATCTATCTACCAGAAAGCACAATAACAGTTCCATACTTTATCCAGTGTGAACTCCTGGCAGCTCAATCTCTCTCCCTGCTACTGAGAGTGAACCGCACAGTTTTTTAAGGCACCAGGACATACCATTTTTAATTACCAACAAGGTTAGTGTAAAGTTGCACAGGAATCGGATTATGACACATCTCACAAAATAGTTACAATCACAGCACAAAATAAACGTAAGTATCTACCTTAAATACAGTATGCAAACAACATATGCACATTTACACCTATTACTAAGGAAATGGAATATTCCAAAGTGTTTGTGGGAAAGGCACCAAAAAGCCTAATCCTTTAGGACCTTTTATCATAATATACTGGGGGGAAAGGCATTGAAATGCAACAACCACTGAATGATAAGGCAATGTACCTGTAAATGTGCACGTGTACAGAGCGCTCTTTGTCACCTTACCACACTCCTGCGGCAATGATATTCGGCAGCTGAGACACGTAGTATGCAGTAATATTTTCCCTGTAAAGGTCAAACTTTCTGCTAAGGAGGTAGTCCTGAAGGTCTCAAGGGCCCACTTCCTAGTGTTATAGCTGCCAATGACTTGTGTTCCACAGGGGTCAGTTTTGGGACAGCTTTTTATGCTGTATATCAATGATTTAGATGATGGAATAGTTGGCTTTGTTACCAAGTTTGCAGATGATATGAAGATTGGTGGAGGGGCAGGTTATGTTGAGGAAACAGGTAAATTGCAGAAGGACTTAGATTAGGAGAATGGGCAAGAGAGTGACAAATGAATTACCATGTTGGAAAATGCACGGTCATGCACTTTGGTAGTAGAAATAAATGTGCAGACTATTTTCTAAGTGGGGAGAAATTCCGAAAATCTGAGATGCCAAGGGACTTGGGAGTCCTCATACAGAGCACCCTAAAGATTAACTTGCAGGTAGAGTTGGTGGTGAGGAAGGCAAATGCAATATTAGCATTCATTTCAAGAGGTCTAGAATACAAGAGCAGAGATGTGATGCTGAGGCTTTGTAAGGGACTGGTGAGTCTACACCTTGAGTATTGTGAACAGTTTTGCACTCCTCACCTAAGAAAAGATGTGCTGGCATTGGTGAGGGTTCAGAGGAGGTTCATAAGGATGATTCCGGGAATGGAACTGTTATCATTCGAGGAACATTTGATAGCTCTGGGTCTGTACTCACTGGAATTTAGAAGGATGAGGGAGGATTTCATTGAGACCTTTTGAATTTTGAAAGGCCTAGACAGAGTAGATGTAGAAAGATGAGGGAGACCAGGACAAGAGGGCACAGCCTCAGGCTAGAGGGGTGTCCATTTAAAACAGAGATGCGGAGAAATTTCCTTTGCCAAAGGGTGGTAAATTTGCGGAATTTATTACCACAGGCCAGGTCATTCCGTGTACTTAAGACAGCTTGAAAGGTTTTTGACTGGACACGGTATCAAAGGTCAGGGAGAAGGCTGGGGAGTGGGGCTGAGGAGGAGGAAAAAAAAGGAACAGCCATGATTGAATGGCAGAGCAGATTCGATGGGCCAAATAGCCTAATTCTGCTCCTATGTCTTATGGAGTCACGTACAGAGACTTATCATTGCCTGAAGGGTCTCCACCACTGATGGATTCGATATCAGCAGAAGTCCAAGGAGTTTGATGTGGCCATTGTTTTGGAGTTCTTTCTCCAGTCACTAGAACGTGGGTCCGAGAGCACAAGCCAGTGGATAGACTCACTATAGCCCGACTTGTCCTGCAGTACCTCAGTGCCCGCAAGGGGTGTCATTACGTTGATCATTCCGAAGCAACAGAGACTCTTGATACTCCAAGGGACCCTAAGGGTAACTCTGGAATAGGGGAATGGGAGAAAGAAGGCCAAAAAATCTTTGATAGTTTCTTCTAAGAGTTTTATTTGCTACCACTGTCAGCAGCCAGGTTCATAAATCCTGTGTGTGTCCTCTCAAGAATCCCAAATTGTCAAGTATGTGATATGTACCAAGAGAGGAATGTGATCATGATGATATTGACTGTAATGATTGTGAGTGTGGTCATGGAAAACAAGCAGAATGTGAGGAGAACGAGCCAGTTTATTATGGTCAAAGTTAACGGAAAAACTGTTAGAGCTCTTTTAGGTTCTGGTACTCACTGTCATTTATTAAGAAAAGTCATGCCCCTGCCTTTGGTGTTGAGTACAGTCACCAAACACCTGGCCAGTGTGTCCTTGGTGACTGGAAGTCGGAGCTACTGGCAGAACTCCCTATTGAGCTGGGTGACCACAAGTACTTGATGAAAGTCTAGTGCTGGAGAAACTACCAGTTGACATGATTCTGGGGAGAGATTTGCCTGCGTTGCATGAATTACCGAGGAAGAGAAGTAGCCGATCACATTCATCTGTTAATCTAGGAGTTGATAGTGCTGTTTCATATATTGGCATGATTCCAAAACAATATCTGGGTTATAACCTCAGCCTGACTTGGATGCTAGTTTGTATGAGGGAGAAACCAAAAGCCTATAAAGTCATATGGTCAATGGCGCTGTGGGAAATATGCTGGTTCTCCTGCCTCTGTTGATATTTGTACAGATGAAGTACCCATTGATGATAACTTGGAAGGGGTCATGGAGGCCAGGAAATTGACCTGGAGCTGCAGAGGGTGTTTGCTGATTTTTCAGAGCTTTTCCAGTAGAGGTCAGGATATTCGACCTGGGTTCAGAATGCCAATGCTGCTCCAGAGTGCCAGAGCGCCAGAGCGACTTGTGGGAGACCTGAAGGATGAAATTCAGACTATGCTGGAGCAGGGAGTCACTGAGCCTTCAAATAGTGAGTGGAGCTGTCCTGTTGTTATCATCCACAAGAAGGATGGCGCTCTGAGCGTATGCATTGATTTCCGGAAGCTGAATGCCATTTCTTTATTTGATGGTTACCGTATGCCCTGCATTGATTGCCTACTAGAAAGGGTTGGACAGGCAAACTACATTACTACACAGGAGCTTAGTAAAGGTTACAGGCAGGTTCCCCTGCATGACCAATCAAACCCCTCACTGCCTTCTGTATACCCTGGGTCTGTTTCAGTCACCATGGATGCTCCAGCAATGTTCCAGTGACTAATGGACCAGGTGATCCAAGGCTGTGAGGCCTGCAGTGCGGCCTACCTGGATAAGGTGGTTGTCTACAGCCAGATGTGGTCAGAGCACCTGGACTATCTGCGTGGGGTCCTGGAGAATTTTCATGCTGCCGGTCTCACCTTGTATCTACAAAAACATGAGTGGGCAAAAAGGGAAACGAGATACCTTAGACACCAGCTGGGACATGGAGAGATTCAAACACAGGTGGGCAAAGTGGAAGTGATCAGCAACAATCCTGGACGTTGCACCAAGAAGGAAGTGAAGTCCTTCCTGGGTCTGGTAGGGTGGTAGCACGGGTTCATTCCCCAAGTTGTCACGCTGGCTGCATCTGACTATTCTTTCTGGGAAGCTTGTAAGCAACCTAGTGATGTGGACAAGTGAGTGTGAAAATGCTTTTCAAGCCCTTAAATCCCAGGTGTTCTTCACCCATCCTTCAGAGTCCAAACAGCTCCTTGTCCAGATGGATGCATCAGGAGTTGGCAGTGTAGCAGTGCTGGTTCTAGGAGAACTTGGAGAAGAGCAACCTATCCTTTACCAGAGGCAAGAACACCTCCCAGGGGAAACCAGGTATTCCAACATTGAAAGGGAGTTTGCTACCCTTTTTGATTCTGCATCCCTAATACATTGATACTCGCCCTGCTGGCTGCAATTATGTCCTATCATCTGCCTGCCCTTCCTGACAGTCTGACTGCATGCTATCTTTGCTTTTTTAACCAACTGTCCTATCCTGAGTCCCTTCACTCTGGTTCCCACCCCCCCACCCCACCAAATTAGTTTAAACTCTCCCCAACAGCTCTAACAAACCTGCCCGCAAGAATATTGATCCCCTCGGGTTCAGGTACAACTGATCCCTTTTGAACAAGTCATACCTCCCCCAGAAGAGATCCCAATGGTCCAAGAACCTGAAGCCCTGCCCCCTGCACCAGCTTCTCAGCCATGCATTAATTTGCCAAATCATCCTGTTTCTACCCTCACTGGTGCGAGACACAGGCAGCAATCCAGAAATACTCCCCTGGAGGTCCAGCTTCTCAGCTTTCTACCTAGCTCTCTAAATTCTCTCTTCAGGACCTCTTTGCTTTTCCTTCCTATGTCATTGGTACCAATACGTACCAGGACATCTGACTGCTCTCCCTCCCTCTCCAAAATGTCGTGGACACGATCCAAGACTCCTTTGGTGGTAGAATACTGTAATGGAAGCATTGACAATAGGTATCTGCTGAGATATCAAATTTAGCCAGCAGTGACTCCTTCAAGCCAAGATAGTTGCTGAACCTCTCTTCATCCATTGCAGTGTAGGCTTCCAGAGCTTTATCTGTCAGTAATGGTAGGCCATTGCCATATCCATCCTATCCTCTTGAACCTGAGGAGATACTTTGCAATATCGTCACCTGGATGATACAACAGCATCTTTGGACCCTTCCACAGGCTTCCTAAAAGCATCTTCTCTCCTCCGCCGGGCAAACAAAAAGTCTCGGAACAGATTTTCCAGCAAGGGTTTGGACAGTTTGCCTCTGGGTGAAGTTCCTCCTCCTCTGAGGTTTCCGCCATTTCCTAAGCATCTGTTTTATTTTTTGCCTCAGGAAGTTTCTTGCCTTGGGACTGCAACCACACTCTTCTCCAAGTTTAACTTACCCTTCCGCAACTGGCCATCCTTCCGCTGCCACCATACGTGGGTTTTGACCAGAGTCGCTTAGTACTTTCGTGCAAGAGTATTTATTCTGTACGTCAGAAAATCAAACTTACAAAAATTAAGTGAAAATAGTGAAAAGAAAACTGTCAGTATTTACAAAAATATGTCTATGAGAAACACAATAACAACTTCATACTCTGCCCACTGTGAACTCTCGGAAGCTCAATTTCTCTCTCCCTGCTACTGAGAGTGAACTGCCCATTTTAAGGCACCAGGACATGCCATTTTTAATTACCAACAAAGTTAACTTAAAACTACACATGAATTAGAATATAATGCACCCCAAAATGTAGATACAATCATATCACAAAATAAACCGAAGTATCTACGAACAAACTCTTCTCAGGATTCCAGCCAGGTACAGATTTTGGCTTTAACTAAAATTTCAATGACAAACTCTGCTACCTTCATCAGGGATGGCACCTGGGCACATCTGGTCCGATGGTATTTATACCCCCCACCCCGGTCATCCCTCCTGATTGGTTAGTCCTCATCCAATCAGGTTTCTGTTGTTTCACATTGTTGACAATCGAATTCCAGTTCTTACTTAGAGCAAGATCTTTGCCTTTGTTAAAATTTGTTAAAGCTTTCACACTCATACTGTGGATTGACGTAAGATACAGTGTTGTACAAAGGACAGACAAGGATCTTAACAAATATGTGTTCTTCCAGATTATCTTCCAGATGACAGATGTCCACTCACTTTTGTGGGATGCAAAGGTGAGGAAGAGTTAAAATTGTAAGCATCTTACAAAATTGTCAAAGGCAATTACAACATAAGAGTGAAAAATGTCAGGGGAGATGAGGATAAAATAATTGTCTCTGCTCTGGGGACAGCCCCATGGGATTGTTAGGGGGAAGAGTGGGACATTGGTGCGTGGAGTGCTTTGCCTCAGTACCAAGGCAATTTTGCAAATAGCCAGTTCCCACTTCCACTGCCATTGGCACCACAGACTATGCAGTTTACTTTAAGTAGCCCATTTGGCTAACATTCCGACTTCTACAATGGATGACAATTAGATTTCCTAGTTGATACTGGAGCCACGTCATGAGCAAGTGGTACCCTGGTATGTTCAGGCTGCCAATCCTTTCCCAATTCTACTGATAAGCCAGTATAATTATGGTGTGATGTGTATAAAGAAAAATTATTTTAACATTCATTTGTGTTCTTTCCTGGTTCAGCTCAGTGTATTAACGTATGTATTCACAAACAAACACATGTTCAGGGCCACAAGAAAACATTTTATTAGAACTAGCACAGGTGCAATACAAAAGGCAAAAAACAAATCTCTACAGCAGTAAGTAGCAGGAGTCAAAATAATCCTTATCCTCAAAATGAGCTGATCTACGGAATGCTTAAATTCCCTCTCCCCCTCCCCCCTTCTCCTTTACATAGACTTTAACTAGGCATTTGACAAGGTCCCGCATGGGAGTTTGGTCAAGAAGGTTCAGTCACTTGGCATTCAAGTTAAGGTAGTAAACTGGATTAGACATTGGATTTGCGGGAGAAGCCAGAGGGTGGTGGTAGATGGTTGCCTCTGTGATTGGAGGCCTGTGACTAATGGAGTCCACAGGGATCAGTGACGGGTCTGTTGTTGTTTGGCATCTATATCAACAATCTGGATGACAATGTGGTTAATTGAATCAGTAAATTTGTGGATGACACTCAGACTGAAGGTGTCGTGGACAAGGAGGAAGACTATCAGAACTTGCAGCAGGAGCTGGACCAGCCTGAAAAATGAACTGAAAACTGGCAAATGAAACTTAATGCAGGCAAGTACCAAGTTTTGTGCTCCGGGCCAGGTCTTGCAAAGTGAATGGCAGGGCACTGAGGAGTGCGGTTGAACAAAGGGATCTGAGAATGAAGTTTCATAATTCATTGAATTTGGTGGCACAGGCAGATAGGGTCATAAAGTAGAATCTTGTCTATGCATCTGCTTTAAGGAATTGTATCAGCCTTTCAATGATGGATTACATAAACCTTAAGCCATCTCTTAAGCTGTTTCATGAAACTCAGGCTGAGGTCTATTATTGCAACCACCATGGACTGGGATTAGAATTGGAAAACAATATGTACAATGTTTATACTACCCTTCAAACCCTGTCAATGGTACCTAGTGGATGTGTGGCCACAAGGCCCACCACTGATTGCTGGGGGTATCATCGTCATCACTCTCCCTACGTTCAATTGTACGGGATTGTCATTGAAGGACTATCACAGAATCTCAACAATTCTGGAAAACAGTGTCTCCATTCTGAGGACCTGCCAGATTAGCTCATGAGAGCATCGATACAGCCTTGGCAGTGCAGCTGACCCTAGCATTACATGACACCAGCCAGCCCATTAAAGACGGCACGGTTAAAATGGCAGCAATGCCTACTGTGGCTCTCCAGATCAGAAAGCATTAGATTACCTACTGACTGAGCAAAGCGGTATTGTGCCATTATTGTCCAGGATTGTTGCACATAATCTCTGATAAATCCAAAAAATACCAATCATTTGGCCGTACATATTCAGTTGGAAGCTGACAAAGTCAGAAAGATTGGCCAGGATTTGCATGGATTCCATCTTTACTTTGGGAACCCTTTAGCTGGCTTCACTTCCTACTGGGAGGTCAGGGCAGTCCCAATCTATGGTGGGCATTGGGGACCATATTACAGTTAGTTGTGATATTTGTTCTTGTCTGAAATCACCCTGTGGGGTAATGGCCCGAAGAGCAAAGTTTCAACAGCCGTTCTCGCCTGATGGCATCATTTGGGAGGCTTTGTGAGCCTCAGCCAGGCCAAAATGGGGGAGTAGGCAATTTGTATCAAGGCAAGAGCTAAGAGATTGTGAGACAGAGGCACGGTTATCTAGCTCAACGTGGCTACCCAAGCAAAACTCAAACCTTGAGAACCTAGCTCCTCTTTGCATGACTTCTCTGTTCAACGCCTGAGAACCAAGGCCACCAAACTTACGCAGACACGATAAAAGGCAGGTAACAGCTCGATGGCATTTATTAGTTATTGGACAGTTATTTCACTAGTTCTCAAGTATTATTGGCCCTTGATGCATACATTTAAATGATTTTTAACATCTGAAATGTATTATATTTGTAGTTAAATATGAAGATAATAGATTTGAAGATGCACAAAGTGTATTGAATCAATATCTGTAAAACAATTAGCAATCTTGAGCTGTAACTTCATAACAATTCAGTGAGAGGGACTGCGCTGTTCTCCTTATGCACCCGTAAATAAACTGTCACTAACAAACAAAAGCAAGTTGCCAAAGTCCAGTTAGTTGGTGATGATGGTAACACTCAGTGATTCCTTTCCAACACCAACTCAAACAAAATGAACAACTCTGAGCCAGTAGGTGAGATAACAAAGTGAACCAAAGATTAATCTTGTCTGTCAAACTTAAAGTTCCTATTGGAAAACTTAAGAGTCTAGGGAAATTTAAAACATCTCTTCAATCTCCTGCATTTTCTACAGCTAGACAAGAAACATGATGTGATAAATTTTGCCCTTTACCTAGAATAATAATATCTTTGAATCCTAGCTTAGAAAGGTAGAGAAACAATGCCAATAAAAAGTATCCACCCCTCCCTCCTTGGAAGTTTTCATTTTTCATTGTTTTAAAACATTGAATCACAATGGATTTAATTTGGCTTTTTTGGCACTGATCAACAGAAAAAGACTTTTATGTGAAAGTGAAAACAGATCCCTACAAAGTGATCAAAATTAATTATGAATATAAAACACAAAATATTGATTGCATAAGTATTCACCACCTTCAAGTCAGTATTTAGTAGACTTACATTTGGCAGCAATTGCAGCTTTGAGTCTGTGTGGATAGGTCTCCATCAGGTTTGCACATCTGGACACTGCAATTTTCCCCCATTCTTCTTTATAACACTGCTCAGGTTCTGTCATATTGCAGGGGATCGTGAGTGAACAGCCCTTTTCAAGTTCAGCCACAGATTCGCAATTGGATTGAGGTCTGGACTCTGACTTGGCCACTCCAGGACATGAACTTTGTTGTTTTTAAGCCATTCCTTTGTAGCTTTGGCTT
Source organism: Mobula hypostoma (assembly GCF_963921235.1). Taxonomy (NCBI): domain Eukaryota; kingdom Metazoa; phylum Chordata; class Chondrichthyes; order Myliobatiformes; family Myliobatidae; genus Mobula; species Mobula hypostoma. Next base: position 92,467,693 of record NC_086102.1, read on the forward strand.
TATGCTTGGGATCATTGTCTTGCTGGAAAACAAGTCTTCTCCCAAGTTGCAGTTCTCTTGCAGACTGCATCAGGTTTTCCCCCAGGATTTCCCTGTAATTTGCTGCATTCATTTTACCCTCTACCTTCCAGAGCTGCTGCAGTGAAGCATCCCCACAGCAGGATGCAGCCACCACCATGCTTCATGGTAGGGAGGGTGTGTTTTTGATGATGTGTGGTGTTTGGCTTACGCCAAACATAACATTCAATCTGATGGCCAAAAAACTCAATTTTGGTTTCATCAGACCATAGAACCTTCTTCCAGCTGACTTCAATGACTGTCACATGCCTTCTGACAAAGTCTAGCCAAGATTTCATGAGCGTTTTTTCAACAGTGGCTTTCTCTTTACCACTCTCCCATAAAGCTGCAACTGGTAAAGCACCTGGGCAACAGCTGTTGTATGCGCAGTCTCTCCCATCTCGGTCACTGAAGCTTGTAACTCCTGTAGAGTTGTCATAGGTCTCTAGGTAGCCTGCCTCACTAATCCCCTTCTTGCACGGTCACTCAGATTTTGATGAGAACTTGCTCTAGGCAGATTTACAGCTGTGCCATGTTCTTTCCATTTCTTGATGCTTGACTGAACTGTACTCCGAGGGATGTTCAGTGACTTGGAAATTTTCTTGTGTCCATCTCCTGACTCGTGCTTTGAAAAAGTTTTCGATTGGAGTACTGCGCAGATGCAGTATAAGCGTTCCCATGCAAGTCCAGCAAAGAGCTTTAAAAACCCAGTCTCCATAAAAGAGGGATACCATTTAGCAGAGCGGCCATTGTGGGAGTGGCCTGAGTCAAAGTGGTAAGGCTTTGGCGAAAACAGATGGAGACAAGGTAAGTGGGTAAGTTCATGCCTTATTTCTTATTCCTTTTTTCTTAATTAAGTTTTGAGAGAATAAGGGGTATGTCTACAGGGCCAGTGTTCTTTTCTGGATGTCAGATTTGGAACATTCAGGAGACTACCAGCCTCCCCAATGGCCACATCTGCACCAGGTGCATTGAGATGCAGCTTCTTAGAGACCGTGTTAGGGAACTGAAGCCAAGACTTCGTGACCTTCGGCTTTTTAGGGAAACTAAAGAGGAGATAGAAAGGAGTTGAAGAGGGGTAGTTACCCCAAGACTACAGGAGACAGATAAATGGGTGACTGTCAGGAGAGTGAAGGGAGAAGATCAGGTATGGAGAGCACCCCTATGGCCATCCCCCTCAGCAATAAGTACTCCATTTTGAGTATTGTTGTGGGGGATGAGCTACCTGTGAGAAGTAACAGTGGCCTTGCCTCTGTTCACAAGATGCAGGACAAATATGTCCCACAGAAGAAGTTCTCAAATGGCAGGAGTAGGCAACTGTGGTTGGCAAGGGAAGTTAAGGACTACATAAAAGCCAAGGAAAGGGCATATAAGGTAGCAAAATTGAGTAGGATATTGGATGATTGGGAAGCTTTTAAAATCCAACAAAAGGCAACTAAAAAGGCTATAAGGAGGGAAAAAATGAAATTTGAGGGCAAACTAGCCAATAATATAAAGCAGGATACCAAAAGTTTTTCAGTTATGTAAAGAGTAAAAGGGAGGTGAGAGTTGATATTGGACCACTGGAAAATGATGCTGGTGAGGCAGTAATGAGGGACAAAGAAATGGCAGATGAACTTAATGAGTACTTTGCATCTGTCTTCACTGTGGAAAACACTAGAAGTGTGCCAGAGGTCTGTGAGTGTCAGGAAGCAGGAGTGAGTGCCATTGCTTTTACAAAGGAAAAAGTGCTAGAAAGCTCAAAGGTCGTAAGATGGATAAGTCACCTGAACCAGATGGACTACATCCCAGAGTCCTGAGAGAGGTTGCTGAAGAGATAACAGATGCATTGGTCATGATCTTTCAAGAATCACTTGATTCTGGCATGGTCCCAGAGGACTGGAAGATTGCAAATGTTACTCTACTCTTTAAGAAAGAAGGAAGGCAGAAGAAAGGAAATTATAGGTCAGTTAACCTAACCTCAGTGATTGGGAAAGTGTTGGAGCCTATTATTAAGGCTGAGGTTTCAGAGTACTTGGAGACTAATGATAAAATAAGTCAAAGTCAGCATTGTTTCTGTAAAGGGAAATCTTTCCTGACAAATCTGTTACAGTTCTTTGAAGAAGTAACAAGCAGGGTAGACCTACCCTGAGGCAGTGAATGTCATTTACTTGGATTTTCAGAAGGCATTTGATAAGGTGCCACACATCAGACTGCTAAAATCCCATGCCATTACAGGAAGATACTGGCACGGATAGAGGAACGGCTGACAGGCAGGAAGAGACAAGAGAGTGGGAATAAAGGGGCCTTTACTGGTTGGCTGCTAGTGACTAGCGGTGTTTCTCAGGGGTCAGTATTGGGACTGCTACTTTTCACATAGTTTGTCAATGATTTAAATAATAACATTGATGGCTTTGTGGCAAATTTTGTGACTGATATGCAGATAGATGGAGTGGTAGGTAGTGCGATTGCAGCAGGACTCAAATAAATTGGAAGAATGGTCCAAAACGTGACAGATGGAATACAGCGCTAGGAATGCATTTTGGTAAAAGGAACAATAGTGCAGACTATTATCTAAATGGGGAAAAAATTCAAACATCAGAGGTGCAAAGGGACTTGTCCTCGTGCAAGTCTCCCAGGAGGTTAATTTATAGAATGAGTCTGTGGTAAAGAAGGCAAATGCAATGTTGGCATTTATTTCAAGGGGAATAGAATATAAAAGTAAGGAGAGATTGCTGACAACGCACATCAAAGTTGCTGGTGAACGCAGCAGGCCAGGCAGCATCTCTAGGAAGAGGTACAGTCGACGTTTCAGGCCGAGACCCTTCGTCAGGACTAACTGAAGGAAGAGTGAGTAAGGGATTTGAAAGTTGGAGGGGGAGGGGGAGATCCAAAATGATAGGAGAAGACAGGAGGGGGAGGGATGGAGCCAAGAGCTGGACAGGTGATTGGCAAAAGGGATATGAGAGGATCATGGGACAGGAGGCCCAGGGAGAAAGAAAAGGGGGAGGGGGGGATAAAACCCAGAGGATGGGCAAGGGGTATAGTGAGAGGGGCAGAGGGAGAAAAAGGAGAGAGAGAGAAAAAGAATGTGTATATAAATAAATAACGGATAGGGTACGAGGGGGAGGTGGGACATTAGCGGAAGTTTGAGAAGTTAGCGGAAGCTGAGGCTTTATAAGACACTAGTCAGACCGCACTTGGAGTATTGACAACAGTTTTGGGCCCCATATCTCAGAAAGGATGTATTGTCTTTGGAGTGAGTCCAGAGGAGGTTCATGAGGATGATTCTGGGAATGAAGGGGTTAACATATCAGGAGCGTTTGGCAGCTTTGCGCCTGTACTCACTTGAATTTAGAAGAATGCAGGGGTATTTCATTGAAACCTGCTGAATGTTGAAAGGATAAGATAGGGTGGATGTGAAGAGGATGTTTCCCATGGTGGGGGTATCAAGAACTAGAAGGCACAGTGTCAAAATTGAAGGGCGACCTTTTAGAAGAAGGGTAAGGAGGAATTTTTTTGGCCTGAGAGTAGTTAATCTATGGAATGCTCTGCCACAGACTGCGGTGGGGGCCAAGTCCTTGGGTATATTTAAAGCGGAAGTTGATAGTTTCTGATTGGTCAGGGCATCAATGGATATGGCAAGGAGGCAGGAGTAAGGGGTTGAGTGGGATCCAGGATCAGCCATGATAGAATGACAGAGCAGACTTGATGGGCTTACAGTGTTTTGGTCTAACGTTTTCGTGGAGTTACTTGGAGTTTTTTTTTTGTATTCACGGTGTAGTTGTTGCCAGAAAACTGACTGACTAGCAGTTGTCCTTCCATATATAGGTGTATTTTTACCACAATCAATCAAAACACCTTGACTGCTCACAGGTCTTCAAAAGCAGATCACCATTTAACTATTTTCATGACTTCTAAAACCAATTGGCTGCACCAGTGATGATTTGATGTGTCATATTAAAGGGGGTGAATACTTAATCAATCAATTATTTTGTGTTTTATATTTGTAATTAAGTTAGATCACTCTGTAGAGATCTGTTTTCACTTTGACACACGAGTCTTTTTCTGTTGATCAGTGTCAAAAAAAAGCCAAATTAAATTCACTGTGATTCAATGTTGTAAAACAATAAAATATGAAAACTTTCAAGAGGGATGAGTACTCTTTATAGGCACTGTAGATTTACTTTCAAACCTAGATTAATTATAATGTAGCCCATTTAATCCATCATTTGAGGATTCACAAGGACTATATGCAGGTTAACGTATTTGTAAAACTAAAAAGAAACTTTCTTCTGAAATCCTGAACAAATTAGCTGTAGTTCTTAAAAATAGACTAAATTAGACAAATTTTGATTAAATATTACAAAATTTACCCAAAAAAAAGATAAGAATAGTGTTAAGACTATTTTGTTTTAAAACTAGAACAAATTCTGGTTCATATTTGAAGGCTTATTCAATCAGAATCAGGTTTAATATCACCGGCAAATGTGAAATTGTTAACTTAGTGCCAATACATGATATTAGAGAGAAAAGAACTGAATTACAGTAAGTACATGCGTTTATTTATCAAATAGTTAAATTAAATAAGTAGGGAAAATAAATAGGAATAAAAAAGGTAGTGAGGTGGGGCCCATGGATTCAATATAATTTCAGTATTGGGTGGGAAGAAGCTGTTCCTGAATCGTTGAGCAGATTCATCCTATAAATGGAGCCTGCACCAACAAAACAATGATAAAAGATATTTGAGCTATCAAACATCTTTGATAAAAGATGATAAAAGATAAAAGATATTTGAGCTATCAAACAAACTGCTAGAGGAACTTGAGCAGCATTTGTAGAGGCAAAGGAGTGGAGAATATTTTGGTTTGGGACCCTGCATCAGGAGCTCTTTGGCTTCTTTCAAAGCACCACGTGACTATGAAGTCTTTGCGTGTGATGTTGCAAAACCAACATGCCCAGCATGGAACCTATAATCACACTTGGCCAGTGCTGCTGCAAAACCCATACCCAAAACATAACCTATTCCAAACTGTGTTACAAGAAGACGCAGAAAAAGGTCCAGGTTTACATTGCTAGATTGCTTGAAAAAACGCAGCATCCCTTTTGACTGCTGGAAATCTGTGTCTCAAAGTAGAGAAGGAGCATTTTGGATGGTATTAAGAACCTGGAGTCACTAAAGAAGGAGCACATGGGTAACATGCAGAATAATGCAGAGAGTGCACCGTCTAATGACTGACTCACCCTTCACCCTATCAGACATCTGCCACATCTGTAGAAAAATCTGGCACTCCCGTATTAGCCTCATTTAGAATCTATGGAACCAGAGTGGAAGCATCTCGCTCAGTCTGAAGAGATTGCCTAAGAAGCAAGATTCCCAACTGGCAGTGTGATCACGATCCTTGATCACTATTTGGATCAGCCATGAACCAGTTAATTCCCACTTTTTCTCAAGGAAGCTCTGACAGCAGTTCTGAGTTGTGTCGTATTGCTAAACTCTGCAAGGACAGTGATGCAACTCAAAGCCTCTTTTGGGAGACTGGAGGAGCAGTTAAATAAAACGTATCCCTCTTTAAAGTGGTTGAATAAACAAAGAAGCGATTAAAATTAATTGGGAGAACATCTCTGAAAGTGAGATAAGAAACATAAGATTATTAAGGGATTGGACATGCTAGAGGCAGGAACCATGTTCCCGATGTTGGGGGAGTCCAGAACCAGAGGCCACTGTTTAAGAATAAGGGGTAGACAATTTAGAACGGAGTTGAGGAAAAACTTTTTCACACAGAGGGTTGTGGATCTGTGGAATGCTCTGCCTCAGAAGGCTGTGGAGGCCAATTCTCTGGATTCTTTCAAAAAAGAGTTAGATAGAGCTCTTAAAGATAGCAGAGTGAAGGGATATGGGGATATGGGGAGAAGACAGGAAAAGGGTACTGATTGTGGATGATCAGCCATGATCACAGTGAATGGTGGTGCTGGCTCGAAGGGCTGAATGGCCTACTCCTGCACCTATTGTCTATAAGGAAAATTACTTTAATTTAGAGATTGGTACACATTCAGTCAAATTCCATCAATAATTTTGAAGTAGACATAAAAGCAAAAGGCAAAAAGGAGTTAGGGAAATTAACAGCCAGTACAGAAACCTTGGAAGGCATCAAGCCCCAATAGTATAGGTGGCAGGGCTGAGCTGACCAACTGGTTGGGGTGTTCAAGGACATCTGCAAGTTCTCACTGCTGCAGTCAGAGGTTCCCACTTGATTCAAGAGGGCAGCAATCATACTGCACCCAAGGATGAACTGTCTCAACAGCTTTTGCCAGGTAGCACTCACATCCATTGTGATGAAGTGCTTTGAGAGGTTGGTCATGGTCAGAATCAACTCCTGCCTAAGCAAGGGCCTGGACCCACTGCAATTTGCCTACTGCCACAATAAGTCTACAGTGGACACAACCACATTGGCTTTCTACTTGGTTTTGTATCACCTAGACAACAGCAAACAACACCTCACGCTGCTGTTTATTAACTGCAGCTAGGTGGTCAACACCGTCAGCTGCACAGCACTAATCTGCAAGTCTCTATACCTCCCTCTGCAACTGGATCCTCGACTTTCTTATAAGGAGACCATAGCCAGTGTTGATCAGTGATAATATCGCCTCCTCACAGACAATCAACACAGGTGTACCTCAATGATGTGTGCTCAGCCCACTGCCCTACTTTCACTGCACATAACTCTGTGGCTTATATAAGATGAGTCTATTTTGGGCCCAACACATTGGTACAAACATGAAGAAGGCAGTACTTTGTTACGAGTTTGTGGAGATTTGGTAAGTCACCAAAAACCTTTGTAAGTTCCCCACACCCCCCACTCACCCATTTGAGTCTGAATTACTTGCTTGAAAGAATTATATTGTAATCTTGTTGTCCTTCAGATAGTCAACCCAAACAAGCTACTCTACATTCAACTGATTGCATGGATTGGAGGTGTAAATAGATACATCATTTTATATATTAAAGCATTGATACTGGATAGGATTATCATTCTAAATGCACTAGCAGACCACATATTATGGTAGAATACCCAGTTACACCTTTCACTTTCATTATTCATTTATTCTGTGATTAATAATGTATTTAGCTAATTATTTGACCATTTGCTTTAAATGCTGTCTTTCATACTTTGCATACACGACTGTTAACAAAGTAAAGATCAATATTAATTGTGTTACAGGTTGAAACTCTCTTATCTGACCTTCAATGATCGAGCAACTAATAGGGTCTGGCATGTTTTTAATCTAACAAATTGTATTAGCAAATTCTGTGATACAGGATTAGAATGTGTTCTTACAGAATTTATGTGGGAAAAAGAAATAAACACAAGGTATATATAGAGAACTGAACTAGTTTACCCAAGACAATGTATGCAGGCACTGATATGCAGCAGGAGACCACTTAAGAGATTTGCTTTGGAAGCTAAAAGGACCATCTCTTTCATTGGTTGTTGCAGCTGAAGGCCACTTAAAGTTTGTGGTGAATGAACTGGCATACCAGGGGTTAGGCATGCATATCTGTAGGGATTCTCTGGGCAATTTCTGTCGTCCAGCACCAGTCAGATCCCAAGGGTGCCAGACTGGAGAGTCTCTATGGATATAATCCTTTCTCAGGGATGTAATCTTACATTAATTCCCCAATCCTATATATCATTATATCAAGTAATTAACTTTTTGTGAGTAACGTCGTTCTGTACTTAGAAACATAGAAAATAGAGGCAGGAGTAGGCCATTCGGCCCTTCAACCCTGCACCGCCATTCAGTATTATCATGGCTGATCATCCAACTCAGAACCCCGCCCCAGCCTTCCCTCCATACCCCCTGATCCCTTTAGCCACAAGGGCCATATCTAACTCCCTCTTAAATATAGCCAATGAACTGGCCTCAACTGTTTCCTGTGGCAGAGAATTCCACAGATTCACCACTCTCTGTGTGAGGAAGTTTTTCTTCATCTCGGTCCTAAAAGGCTTCCCCTTAATCCTTAAACTGTGACCCCTCGTCCTGGACTTCCCCAACATCGGGAATGATCTTCCTGCATCTAGCCTGTCCAGTCCCTTTAGAATTCTATGTGTTTCAATTAAGATCCCCCCTCAATCTTCTAAATTCTAGCAAGTATAAGCCTAGTCGATCCAGTCTTTCATCATATGAAAGTCCTGCCATCCCAGGAATCAATCTGGTGAACCTTCTTTGTACTCCCTCTATGGCCAGAATGTCTTTCCTCAGATTAGGGGACCAAAACTGCACACAATATTCCAGGTGTGGTCTCACCATGGCTTTGTACAACTGCAGTAGTACCTTCCTGCTCCTGTACTCGAATCCTCTTGCTATGAATGCCAGCATACCATTTGCCTTTTTCACCACCTGCTGTACCTGCATGCCCACTTTCAATGACTGGTGTACAATGACACCCAGGTCTCGTTGCACCTCCCTTTTCCCTAATCGGCCACCATTCAGATAATAATTTGTTCTCCTGTTCTTGCCACCAAAGTGGATAACCTCATATTTATCCACATTAAATTGCATCTGCCATGAACTTGCCCACTCACCTAACCTATCCAAGTCACCCTGCATCCTCTTAGCATCCTCCTCACAGCTAACACTGCCACCCAGCTTCGTGTCATCCGCAAACTTGGAGATACTGCATTTAATTCCCTCATCCAAGTCATTAATATATATTGTAAACAACTGGGGTCCCAGCACTGAGCCTTGCAGTACCCCACTAGTCACTGCCTGCCATTCTGAAAAGGTCCCGTTTATTCCCACTCTTTGCTTCCTGTCTGCTAACCAATTCTCCATCCACACCAATACCTTACCCCCAATACCGCGTGCTTTAAGTTTGCACACTAATCTCCTGTGTGGGACCTTGTCAAAAGCCTTTTGAAAATCCAAATATACCACATCCACTGGTTCTCCCTATATCACTCTACTAGTAATATCCTCAAAAAATTCTATGAGATTCGTCAGACATGATTTTCCTTTCACAAATCCATGTTGACTTTGTCGGATGATTTCACCGCTTTCTAAATGTGCTGTTATCACGTCTTTGACAACTGACTCTAGCATTTTCCCCACCACCGATGTCAGGCTAACCGGTCTATGTTTCCCCGGTTTCTCTCTCCCTCCTTTTTTAAAAAGTGGGGTTACCTTAGCCACCCTCCAATCCTCAGGAACTAATTCAGAATCTAAAGAGTTTTGAAAAATTATCACTAATGCATCCACTATTTCTTGGGCTCCTTCCTTAAGCACTCTAGGATGCAGACCATCTGGCCCTGGGGATTTATCTGCCTTTAAACCCTTCAATTTACCTAACATCACTTCCCTACTAACATGTATTTCCTTCAGTTCCTCCATCTCACTATATCCTCTGTCCCCTACTATTTCTGGAAGATTATTTATGTCCTCCTTAGTGAAGACAGAACCAAAGTAGTTATTCAATTAGTCTGCCATGTCCTTGTTCCCCATAATCAATTCTCCTGTTTCTGTCTGTAGGGGACCTACATTTGTCTTAACCAATCTTTTTCTTTTCACATATCTATAAAAGCTTTTACAGTCAGTTTTTATGTTCCCTGCCAGCTTTCTCTCAGAATCTTTTTTTCTCTTTCCTAATTAAGCCCTTTGTCCTCCTCTGCTGGACTCTGAACTTCTCCACTTCTCTAGAGCAAATAATAATAACAACTCTGAACCTGACCTAACCCTTGTTTATCTGCTTTCAGTGCTCTGGTTCAAGAGGTATAGAGTAAGAAAACTAATTTACACACACAATAGTTCCTCTTTCAAGTTTTCCTCAACATTAAAAATTATCTCCTTTTGACAGCATGTTCCCCCAAAATCCATTTGTCCTCTTCTTGAAATAAGTACTGGGGAGAAACAAAAAGTATTATTGGTCAGAGAACATTGCATTCCTTCTTGCCGGAATGAACTTCAGGAAGTATTTGTACAATTTGTTTTTATACACAGTATACAGTATGCTGACCATGGTAATCCTGTAATTGTAGCTATAATTTCCATAGTACAGTTAGCTACTGTATTAAAAATGCACTCTGCTTCTTCTCTGTCATACAGAAGGTGAGGTCAAATTATAGTCCGATGACGATGCTCCCACCAATGTGTTCTTAAACTGTATCAGTCATTGGTGTAAGTTATGGCACATAAAGGAAATTCATGCAAACTATCCACTAAACCTCCTGTTTTGTAATGCAAAGAAATTATACCTGTGACACCGATTGATGACAACCTCTCTTTGTAATTGTCCAGTTTAGTTCTTATGAGACTCTGCACAACATAATTAGTCCAGCTAGCACTGATTCATCAATCATCACTGAAGATTTAATTTAATGGGAAGAACTTTGAGTTGATCAGCACCTTGAGAAGTTCCTACTGTACTAAAATTTCACGTAAGATCAGACTAAGAAGATTACAGATACTGTAAACTGTCTCCTTGGGTAAATCTTAATCATGAACAGAAAATACTTTTTCAACCTGAAAACTGTTTACTTTTAAAAGTCTACCTTAAGCAAAGTATTTTAGTCTGTATTTCAGCTTCATTTTCTAATGTGTCCTTCCAAAGTTATTAGTCAGATATTCGGGTCTTTTCCTTGGTACAAGGATAAGCAGAAAATACTAAAAAAACATTCAGCAGGTCAGGCAGCACCTGTGGAAAAAAAGCAGAGTTAATGTTTTAGGTCTGAGATTCATCAGAACTGATTATGAGAGAAAAAAACAAGTTAAAGTTGCAGAGAGGGTGAGGGGAGGAATAGATGGGATAGAGGTAATATGTATGGTAATGTGAGACCAGGATTCGCCAAGGTTATAGTAGGGTTAAGTAATTATAAGACCATAAGATATGAGCAGAAGTAGCCCATCGAGTCTGCTGTACCATTCAATCATCCGCTGGTCCGATTCTACCAGTCATCCCCACTCCCCTGCCTTCTCCCCATAGCCTTTGATGCCCTGGCTAATCAAGAACCTACCTATCTCTGCCCTAAATACTTGGCCTCCACTGCCGTTTGTGGCAACAAATAGATTTACCATCCTCTGACTAAAATAATTGGTTCTGCATCTCTGTACTAAGTGGACGTCCTTAAATCCTGAAGTCGTGCCCTCTTGTCCTAGACTCCCCTACCATGGGAAATAACTTTGCCATATCTAATCTGTTCAGGCCTTTTAACATTCAGAATGTTTCTATGAGATCCTCCCTCATTATCCTGAACTCCAGGGAATACAGTCCAAGAGCTGCCAGACATTCCTCATATGGTAACCCTTTCATTCCTGGCATCTTTCTCATGAATCTTCTCTGAGCCCTCTCCAATGTCAGTATATCCCTTCTAAAATAAGGAGCTCAAAATGGCACACAATGCTCCAGGTGTGGTCTCATGAGTGCTTTATAGAGCCTCAACATCACATCTCTGCTCTTATATTCGATACTTCTAGAAATGAATGCCAACACTGCATTCACCTTCTTCACCACCGACTCAAGCTGGAGGTTAACCTTTAGGGTATCCTGACCAAGGACTCCCAAGTCCCTTTGCATCTCTGCATTTTCAATTCTCTCCCCATTTAAATAATAGTCCGCCTGTTTATTTCTTCCACCAAAGTGCATGGCCATACACTTTCCAACATTGTATTTCATTTGCCTCTTCTTTGTCCATTTCCCTAAACTATCTAAGTCTCTCTGCAGGCTCTCTGTTTCCTCAACAGTACCCACTTATCCACTCTGTATCATCAGCAAATTTAGCCACAAATCCATTAATCCCATAGTCCAAATCATTGACATACATCATAAAAAGCAGCAGACCCAACACCAACCCCTGTGGAACTCCACTGGTAACCAGCAGCCAGCCTGAATAGGATCCCTTTATTCCTACTCTCTGTTTTCTGCTGATCAGCCAATGCCCACCCAGGCTAGTAACTCCCCTGTAATTCCATGGACTCTTATCTTGCTAAGCAATCTCATGTGTGGCATCTTATCAAAGGCCTTCTGAAAATCCAAGTAAATGACATCTACTGCACCTCCTTTCTCAACCTTGCTGGTTACTTCCTCAAAAAATTGCAGTAGGTTATTCAGGCAGCATTATCCTTTCAGGAAACCATGCTGGCTTTGGCCTCTTTTGTCACTTGTCTCAAGGAACTCCATAATTTAATCCCTAACAATCAATTCCAACAATTTCCGAACTGCTAATGTCAGGCTAACAGGTCTATAGTTTCCTTTCCGCTGCCTCCCAGCCTTCTTAAATAGCAGAGTAACATTTGCAATTTTAATACTTAATTCTTTATTGTCCCCAAACAATTGATACTAGAACATACAATCATCATAGCGATATTTGATTCTGCGCTTTCCTCTCCCTTGATTACAAATATTAAATATTAAAAATAGTAAAAATTAGTAAATATTAAAAATTTAAATTATAAATCATAAATAGAAAATAGAAAAATGGAAAGTAAGGTAGTGCAAAAAAACCGAGAGGCCGGTCCGGATATTTGGAGGGTACGGCCCAGATCCAGGTCAGGATCCGTTCAGCAGTCTTATCACAGTTGGAAAGAAGCTGTTCCCAAATCTGGCCGTATGAGTCTTCAAGCTCCTGAGCCTTCTCCCGGAGGGAAGAGGGACGAAAAGTGTGTTGGCTGAGTGGGTCGTGTCCTTGATTATCCTGGCAGCACTGCTCCGACAGCGTGCGGTGTAAAGTGAGTCCAAGGATGGAAGATTGGTTTGTGTGATGTGTTGTGTTGTGTTTACGATCTTATGCAGCTTCTTTCGGTCTTGGACCAGACAACTTCCATACCAGGTTGTGATGCACCCTAGAAGAATGCTTTCTACAGTGCATCTATAAAAAATAGTGAGGGTTTTAGGGGACAGGCCAAATTTCTTTAGTTTTTCCAATCATCCGGTACAATGCCAGAATCTACCGACTCTTGAAAGATCATTGTTAATGCCTCTGCAATTTCTCAAGCTACTTCCTTCAGAACCCGAGGGTGCATTCCATCAGGTCCAGGAGATTTATCCACCCTCAGACCATTAAGCTTCCTGAGCACCTTCTCAGTCGTAATTTTCAATGCACAAACTTCACTTCCCTGACACTCTTGAATGTTTGGTTTACTGAAGATGTCTTCCACTGTGAAGACTGACGCAAAATACGCATTCAGTTCCTCTGCCATCTCTGCATCTCTCATTACAATATCTCCAGCGTCATTTTCTATTGGTCCTATATCTACCCTTGACTCTCTTTTACCCTTTATATACTTAAAAAAGCTTTTAGTATCTTCTTTGATATTAATCACCAGCTTCCTTTCATAATTCACCTTTTTCTTCCTAATGACTTTGTTAGTTTCCTTCTGCAAGTTATTAAAAGCTTCCCAATCCTCTACCTTCACACTAGCTTTGGCTTCCTTGTATGCCCTCTCTTTTGCTTTTACTTTGGCTCTGAATTCACTTGTCAACCACTTGACCAGTTCCTCTCTCATGCCATTGTAACTTCCTTTATTCCACTGAAATACTGACACATTGGAATTTAGTTTCTCCTTCTCAAATTTCAAAGTGAACTCAATCATATTGTGATCACTGTTCCCTAAGGGTTCCTTAACCTTAAGCTCTCTTAACACCTCCGGATCATTGCACAACACAGCCGATCCCCGAGTGGGCTCAACAACAAGCTGTTCTAAAAAGCTGCCCCTCAGACATTCTACACATTCTCTCTTGAGGTCCAGTACTGGCCTGGTTTTCCCAATCCACTTTCATATTAAAATCCCCAACAATTATCATGACATTGCCATTCTGACATGCCTTTTCTACCTCCTGTTGTAATTTATAATCCATATCCTGGCTGCTGTTTGGAGGCCTGTGTACAACTGCCATTAGGGTCCTTTTTCCCTTGCCTTTTCTTAACTCAACCCATAGAGACTCTACACCTTCCAATCCTTTGTCAACCCTTTCTAATCTGGTAAATTGGATTAGCAAATTTGCTGATGATACAAAGATTGGAGGTGTAGTGGACAGTGAGGAAGGTTTTCAAAATTTGCAGAACGATTTGGACCAACTGGAAAAATGGGCTGAAATATGACAGATGAAGTTTAATACAGACAAGTGTGAGGTATTGCACTTTGGAAGGACAAACCAAGGTAGAACATACAAGGTAAATGGTAGGGTACTGAGGAGCGCAGTGGAACAGAGGGATCTGGGAATACAGATACAAAATTCCCTAAAAGTTGTGTCACAGGTAGATAGGGTTGTAAAGAAAGTTTTTGGTACATTGGCCTTTATAAATCAAAGTATTGAGAATAAGAGTTGGAGTGTTATGGTGAGGTTGTATAAGGCATTGGTGAGGCTGAATTTGGAGTATTGTGTTCAGTTTTGGTCACCAAATTACAGAAAGGATGTTAATAAGGTTGAAAGAGTGCAGAGAAGGTTTACAAGGATGTTGCTGGGACTTGAGAAACTCAGTTACAGAGAAAGGTTGAATAGATTAGGACTTTATTCCCTGGAGCGCAGAAGAATGAGGGGAGATTTGATAGAAGTATATAAAATTATGATGGATATAGATAGAGTGAATGCAAGCAGGGTTTTTCCACTGAGGCAAGGGGAGAAAAAGCCTGCAGGGAGTGGTGGGAGTGTGGAATGAGCTGCCAGATGAAGTGGTAAATGCGTACTCACTTTTAACATTTAAGAAAAACTTGGGACAGGTACATGGATGAGAGGTGTATGGAAGGATATGGTCCGTGTGCAGGTCAATAGGACTAGGCAGAAATATGGTTCGGCACAGCCAGGAAGGACCAAAAGGCCTGTTTCTGTGCTGTAATGTTCTATGGTTCCATAGTTCTAATGTTTTAATATTATTTCTTATACACAGGGCCATACCACCCCCTCTGCCTCCTAACCTATCTTTCCAATACACCGTATATCCTTGGACATTCAGCTCCCCATTACAGCCATCCTTTAGCCAAGTTTCAGAGATGGCCACAATGTCATACTTATTGAAGGGTTAATGGTGGCAGTTAATGAGTTATAAACAGAAAAGTGTGAAATATTGTAAAATGTTGTTCTGTAGAACATGTTCTGCATTTCAGGCACCACGACTGGAGGGAGGAAAAACTGAGCAAAATTACAGTTGGATAACTTCACTAGAAGTGGCCAGATCTGAGAGAGGCATTGAGTTACCAGAAGATGCAGAATTCAGTATTAAGGAAGGCTTCAACATTCCCAGATGAAAGAGAAGTTGTTTCCCAGTCTAGTTGTAACCATGTAAAGGACCACAAATGAAGAAATCAGAGTAGTACTGTAAAGGGAAATTAAAGTGATGGGTAATGGGAAGCCCAGGCACGCTCCTGCAGATTAAATGCAGACAAAATGGTCACCCAATTTGTTTCTCCAATGGAGAGGGGACCATATCATAAACACCAAATGTAGTAAAATAGATTGAAAGAAGTGCAAGTGAATTACTCCTTCACCTCATGAAGTGATTTGTTTGAATATCGAGTCCCTGGATTGTGGGAAGGGAGAGGGACAGGTGTTGCTCCTCTCACTGTTCAGTGGAAAGTTTGATAAAAAGGAGGATGGTTGATGGTGGCAGAGGAACAGATCCAATAGTGGTGGAGGGGGACATCATCTTCACAATTCCAAAACAAAATGCAGAAAGAAATATCAACCAACATACATGTTCTCATTAAAGGGGGAATGTCAACTCAGACCATGAGAGGTCTGTGTTGGGCATTTTCATGCCTTACAAGGCGCAAATTGGAAGCCTGTGTGGGGCGCCACTCCTCGCACAGACTAAAGCAATGTGTGATGAAGTGCCTTGCTCAAGGACACAAACACGCTGCCACAGCTGAGGCTCAAACTAGTGACCTTGAGATCACTAGACGCACGCCTCAACCACTTGGCCACGTGCTTCACTTAAATAGGACAAAAATTATTCTTCAAACGGCATGGAGAAATGGACATAAACGGTATAGTGTTCTGAAAATGCTGGAAATCCAGAGCAAAATACAGAAAATGATGGAGGAACTCAGTAGATTAGTTTGCATCTACAGAAGGGAATGTTTTGGGTGGAGACCTTCTGATAGCATCTGATAGCAAGTAGGGGATTGAGAGGCAGGTAACAGATGATACCATGAAGTATTACAGCCGTACTACTCCACCCCTGCTGCCCCTCCAGGCCTCACCTGCCAAGTACGTGGCAAGCAGTGCCTGTCAAGGGTCGGACCGTACGGCCACTCCAGGACGCACATATCAAACCCCACTAACTGACTGGAAGGAACCATCATCATCCTAAGGGATGGACAGCCAGAGAGAGAGAGACACTGAAATCAGTACTTACAGAATCATTTTTAATGCAAAGTGTGTCTCATAAATTGGATTTAATCAAGAGTCCTAGATTTTAGATTGTAGGAACCAATTAATGTCCAATTAGACAAGTTGTGTCCTATGAATCAGAGAAACCAGCTTAATAGTAATGATTCCAGTTAGGCAATTTTAGAGTGTATTTCTGGAATCACTTTATAATTTTGTATCTATTTTCAACTGGAGAAAATTCTGGAACTTTTCAGTTTGCGTATAGGAGCGCGAATACGAACACTGCCCTTCAACGGTTTGCCGATTACGTCAGATGATTGACGTTGAAAAGGGACAATGAAGGAGAGGGAGGCTCGCCCATGGTAGCGGCTGATTGGTCACATGCGGTAGAGGCCCTCCTGCTGGGTGGGGGCAGGAGGCGGGGCTTGGGCTGCGGGACCGGGGTTGGACAAGATGGAGGCTCTACAGTGCCTGTCGGGTCCCGAGCAGCTGGAGGACGCGGCCTACGCCGGGGCTTTGCTCCGGGAGCTCAAGTCCTTCTACGATGCGCGGCTGTTGGTGGATGTAACGTTGGAGGTGGATGGCGGTAGCCGCTTCCTGTGCAACCGGAACGTGCTGGCAGCCGCCAGCCCCTACTTCAGGAGTATGTTCACGGGCGGCCTGTTCGAGAGCAAGCAGCAGAGCGTCACCATCCACGACGTGGACTCGGACTCGATGGCGCTCATCATCGACTACTGCTACACCGGCCGCGTCACCGTGTGCGAGGCCAGCGTGCAGAAACTCTACGTGGCGGCCAACATGCTGCAGCTCGAGTACGTGAGACAGGCTTGCGCCGCCTTCATGGCGCGGCGCCTCGACCTCTATAACTGCGCCGGCATCTTAAAGGTGAGCGGGCCTTCCTCCCCCTCCCCACTCCTCTCCCCCTTCCACACCGCCCGGTGTGCGGGCAGAGGGCAAACGGACCGCAGAAGGGGGCGGAGGCGCGCCCCCTCACTGGAGAAGGGTAGGGTGGGGTGGGGTGGGGTGGGGTGGGGTGGGACCGCTCCCGGTCTCCAGAGGGAGGGGAATACCCCTTCTTCCCACTCTCTCCCCCCCCCCCCACGAGAGGACCTCCCCAATCAATATAAGTATCTGTTTGTAAACTGGAGAGAGCAAATCTCTAGGTGTGGCTCGCCTGTGTCCTTTTCAGGGTATAATAGATTTGCCTAGAAAAGAGATCTGTGATTTCCCAAGGTATGTACTTCCTTATTTTGGTCACATTGCAGGTATATCTCTGTAATTGCTAGTGAAGATACACATTTGTTTCTATTTGTTGCAGCAATTCACGGACCTGTTTCAAATGGTACATGCTTTCCAGTAAAAAAAACATGAAAGGGGTGTCTATTTACAATTTTTCCTTGCCCTGGAACTCTTTGTTTACACTGTTCCTTGCTTTGATCGTTATCCATTTGGCTACCATGCACAATCACCGTGTCCTTTCTTTTTTAACTCCTAAATTTACTCTTGAATACCCACCTCGTGCCCCTTTATTCAGACGATACTGTCCTAATTGATTTAAGTATTGTTCCTAGTCCTGTTTACGTGAAGCTGACCTGATAGTATTCGCTACGTGCAGCAGATACTTGGATGCATTTGCAAAAGATAGTATAGGCCCTGGCAGTGCCTGATGAGGCCCTTTAAACCAGGTGCCAAACACAATACAGAATTAAATTAAGTATTTTCTGCCTGTCCATGGTCCATTTTATTCTTCCATTCCCTGTATATAAAATGTCATGTAATGTCTTTCACAAATCTGTAGTATTGAAGTAATTGGTTATGATAAATATGTTTCAGCTATTAAAATGTTTGTAAGATTAACATATATTTCGAATGGATTTTATGTTAACAAAAACATTTTGTCTCTAACTCAATAATCCTAGTGTAGATTGGGATTACTAGTGCAGAGAGTCATTACTAGTCAGGATTAGTTTTCTGAATGACAGTTTTTCTATCCAAGATCTTTGAGACATTTGTGCCTATGATGTTTTGTATTTAACAGTAGAAACAAAATGATGGAAAATTAGTTTCAGATTTGCGGTGTCTATTTCAGGCTGTGTTCCACCTGAAAGTTGCCTATGCTTGAATGAGAAAGTCCACAATTTCACTGTGGAAACATTTCCAAAATCAGTGGGCAATCTGAAGAATGGGCTTTGAAATGGCAAATTCAGTTCATATCATTTCCTCCTTCAGAATTATTCAATGACACTGCAGCTGGAAACCTTTTGGCCCAGAAAGTGTATGTTGCAAGTCTGTTCACCTCAACCACATCTTTTGTCTTCGCAAGCTCATTTCTAACTCTTTAGATTACATTTCAGTGTTTAGTTAAAAGATGTTTATTCCTTTTATGGTGGAGCTGTTGATCTTTAACTCTCTTGCTCTTATTTCTTTTGGACCTCAGTACTACAGCCTAGTTCTCTAATGAGCTGTCATGGCTTCCTTTTCTGTCTTAAGTTAAATCCATATTCTTGAGTGTTGTAAATGTGTCTAATTTCTCAATGTTGTAGTTTTGGACTCCCTCTATTCTCCCTCATTGATGTCCAGGATGACTTGACTTGAGGGAAGGTTGAGCCATTTAGAGGTTAAGGTTGTGGCTGAGCTTACAGGAACAAGATGTGATCTAGCCTTTTATAAATGTTCTTCCATTCATGCCTGTTTTCTTCCCAAACTATCTTCTCTTTGATTACTCATTTTTGTTTCCATTTCACTTGAACAAAATTTCTTTCTCATTCAGTAGTGTCTTAATCTTTTGCCATACCCTGATATCATCATTCTTCTTTAAATATCCTCCAGTGAAAAATGCTGCAGTTTAGTTACACTGCACAGCACACAGTTTCCTTCCTGAATAGAAATCAGTTCATCAAGAAAATTCCCTAAAACTTCCTTTGGAAAATAACACTTAGGAATACAAAGCAAGAGGAATTTGAGATGGGATGTCTGGCAAATTTAGTTTTCTTTAATGGTTGAATTTGCATTTGTGTTTCTGAAATCCATGGGGGTTTCCTGACCATGTCTGGGTCTGTTTTAGACTGATAGCTATGATTTCTCTTTAAAAAGTTTGCTTTACATGATTACCCTTGTCAGTGAACCAGGTAGTCCATGGATTTTTTTTTAGCCAGCAATTCTTATGTTTCATAAAGAATAGATTTAGAAATGTATTTTGTTTTTTTTTTCCCCAGCAATAAAAAGTTAATATGTTTTAATTTGACCACTTGTTTAGGCTACCGTACGGCACCAACGCAGCTGCATAACTTGTATTGTGTAACGTGCTCCATCTGTCTGCTTGCTATTTAAGTAAAACAAAAGATCCATATGATCAACATCCATCTGCCAACAAACCTCAAGTATGTTGATGGGATTACACTCTTTTGGATCTTGGCTATGCGATGACAAGTGGACATGCGTAGTAGTTGTGATATATTTTGAAAGGTGTTTGATTAGCTGAGACTTTGAGGAAATGAGTATTAAATCAGTGCATTTGTGAAGACTCACTTGTCAAATCCATAACTGATTTTTTTTACCTTAGTTTGCAGATGCTTTTGACAACGTGGAACTGAAAGAAAAGGCACTTGCTTTCATCGCTTGCAACTTACAACATTTGTGCAAAACGGAGGAATTGTGTGAGCTTTCACTGGAACAGATCAAAGAGATACTGAAACTGGACACTCTGGATGTTGACAGCGAGGGGAAGGTGTGCACAGTGGCAATTCAGTGGATTGAATCAAATATCACTGAGCGTGCTACACATGCACTTGAAGTCTTGAAGTGTGTAAGATGGCATCATTTCAGTGAGAAGGACAGGCTGGATGTCGATGCACTTAAATCTCAGTTGTTTGTCAAAAACAAATCTCTTCTTTCCATTTTGGATGACCTTTCTGCTCCCAAAGGTGTTGACGTGTCTACCAGCATACATAACTCTTCAAAAAGGATTGGATTTAGTGCTAAAGAGATGGTTATATTTTTTGGCCATCGAAAGGAGCCTTTTCTCTGTTATGATCCCTATTCAGGTGACATTTATGCAATGTCTTCACCTTTGACTAGTCCAGCCCTTACAAAGTCCATCAGTTCACTTGCTGTCTGTGTTTCACCAGACAATGATATCTTTTTGGCAGCACAGCCAAGTAAACAACTCTGGGTATATAATGCAGTTCAGAATAGCTGGCAACAACTTGCAGAGCGACTGCTGGCAAGAGAAGGGATGGATGTTGCATATTTGAATGGATACATTTACATTCTGGGTGGTCGTGACCCGTCAACGGGCCTCAAGGTTAAAGAAGTTGAGTGTTACAGTATTCAAAGAAACCAGTGGATTTTTGTAGCCCCTCTGCCTCATGCACTGCACTCATTTGAGCTGATTACAGTTGGAGACTGCTTGTATGCCGTCAATAATAAGAGGATGTTATGCTATGTGCCGGAAAGGAATCAGTGGCTGAATTGTGCTTCCTTAAAGCGGAGTGAGTTCCAGGAAGCTTGTGTTTTCAATGAAGAAATTTATTGTATTTGTGACATCCCAGTTATAAAAGTTTACAACCCTTCAAAAGGTGAGTGGCGAAAGATCAGTGATATCCCCATCGATGCCAATATCCACAATTTTCAGATTGTTTGTCATGGCAACAAACTGCTTCTCATAACCACCATAGTGCCACAGTGGAGGAAAAACAGAGTGACTGTTCATCAGTACGATGCAAGCAATGATCAGTGGGTCAACATTGGTACAATGCTGGGTTTGCTACACTACGACAGTGACTTTATATGCCTTTCAGCACGTCTATACCCTTCATGCTTGGAGCCTGGGCAGAGCTTTATTAGCGAGGAGGATGATATCCGCAGTGAGTCAAGTGCAGACTGGGATTTTGAAGGCTCAAGTGATATTGACTCAGAGTCAGGGAGCTCAAGTTCATTTTCAGATGATGTCTGGCAGCCACCAGGAGGACTAAGAGTTGAACGAATACAGCAAAATGGCCATTCAGTCCCTCCAGATAATAGAGTTCCTCATATGAATGGCCAAAGTGGGAACTAACCAACTATATTTTAAATGCTCTTTAATTTGGGGAGTTGGGGCGGGGGGACAGAAGAGTCAAAAATAGTGAAAAGTAACTAGTATTTTTTTTTGGGATTGTTGCTGATCTGGTAGTTTTTGGCAAATACAGACAGTTATATTTTTTGCGGTACATGTTGGTATGTTTGAAAGAACTAGGAAAATAAAAATCGCATTGAAATTGATTTTCTGTATTGGCAGTTACACCACGGATTTGTTCTGCATTTTGTTCTGGCCCTTCTCAAGTGTGCAGCACCATTTTAAAAATGATTACTTTGGTGATGGGGATCAGGTGGTTAACCGTGTTCAGAATTGTTCTCAGTAAAAGCAGAGGTCTGAGGTTACTTGTCATATTTACATTTACATTACATACTTGTATGTGATACTTAATCTTGTATTCTTGTATGATGAATACACACAAGATTATGAATCCATGAAGAATTAGTAAAACAGCAGCAAACTAGCAACTAGAATAGCCTGTGGCAACTTTTGTAAAGAAGCCAAAGGTTATTGCAGCTCTCTAGGGAATGCACAGCTCTAGTTCATTTAGTGAATTCTAGTTCAAGAATATGAACAATCCAGATTTTTCTTTCATCCTTCATTTGGGTAATCTGTTGACTTTAATGAAATCGGGTAACTCAGCAAGCTTGCATTGTTTTCAGATTGGTAGGGGAAAAATGGATTAAGTAGCCATGTTCCATATCTCCTTAGTAGAACCCGAATACATTTGGTGGAAATCCTCATTTAAAAAAAGAAGAAACTGGTCATTAAGTAACATTCACCTTTTGAAAAGTATATCAACATGTATCATATTTGTATAAATTTGTGGGTCCCCCCCGCCCCGAAAATAGCAATTTAAAAGCTGACTAGTAAAATTGGAACTGTTTTGAACCTGACTATATGGACATCAAAAGTACAGATGTGCCTAATAGGAATGTTTGTAATTTCATGCATGAGAAATGGCTGTGTTTGCTTGCATCCAAAATGCACATACAGTATTTCTGTTTTATGTTGATCACCCCGGCCCTACTACTTGTATTTTATTTGCTGATCTTCATCTCTTCTCTGACAACATTATTGAGACATTAACCATGATGTATTTCAATGGCAGCACAGATTTAAACAGCACAATGCTCTACTTATTTGGGAAGATCTGTGTAAATAACATAGTGAAACCTGCTCATTCTGACCATCTAATGTTCTGAAACTGGCAGAAGTAGACAGAATAAAGATTACCACAACATCCAGTTAAAAAGAGCAAAATTTGAATCAGGAGATCTCAGATCTTTAAATTTTTTTTTGGCTAGGTGATGCATTTGTCCTCCGTTTGTACCAGCATGAGGCTGTGGTGGTGCATGATTTAAATTTTCAGTTTAAAGAGGTCTTTTGTTTATTAAATTATTTTCTTAATTTAAAAATATTTGATAAAGGAATTCGAATTAAGCAGCTTAAATTTAACACATTTGAACTAGAATTGACTTAACTTCATATTTCATCCTGTTTCTGCCTTGACAGTTCAGTCATTTTAAAAATATTTGTTTATACTAAGCAAATGGAATGAGGCATTTCAAATGAACATTTTCAATCCTTTTAAATTTAAAAAAAATGCTCATAGAATTCCAATTTTAAAGCATTAAAGTGCAAATGACTCTAGAAACTTGGAAATTAACCCTCATAACTGTAGCAGCAACTTGTATTAATGTAATTTCGTTAACATGGTAAAATGTATCTTAGTTTGCATAAAGGGGTGTTTAGTTAGAGTGAGGGTTTTAGATAGAGGGGCTGTTGTTAGATGAGTTTGAGAGGGAATTCCATAGATTAGGGCTTGGGCAGCTGAACTTATTGCCTGATTAGGCTTGAACTTCATTAAACAGTATATAGCATTTTTTAAAACCATTTATTGACTTGAATAATTTATTCCTAAATAAGGCATTTAAGCTATTCCATTGATTATCTGTAATTTCATCTTTTCAATATTTTAAATAGGGTGAGTTTTATGAGAAGTTTTGACTTTTAATTGATGCACGTTTGTACAAATTCTTTGCTGAAATTGCTACAGTCAAATACACATTTATAAACAATAGTTTATTAAATCTATCCTCACCACCCTCCCAACTTGCCTTTCAGTGTAGAGATTTAATAGCTTGCTATTTGAAGTATTTTTCACTGGAAATTGGCAGCAGAACAGATTATTCAGATTTGAGTGCTGTTTAGGAAGCAAATGCTTTGAGTTTGATGTTAAAATGACCTGTTATATATGATGGACAGCTAATCCATAAAAGTTCATGTATTTGTACTATTATTGCTATATTCAATAAAAGGTTATCTTTTTTGCTTGTTCAAGATCAAAACTGTTAGAGGAGACAATGGTTTTTCTGTGAACCCATAAGCAGGGAGATGGTTCTTCCTGTCCCATGATCCATCTTATCATTTTCAGCATTGGTCTTTGAATATTGGAGTTTAACTTTTTAAATGCTGTGAGACTGAGGCTTAGATGTCACTGGTACTTTGCTCAGCCTGCAGAAACAAAAACACACATGGAACCGGCACCAATTATAGGTCAGGGGAAGAAGGGTCTGCAGTGCGCGGCGCGTGATGTAGCGCGCCGAGGTTTAAAAAGGAATTTTCAACGGTTCTTGTTTCAGTCGAAGCAAGCAGCTGAGAAAAAGGGAAACACTGCTCAGGGAGAAGGGTCTGCAGTGTGCAGGCATGTGACGTAGCGCGCCAAGGTTTAAAAACAGACCACCATATACAGCGGGCAGTGGAGTGAGAGGGAGCAGAGTAGGATGGCTTTGGCCAGAGTAGGTTCCGGTAAGTTTTTTCTCCAGATTGTTTAGAGTAGAGAGAATGCCAGGCAGGATGTTGGAATGCTCCTCTTGCAGGATGTGGGAAGTCAGGGAGCCCTCCGGTCTCCCTGACAACGACACCTGCAAGAAGTGCATCCAGCTGCAGCTCCTAACAAACCGCATTAGGGAACTGGAGCAGGAGCTGGATGACCTCCGGACATTCGGGAGAATGAGGAGATTATAGATAGTAGCTACAGGGAGGTAGTTACGCCAAAGGAGCAGAGCACAGGAAATTGGGTCACTGTCAGGCGAGGGAAGAGGAAAGGGCAGGCAGAGTAGGGTTCCCCTGTGGCCATTTCCCTCAACAATAAGTATACCGCATTGGATACTGTTGGCGGGGGTGGGGATGACTTACCAGGGACAAGCTGCAGTAGCCGGATCTCTGGCACTGAGTCTGGTTCTGCAGTGCAGAAGGGAGGGGGGGAAAGAGGAGAGCGGTAGTGATAGGGGACTTGATAGAGGTACAGATAGGAGGTTCTGTGGTCGTGACAGAGAATCCAGGATGGTTTGTTGCCTCCCGGGTTCCAGGGTCAAGGATGTCTCTGATCGCTTGCATGACATTCTGAAGTGGGAGGGTGATCAGCCAGATGTTGTGGTGCATATCGGTACCAATGACATAGCAAGGAAGAGTGAGGAGGTCCTGGAGAGTGAGTATAGGGAGCTTGGTAGGAAGTTGAAAAGCAGGACCTCGAGGGTGGTAATCTCAGGATTGCAACCTGTGCTACGTGCCAGTGAGGGTAGGAATAGGATGCTCTGGAGGATGAACAAGTGGCTGAGGAACTGGTGTAGGGGGCAGGGTTTCAGATTTCAGCATCATTGGGACCTCTTCTGGGGCAGGTAGGACCTGTACAAGAGAGACGGGTTACACTTGAACTACAAGGGGATCAATATCCTTTCAGGGAGGTTTGTTAGTGCTATTGGGGAGGCTTTAAACTGGATTTGCAGGGGGATGGGAACCAGAGTGCCAGAGCTGACAGTGTGGCTGGAGTGAAAATAAATGATGTTAAAAATTCAAACAAAGCCACAAATAGAAAGGTTGTGAGTGGTGGTAAAAATCTTCTGAGGTGTATATATTTCAATGTTAGGAGTACTGCGGGGAAAGCAGACAAGTTGAGGGCGTGAATTGACACATGGAATTATGATATTATATAGCAATTAGTGGAACTTGGCTACAGGAGGGGCAGGACTGGCAGCTCAATATTCCAGGGTTCCGATGTTACAGATGTGATCGAGGCAGAGGAATGAAAGGTGGGGGGGGCGGGGGGTAGCATTGCTTGTCAGGGAAAATGTTATGGCAGTGCTCAGGCAGGACAGATTAGAGGGCTTGTCTATTGAGTCCTTATGGGTGGAGCTGAGAAACAGGAAAGGTATGGCCACTCTGGGGTTGTATTATAAACCACTCAATAGTCATCGAGAATTGGAGGAGCAAATCTGTAGAGAGATAGCAGGCAACTACAGGAAACATAAAGTTGTGGTGGTAGGGGATTTTAATTTTCCACATATTGATTGGGACTCCCATACTGTTAGGGGTCTAGATGGTTCAGAGTTTGTAAAATGCGTTCAGGAAAGTTTTCTAAATCAATATGTAGAGGTACCAACTAGAGGGGATGCAATATTAGATCTCCTATTAGGAAACGAGTTAGGTCAAGTGACGGAAGTGTGTATAGGGGAGCACTTTGGTTCCAGTGATCATAACACCATTAGTTTCAACTTGATCATGGATAAAGATAGATCTGGTCCTGGGGTTGAGGTTCTAAACTGGAAGATGGCCAAATTTGAAGAAATGAGAAAGGATCTAAAAAGCATGGATTGGGACAGGTTATTCTCTGGCAAGGATGTGATTGGTAGGTGGGAAGCCTTCAAAGGAGAAATTTTGAGAGTGCAGAGCTTGTATGTTCCTGTCAGAATTAAAGGCAAAGTGAATAGGAATAAGGAACTTTGGTTCTCAAGGGATATTGCAACTCTGATAAAGGAGAAGAGACAGTTGTATGAGTTAAATGGTTTTTTTGCGTCTGTATTTACTAAGGAAACTGGCATGAAGTCTGTGGAATTAAGGGAAACAAGTAGTGAGATCATGGAAACTGTACAGATTGAAAAGGAGGAAGTGCTTGCTATCTTGAGGCAAATTAAAGTGGATAAATCCCCAGGACCTGACAGGGTATTCCCTTGGACCTTGAAGGAGACTAGTGTTGAAATTGCAGGGGCTCTGGAAGATGTATTTAAAATGTCGGTGTCTACGGGTGAGGTGCAAGAGGATTGGAAAATGGCTCATGTTGTTCCGTTGTTTAAAAAAGGATCGAAAAGTAATCCAGGAAATTATAGGCCGGTAAATTTGACGTTGGTAGTAGGTAAGTTATTGGAGGGAGTACTAAGAGACAGAATCTACAAGCATTTGGATAGACAGGGACTTATTAGGGAGAGTCAACATGGCTTTGTGCGTGGTAAGTCATGTTTGACCAATCTATTGGAGTTTTTCGAGGAGGTTACCAGGAAAGTGGATGAAGGGAAGGCAGTGGATATTGTCTACATGGATTTCAGTAAGGCCTTTGACAAGGTCCCGCATGGGAGGTTAGTTAGGAAAATTCAGTCGCTAAGTATACATGGAGAGGTGGTAAATTGGATTAGACATTGGCTCAATGGTAGAAGCCAAAGAGTGGTGGTAGAGAATTGCTTCTCTGAGTGGAGACCTGTGACTAGTGGTGTGCCACAGGGATCAGTGCTGGGTCCATTGTTATTTGTCATCTATATCAATGATCTGGATGATAATGTGGTAAATTGGATCAGCAAATTTGCTGATGATACAAAGATTGGAGATGTAGTGGACAGTGAGGAAGGTTTTCAAAGCTTGCAGAGGGATTTGAACCAGCTGGAAAAATGGGTTGAAAAATGGCAGATGGAGTTTAATACAGACAAGTGTGAGGTATTGCACTTTGGAAGGACAAACCAAGGTAGAATATACAGGGTAAATGGTAAGGCACTGAGGAGTGCAGTAGAACAGAGGGATCTGGGAATACAGATACAAAATTCCCTAAAAGTGGCGTCACAGGTAGATAGGGTCATAAAGAGAGCTTTTGGTACATTGGCCTTTATTAATCAAAGTGTTGAGTATAAGAGCTGGAATGTTATGATGAGGTTGTATAAGGCATTGGTGAGGCAGAATCTGGAGTATTGTGTTCAGTTTTGGTCACCAAATTACAGGAAGGATATTAATAAGGTTGAAAGAGTGCAGAGAAGGTTTACAAGGATGTTGCCGGGACTTGAGAAACTCAGTTACAGAGAAAGGTTGAATAGGTTAGGACTTTATTCCCTGGAGCGTAGAAGAATGAGGGGAGATTTGATAGAGGTATATAAATAATGATGGGTATAGATAGAGTGAAAGCAAGCAGGCCTTTTCCACTGAGGCAAGGGGAGAAAAAAACCAGAGGACATGGGTTAAGGGTGAGGGGGTAAAAGTTTAAAGGGAACATTAGCGGGGGCTTCTTCACACAGAGTGGTGGGAGTGTGAAATGAGCTGCCAAACGAGGTGGTAAATGCGGGTTCTTTTTTAACATTTAAGAATAATTTGGACAGATACATGGATGGGAAGTGTATGGAGGGATATAGTCCGTGTGCAGGTCAGTGGGACTAGGCAGAAAATGGTTCGGCACAGTCAAGAAGGGCCAAAAGGCCTTTTTCTGTGCTGTAGTTTTTCTATGGTTTTCTAGACAGATGTCAGTATTATTGCTCCGGGAACCTGATGCAAAATCTGCTGTGTGGAGAGGCTGATTATGAAGGCTGGTGTTGTGTGGGCTAGAGCTCAGCAGTGAGACCTGGATCACTGCCGGAGACTGGCAATGCCTGCTCTTAAAGGGCTCTCTCATCACCTGTATGGTACTTTCCTCAGCACTTTTGATGGAAGCTAAAGACTTCCCCTCTGTTTCACTGCAAGTGTCTCACTATACTTACTCAGCACTGAGCTTGTGCAGCCGAACAGAGTGAGAGCATAGGATTTGGGTAGTCAACACACAAAGCAGGTACTGCTGCTCTCCGGATTCTCTGTACTAGCCAAGATGCATGGCTGAACTCTACATTTCCCAGTCTTCTCCACACTGGCTAGATAGCCTATACGCACTGAGCTGTGGGCACACTACAGAGGACAGTTTCATGCCAGATTTCCAGCAACAGTTACATGTAATCAGAGCTTAAAGTATAGCTGTATCACTTGTGACTGCATGAACAAGAACATTAAGATCATTGTTGAACTGGGCACTTCTCTGTAGGTGCTGCAAGTCATTAGGAAAGCAAAAACTACATTAGCTTTTATTGTAAAAATATAGTACAAGAGTTACAGTGCAGCCAAAGTATGCCTGATGGAAATGCACCCAGAACACATACAAATTTGGTTTCCTTAAAAAGATGTATTTGTGCTTGATTGGCTCCTAGGGTGGTGGGTCTGTTAAAAAGGGTGAAATTAAATCGTCTAGAGCATTTATTTGGCGTTTGAAAGAGTTGACCACATTGAAATGTGCAAAGTTCTAAGAGAACTTCACTGATACTTCTCCTGGCTGAGGAATTTAGGCTGTCAGTAAAATATTGGATAAGCCATTTAAAACTTAAATGTGTAATTTCTTTTCTTGAACCCTGGTAAAGTTTGGAATTCTCTACCCCATAAACTGGAAGCATAGTTTGTGCTTAAAAGGCATGATAGATTTCCAGATAATAGAGGAATTAACAGTAATACATCATTGAAAGTATGCTTTTATTTAGGATTCTGGATAAATCTAAATATATATTGTAGTCTTATGTTTGTAAACCATTTAGTAATAATTCTGATATAATTAGATGAGATCCATTTATAAAAATTAATTTCCATATTTAATCATCTGAAATCTACTTTCCAGTTATGATAGCAGAGGTGGAAAAGCTGAATGGGTCATATAGACTGGGTTGATGATGGAGTTCAAGGCTATTATAATGTCGTAAGTTAATAATCATTGGTGAGGGATCTTGCACGAAGTCTTGACCGGGGCTGCTGCTCTCTTTATGAAAAGTGGAGCAGACAAATTTTGAAAATGAGTTTAGTTGTACTGCTTTGAGGTTTTAATAACATTAAAAAAGCGAGTAGTACTAGTATTTATTGGGAGGCTTGGAAAGAGCAGTCATTTTCCAATGCCAAGCCAAGCAGAAGGCAATTATCTGCTTTCAGAAGTTTTCCCAAGCATGAGGCACCAAATTATTTTTTTAACCAATAACCGTACAAGTTTCACAAAACTGGGGGAACTCAGCAGGTCAGGCAGCGTCTATGGAGGGAAATGGACAACTTTTCAGGTTGAGATCTTTTATATGCTGCTCCACATTGCAGAATCTGCAGTCTTTTGTCCATTTCCTCTTGTACATGCTGCCTGACCTGCTGACTCTTTCACCCTCCAGCATTTGAATATCGCTCCAGATTTCAGCATCTGCTTTTTACTGTCTCCAACCGCAAGAGTTTGTTTTCCCTTCTACAGTTCTTAATTGGTGCATACATCAATAATTTTGATTTTCAACATCTAACATAGTAAAAGTATTCGAAGACACTATTAAATAAGTTTAAATCTATGCCACAATGGAAGAAAAAGGAAGTTGAATAAGAATACATGAATTAGACTGAAAAATTATCCATGATCTGATTGAATAGCAGAATAGGCTGTAGAGTGTGAAAAATAGTCTTGTGCTTTGTGTGCATCTTCCACCTCTTGAGAATAAAGTCAAATTGTAATAGGTTAGCACACCTGCAATTCACAATGGCTACCTACATTAATTTGTTCTTCAGGATCAAATGTTTATTGGTTCTACCTACCTTACCTCTGCAAAGTTTAAAAAAGAAGCCTGTTGAGCTTATTTTGAGGTGGAGAGTTCAGGTAGATACAATGGCATGCAAAAGTTTGGGCACCCCGGTCAAAATTTCTGTTACTGTGAATAGCTAAGCGAGTAAAAGATGACCTGATTTCCAAAAGGCATAAAGTTTAAGATGACACATTTCTTTAATATTTTAAGCAAGATTACTTTTTTATTTCCATCTTTTACAATTTCAAAATAACAAAAAAGGAAAAGGGCCCAAAGCAAAAGTTTGGGCACCCTGCATGGTCAGCACTTAGTAACACCCCCTTTGGCAAATATCACAGCTTGTAAACGCTTTCTGTAGCCAGCTAAGAGTCTTTCAATTCTTGTTTGGGGGATTTTCACCCATTCTTCCTTGCAAAAGGCTTCTAGTTCTGTGAGATTCTTGGGCTGTCTTGCATGCATTGCTCTTTTGAGGTCTATCCACAGATTTTCGATGATGGTTAGGTCGGGGGACTGTGAGGGCCAAGGCAAAACCTTCAGCTTGCGCCTCTTGAGGTAGTCCATTGTGGATTTTGAGGTGTGTTTAGGATCATTATCCTGTTGTAGAAGCCATCCTCTTTTCATCTTCAGCTTTTTTACAGATGGTGTGATGTTTGCTTCCAGAATTTGATGGTATCTAATTGAATTCATTCTTCCCTCTACCAGTGAAATGTTCCCCATGCCACTGGCTGCAACACAAGCTCAAAGCATGATCGATCCATCCCCATGCTTAATAGTTGGAGAGGGGCTCTTTTCATGAAATTCTGCACCCTTTTTTCTCCAAACATACCTTTTCTCATTGTGGCCAAAAAGTTCTATTTTAACTTCATCAGTCCACAGGATTTGTTTCCAAAATGTATCAGGTTTGTTTAGATGTTCCTTTGCAAACTTCTGACGCTGAATTTTATGCTGAGGACACAGGAAAGGTTTTCTTCCGATGACTCTTCCATGAAGGTCATATTTGTGCAGGTGTCGCTGCACAGTAGAACAGTGCACCACCACTCCAGAGTCTGCTAAATCTTCCTGAAGGTTTTTTGCAGTCAAATGGGAGTTTTGATTTGCCTTTCTAGCAATCCTACGAGTCGTTCTCTCAGAAAGTTTTCTTGGTCTTGGACCTCAACTTAACCTCCACCGTTCCCGTTAACTGCCATTTCTTAATTACATTACAAACTGAGGAAACGGCTACCTGAAAACGCTTTGCTATCTTCTTATAGCCTTCTCCTGCTTTGTGGGCATCATTTATTTTAATTTTCAGTGCTTGGCAGCTGCTTAGAGGAGCCCATGGCTGCTGATTGTTGGGACAAGGTTTGAGGAGTCAGGGTATTTATAAAGCTTTGAAATCACCTGGCCTTTCCTAATGATGACTGTGAACAAGCCATAACCCTAACAAGCTAGGCTTGTTAGGTCTGAGACCTTGGTAAAAGTTATCTGAGAGCTCAAATCTCTTGAGGTGCCCAAACTTTTACATGGTGCTCCTTTCACTCTAAAATTGTACAAAACAAAAATAATACACTGATCTTGCTTAAAATGTTGAAAAGAATGTTTCATCTTTAACTTTATGACTTTTGGAGATCATTTCATCTTCTACTCACTGAGCTATTCACAGTAACAGAAATTTTGACAGGGGTGCCCAAACTTTTGCATGTCACTGTATGTTACTAGTGGTTGGTAACTTTTCAAGTGAAATGGTTCTACATATAGGCCAACAACAGGGTTATGCTCCCTTATCCACTCTGTATACATGGATAGCCAGTGTTTTAAGTAACTTTGTAACTGCTGATCGTAATATATATTTCCAAATGTAGAAAATTATTGAGTCTACAGCAGATCTGAACAATTCCATCCCCCTTCACCTATCCGTTAACTCTCCTCTGAGCCTGTACCATGTACTGATCTTCAGTGCAAAATTAACCCATCAACTTGCATGTGGAGGAAACAGGAGGTAATGCAAATAATTATGGGGAGCAACACACATCAAAGTTGCTGGTGAACGCAGCAGGCCAGACAGCATTTCTAGGAAGAGGTACAGTCGACGTTTCGGGCCGAGACCCTTCGTCAGGACTAACTGAAGGAAGAGTGAGAAAGAGATTTGAAAGTGGGAGGGGGAGGGGGAGATCCAAAATGATAGGAGAAGACAGGAGGGGGAGGGATGGAGCCAAGAGCTGGACAGGTGATTGGCAAAAGGGATATGAGAGGATCATGGGACAGGAGGCCCAGGGAGAAGGAAAAGGGGGAGGGGGGGAACCCAGAGGATGGGCGAGGGGTATAGTGAGAGAGACAGAGAGAGAAAAAGAATGTGTGTATATAAATAAATAACGGATGGGGTATGAGGGGGAGGTGGGCATTAGCGGAAGTTTGAGAAGTCAATGTTCATGCCATCAGGTTGGAGGCTACCCAGATGGAATATAAGGTGTTGTTCCTCCAACCTGAGTGTGGCTTCATCTTGACAGTAGAGGGGGCCGTGAATAGACATATCAGAATGGGAATGGGATGTGGAATTAAAATGTGTGGCCACTGGGAGATCCTGCTTTCTCTGGCGGACAGAGCGTAGGTGTTCAGCAAAACGATCTCCCAGTCTGCGTCGGGTCTCACCAATATATAGAAGGCCACATCGGGAGCACCGGACGCAGTATATCACCCCAGCTGACTCACAGGTGAAGTGTCGCCTCACCTGGAAGGACTGTCTGGGGCTCTGAATGGTGGTAAGGGCAGAAATGTAAGGGCATGTGTAGCACTTGTTCCGCTTACAAGGATAAGTGCCAGGAGGGAGATCAGTGGGGAGGGATGGGGGGGATGAATGGACAAGGGAGTCACGTAGGGAGCGATCCCTGCGGAAAGTAGAGGGGGGGGAGGAAAAGATGTGCTTAGTGGTGGGATCCCGTTGGAGGTGGCGGAAGTTACGGAGAATAATATGTTGGACCTGGAGGCTGGTGGTGTGGTAGGTGAGGACAAGGGGAACCCTATTCCTAGTGGGGTGGCGGGAGGATGGAGTGAGAGCAGATGTGCGTGAAATGGGGCAGCCGCTACATCTCCGACTTGATGAAGGCACTGCCCCCCCCCCCCGCGCTGTACCTCCTGCTTTTAGTTGCTACAGGTTTACAGTCAGGGGTCAGGTTGGCGAACAGCGGTAGGGGCGGGATCCTGAGGGTGGAGAGGCCGCAAGTGGCGTCAGTAGTGCGGCAGTTGGCATGGTGTTGGGTGGGATGTGCGGGTTGGTGTGTGTGTGTGGTCAGTAGCGGGGTATGTGACGTATCCCTACAACACTGGGGATTTACAACAGTAATTGGCGGGAGGGGCCCATCATACTTCACTGTCACGCTTTTCAGGTGGCTCTGGAAGTCGAGCCCCAATAGCACAGGGGCACACAGTTGAGGCATGACCAGTAACGTAAAGTCTCGATATTCTGTGCCCTGCACCACTAGTGTCGCTACACAACACCCCCCGGATGTCTGTTGTATGCGACCCGGAAGCCTTGGTGTCCCTCTGACTTACCGGCCGTATCATGAGTCCACAATGTTGCACCGTGTCTGGGTGGATAAAACTCTCTGTGCTGCCTGTGTCAAAAAGGCAGCTTGTCCTGTGCCTCTCCACCAGGATGTCCATCATTGACCTTGCGAGCTGGTGGGGAGTGCTTTGGTCGAGGGTCACGGAGGCCAGGGTTGAGTCGCTGTCTTGGCCCGGCGCAGTGGGGTGCCCCGTGAGCACCCGTTGGTCATAGGCGGTGGGAGGTGGCGCCGACCAAGATGGCCGCCTCCATGTCTCGCACGTGGTGGTAGCGTGCAGGGAAGATGGCAGCAGGCAAGATGGCGATCCCAATGTTTCGCCCGTGGTGCTGCTCGATCCTGCTCGTGGTTTTGACTTACAGACCTTGGCGAAGTGGCCCTTCTTTCCGCAGCTGGAGCAGGTAGCTTGTCGGGCCGGGTAGCGTTTCCGGGGGTGCTTCTCCAGTCCGCAGAAGTAGCACTTCGCGGACTCACGACTGGCAGCGCCCGAGATCGATTCGCCGGCGGGTTGCGGGGTCTGCGGCGCCCACGAGGCCGTCGGGGGATCGCGTGCCTGGAGAGCCTCAGAGTTGTGCAGAGCGGCCTCCAGCATGTCGGCCAGCTCGATCGCCGAACTTAAGGTAGGATCGGCTTTTTCCAACAGCCGCTGGCGCACATACACTGACCTGGTCCCCGTGACGAAGGCGTCTCTCACTAGGAGCTCTGCATGCTGTACTGCCGTCAGCTCCTGACAATTGCAGGCTCGCACGAGCGTCTGTAGTGCCCAGACAAACTCAGCACTTGATTCCACCGGCCGCTGGTTTCGAGTTGCTAAACGATGTCGCGTGTAGACGGTGTTTACCGGCCGCAGGTATTGTACTTTGAGTGCGCTCATCGCATCATCGTAGCTCAGCTGGTCTCTGATCAGTGAATAGACCTGTGGGCTGACCCTGCAGAGTAGAACTCTGTGCTTCGCTACAGGGTTGGTCGCTTTAATCTCCTCTAGGTACGATTCGAAGCAGGCTGGCCAGAGTTTGAAAGCGTTTCCAGCTTCAGATGTCTGCAGATCGAGATCTAACTTGTCAGGTCTCAAGGCGTGTTCCATGCTTTAAAATTTACTGCGAATAAAATTGAAGCACTTTCAATAATTCCAAAAGACTGAAGTAGGGTAAATACTGAAAGACCTTTATTCGCAGTAAAACGTGACCTCCATGCTGAGTGTCTGCCCCTGGTCTGAGGGGGAGGAGCAGGGTGAAATGGCCTTTATTCAGGGGTCTGTGGGA
The DNA here is from genome assembly GCF_963921235.1 of Mobula hypostoma. Taxonomy (NCBI): domain Eukaryota; kingdom Metazoa; phylum Chordata; class Chondrichthyes; order Myliobatiformes; family Myliobatidae; genus Mobula; species Mobula hypostoma. Next base: position 92,502,579 of record NC_086102.1, read on the forward strand.
GGAGCCACAGGGGCAGACACTCAGCAGAGGGGTGTGTCCAGACAGTTAACCCAGTTACAACATATATATATATATATAGGGTTTACCACAATTATTATCCATCTCAACATCATTTTGCTGCTTTCTCTTCATAACCTTTGATGCCCTGACTAACAAGAACCTATTAACCTCTATTTTAAATATACTTAATGGTTTTTATCTCCACAGCCATCTGTGGCAATCCACCATCTGTCTCATCTGTTCTAAATGGACGTCCCTCTATTGAGGTGATGCCCTCTGGTCCTAGACTTTCTCATTATGAGAAACGTCTTCTCCAAATCCACTCTGCTTCAGCCTTTCAATATTCTATACATCTCAGTGACATTCTCCCCTCATTCTTCAAAACTTCAGCGAGCCAATCAAACCTGCCTCGTATGTTAACCCTTTCATTGCTGGAATAATTCTCGGACCCTCCCCAATGCCAGTATATACTGTCCAATTTCATTATTAGGGAGACATTGCAGCAACTTGATATCTGGCATTGACCCTGTCTACGTGGCTCAGCAGGGAAGGGGGAAGAAAAGAAGTGCAGTAGTGATAAGGGTTTTTCATGACGCAGTTGAATTGACACAGGAGGCCTCACGGGGATAGGAGAGAGTGATTTAAATAAAGGCACTTTTGTGGGATTTCAGCTTTTATTGATGCAGGAGGCCTCCTAAAATAGTAAGTGCAAATAAAAATAAGGCAGGGACAAGTGGAGTGGCCATTGCAGGCTTCAGCTCTTCTGGCTTTGGTAAGGACAGGCTTGGGTGAGGTATGTATATGGTAAGTTTCTTCTTCACCTGTTAGTTCATAGTTAGAGCAGTGAGAATGGCTCCAGGGGATGTGTTGTGTGAGATGTGGGAATTCTGGGAAACCGCCAACCTCCCAGATTATCACACTGCACCAGTGGTCTCCCAGAATTCCCAAAGGATCCCAAGAGAGGATTTGTAGAGTGCCTACAAGATGGCTTTTTAGAGAAGCTTGTGGTTGAGCTAACTAGTGGATCAACTATTCTGGATTGGGTGTTGTGTAATGAACCAGATTTGATTAGGGAGCTTAAGGTAAAGGAACCCTTAGGAGCCAGTGATCATAATATGATAGAATTCACCATCAATTTGAGGGGGAGAAGCTTAGTCAGATGTATCAGTATTACAGTGGAGTAAAGGGAATTACAGAAGCATGAGATGAGCTTGCTGAAGTGACACTGGCAGGGAAAATGGTAGTGTGGACATGGCTAGAGTTTCTGGGTTTGAGGGATTTTTGAACCTCGTGCAGCACCTTGTCAAAAGCCTAATGAAAATCCAAGTTAGCAACATCCACTGACTTTCCTTTGTTTATCCTTTCTGTTATTCCTGAAAGAATCCCAACATATTTGCCGGGCAAGATTTCCCCTTAAGGAAACCATGTGTCTGTAAATACCCCAAAACCTTAATAATGGATTCCAACATCTTCCCACCTACAGAAGTCAAGCTAACTGGTTTATAATTCCCTGTCTTCTGCCTCCCTCCCTTCTTAAAGAATGGAGTGACATTTGCAATTTTCCAGTCCTTCAGAACCATTCCAGAATCTAGTGGTTCAGGAAAGATCATTACTAATGCCTCCACAGTCTCTGCAGCCAGCTCTTTCAGAAATATTGGGTGTAGTCCATTTGGTCCAGGTGACTTGCCTAACTTGAGATCTTTCAGTTTCCCAAGCACCTACTCCTTATGAATAGCAATGACGCTCACTTCTGCCCCCGATTACACTCACATTTCTGGCATATTGCTAGTGTTTTCCACAGTGAAGACTGACAAGATATTTAAAGTTGACCCCGGTAACTACCTTCTATTGGTCTAATATCCACTCATTTCGCTTTTACTCTTTATATATCTAAAAAAAACCTTTGCTATCCATTTGATATTATTGGCTAGCTTACCTTCATATTTAATCTTTTCTCTCCTCATAGTTTTTCAGTGGCCTTCAGTTGGTTTTTAAAAGATTACCCATCCTCTTAACTTTCCACTGATTTTTGCGATATTATATGCCCTCTCTTTTGCTTTTATGCTGTCTTTGACTTCCCTTGTCAGCCACAGTTGCCTCATCCTCCCTTTAGCTCCCTCATCACATCTGGTTCATTACACAACACCCAATCCATGATTGCCTTTCCCCAGTGGGCTTAACCACAAGCTGCTCTAAAAAGCCATCTCATAGGTATTTTACAAATTCCCCTCTTGTGCTCCAGCACCCACCTGATTTTCCTAATCTACCTGTATATTGAAATCCTCTGAGATTATCATAACATTGCCCTTAGTACATGCCTTTCTATTTTCCATTGAAAGTTGTATCCCATGTCCTGACTACTGCGCTTGAATGTAACTCCCATCAGCGTTTTGTTATCCTTGCAGTTTCTTAACTCTACCCTCAGGGATTTACCTAGCGATACAATATGGAGTGGGCCCTTCGATTGAGCCACACCACTCCAGCAACACCTAACCAACCTGATTAACCCTAAGCTAACCATGGGTCAACCGACCCGATACACCCTTGGACTGTGGGAGGAAACCGCAGGGCATACAAGTTTCTTAAGGATGGTGCTGGAATGGAACTCTGAACTCCGGAAAGCCTCTAGTGGTAATATGGTCTCTACCCACAAGGATTCTACATCTTCCGATCCTATGTCACCTCTTTCTCAGGATTTGATTTTTTTTTTAACCCAACAGAGCCATCCTGGCCCCTCTGCCTACCTGCCTATCCTTTCAGTATAATGTGTATCCTTGGATGTTAAGCTCCCAACTATGATCTTCCAGCCACAACTCAGTGATGCCCACAACATCATACCTGCCAATCTCTAACTACGCTACAAGATCATCTATCTTATTCTGTCTACAGCATACATTCAAATATAACAATGTTTTTAATATAATTTTTGTTGAGTTTTCGAAATGATTACATGGAATGATAATATCTACCCTCCCCTTGACCTTTCCCCCCGATATATACCCCTACCTGAAAAAAAAGAAAGAAGAAGAAAGAAGAACTGCTTGGATATTGGAAAGTTTCCACATGCTCCATGGGATTCAAAATAAATTTAATATATTTATTTATTACTTTCCCCAAGGGACCATCATCTTTATCATCGGAGCAACTAAATTTGCCATCCTATCTTTTGTAAATATGGGCGCCAAATATTCAAAAAATGTATCATAGTTATCTCTTAAATTATAAGTAATTTTTTCTAGTGGAATACAACTAGAAATTTCATTATTCCAACGATCCATACTTAAATACGAATCCGATTTCCAAGTAACTGCTGTAGCCTTCTTGGCTACTGCCAATGCAATTTTTATAAATTCTTTCTGGTATTTATTCAATTTAAGTTTCGGTTTTATCCCTTCAATATCACCTAATAGAATTAATATAGGGTTATGTGGAAGTTGAGTTCCAGTAATTTGTTCCAATAAAACTTAAATTTATCCAAAAAGGTTGAATTTTGGAACAAGACCAAATAGAATGTAAGAAAGCACCAATTTCTTGATTACACCGAAAGCATTGATCAGGTAAGTTTGAATTTAATCTATTTATTTTTTGCAGTGTAATATATAATTGGTGTAAAAAATTATATTGTACTAATCTAAGTCGAACGTTTATTGTATTTGTCATACTGTCAAGACACAGTCTTGACCAATTTGTTTCATCAATATTAATATTCAGATCTGTTTTCCACTTTTGTTTTGACTTGTGGATTCCTTGTTTAATTGTCTGTTTTTGAATCAAATTATACATAAAAGAAATAATTTTTTAAATTTTTCCTTTTTGAATTAAAATTTCAATTTCATTGGGTTTTGGCAAAAACATTGTTTGACCCAGTTTGTCTTTTAAATAAGCCCTTAATTGAAGGTAACAAAAGAAAGTGTAATTTGATATTTTATATTTATTCATTAATTGTTCAAATGACATCAATATACCTTGTTCATAAGTCTCCTATAGATCTAATCCCTTTTTGGTACCAATTACATAAAAGTTGATTATCCATTGTAAAAGGAATAAGTCTGTTTTGGAACAAAGGTCTCCTTGCTAATAAAGATTTCTTTATTTCATTATCAACATTTATCTTATTCCATAGATCAATCAAATGTTTTAATATAGGAGATTCTTTCTCTTCCTGTATCCATTTAGATTCCCATTTATATATAAAATCTTCGAGTGTATTTTCTCCTATCTTATCTAATTCTATTCTAATCCATGCTGGTTTTCGATCATCGAAGAAAGATGCAATAAATCTAAGTTGATTTGTTTTATAATAATTCTTAAAGTTTGGAAGTTGTAACCCTCCTAACTCAAATTTCCATGTCAATTTTTCCAATGATATTCTTGACATCTTACCTTTCCAAAGAAATTTTCTCACACATTTATTTAACTCTTGAAAAAATTTCTGTGGCAATTGTATTAGTAATGTTTGAAACAAATACTGTAATCTAGGAAATATATTCATTTTTACAACATTGAATCTACCCTCTAATGTTATTGGTAGTATCATCCATTTGTCAAGATCTTCTTGAATTTTTTTCAATAGTGGTAAATAATTAAATTTATATAAATTCTTTACATCATTATCAAGTCTTATACCTAAATACTTTATACCATTTACCGGCCATCTAAATTGGGTTGCTACTCGACATTGACTATAATCTCCTTTAGTAAGAGGTAAAATTTCACTTTTATCCCAATTTATTTTATACCCTGATACTTTCCCATATTCATCCAATCTGGAAGATAATTTATGTAACGAATGCTGTGGGTTTGTTAAGTAAATCAAAATATCATCAGCAAATAGATTGATTTTATATTCCTCCCGATTAACTCTAAAACCCTTAATATCTGAATCAATTCTAATTAGTTCTGCTAATGGTTCTATCGCCAATACAAATAAAGCAGGTGATAATGGCAACCTTGTCTAGTTGACCTTTTTAACTGGAATGGTGTTGAAATTTGAGTATTTGGCACTACTTTAGCATTAGGGTTAGTATTTAAAGTTTTAATCCAGTTTATAAAAGGTGTTCCTAACCCATATTTTTCTAATATTTTAAATAAAAAATCCCATTCTAATCTATCAATTGCTTTTTCTGCATCCAAGGCTACTACTATACTCTTCTCCTCCCTTTTTTGTGCCAAATGAATTATTCTGAGCAGCTGAGTTACATTATCTGCCAATTGTTTATTTTTAATAAATCCTGTTTGATCCATACGTATTAATTTTGGTAAATATTTAGATAATCTATTCAATAAAATTTTTGCTATTATTTTATAATCCGTGTTCAACAAAGAAATAGGCCTATATGATGCTGGTTTTAAAGGATCTCTATCTTTTTTTGGCAATACCATTACAATCGCTGTTGAGAAAGATTCTGGGAGTTTATGTATTTTTTCCGCTTGACGTATTAACTCCATAAAAGGAGGAAATAATAAATCTTTAAACTTTTTATAAAATTTAGGAGGAAAACCATCTTCTCCTGGAGATTTATTACTTTGGAGTGATCCTAAAGCTTCTTCAACCTCTTTTAATGTAAAAGGCATATCTAATCCCTTTCTGTTCTTCCGAATTCAATTTTGGAAGAGTTACTTGTGATAAAAACCTTTCTATCTCATTAACATTATTTTGTGATTCCGATTGATATAATTCAGAATAGAAACTTTTGAAGGTTTCATTAATAATACAGGAAACGTCTCAAAGTTAGTAAATTGGGATACGTTAAAAGCTTATTTACGTGGTCAGATTATTTCTTATTCAGCTAAATTGAAGAAACAGACAAGAATAGAATTAGATAAAATTGCTAAACAAATTAAAGAATTAGATAATCTCAATGCAATCTTTCCAATGATTTGTTTAAAAGAAGAGTGGAATTACAATCATAATATAATTTATTATTAACTTATCCTATTGAAAGATACTTAAATTAAAAAGTCAGTTTTATATTTTTGGGGATAAAAATAATAGGCTATTAGCTTCCCAATTAAGGGCTGCTAAAGCTAAAAGACAAATTTTAAGGATTCGTAAAGATCATGGAGATATAGTAAGTAATTATAAAGATATTAATAATATTTTTCAGGATTTTTATTCCAATCTTTATAAATCTAAGTTTCCAGCAGATCCCCCCAAAATGAAAGCTTTTTTTATATCGGATTAAATTTCCTCAAATTACTGCTGAAGATCAACAGACCCTCGATGCTCCAGTTGTTGAGCAGGAAATTCAAAACTATATGGTCAATGCAATCAGGTAAAGCTCCTGGACTCCATGGTTATTCGGTAGGATTTTACAAAAAATTTGAAAAATTACTTTCTCCATACCTTTTGGAAATATTCCATGAATCGTTTGAGAAAGATGATTTACCTTCTTTTTATGTATCTGCTGTTTCTTTAATCCTTAAGAAAGATAAAGATCCTACTGAATGCTCATCTTATAGACCTATTTCGCTATTAAATGTGGATGCTAAAATTCTTTCTAAGATAATGGCTAACCGTTTGGAAAACATTTTATCTGAAATTATCTCTATGGATCAAACAGGCTTCGTTAGAGGGCCGTTACTCTTTTTCTAATGTTCGGAGATTGATGAATATTATATATTCACCATTATCCAAAATACCCCAATGTGTTATTTCTCTGGATGCAGAAAAGGCATTTGATAGAGTTGAATGGACGTATTTGTTTAATGTAGTAGAGAGATTTGGCTTTGGTAATAATTTTAATAAGTGGATTCAAATGATCTATAAGAACCCTATCACTACCGTTATTACTAATAATCTTAGGTCTCCCTTTTTTTTTACTTTCACGAGGTACTCGACAAGGGTGTCCATTAAGTCCTTTATTATTTAATCTTGCATTGGAGCCTTCGGCTATAACAATTCGCGAAGCTAAAAACATTCATGGTATTTCTATAAATGGGACCATACATAAGATTTCTCTTTATGCAGATGATCTTTTGGTTTATATCTCGAATCCTGAAGGATCTATTCCTAATATTTTGGAATTATTAAATGATTTTGGAAAATTTTCAGGACATAAACTTAATTTAAATAAAAGTGAATTGTTCCCTTTAAATGTTCCTGTTTTTATATATAAGGATATTCCATTTAGAATTGTGAATTCTTTTAAATATTTGGGTATTATCATTACAAAAAAAAGTAAGGATCTTTATATAGCTAATGTAGTTCCTTTATTGGACTCTATGAAACATAAAAACATAGAAAATAGGTGCAGGAGTAGACCATTCAGCCCTTCAAGCCCGCACCACCATTCAGTACAATTGTGGCTGATCATCCAACTCAGAACCCTGTACCTGCCTTCCCTCCATACCCCCTGATCCCTTTAGCCACAAGGGCCATATCTAACTCCCTCTTAAATATAGCCAATGAACTGGCCTCAACTGTTTCCTGTGGCAGAGAATTCCACAGATTCACCACTCTGTGTGAAGAAGTTTTTCCTCATCTCGGTCCTAAAAGGCTTCCCCTTTATCCTCAAACTGTGACCCCTCGTTCTGGACTTCCCCAATATTGGGAATAATCTTCCTGCATCTAGCCTGTCCAATCCCTTTAGAATTTAATACGTTTCAATCAGATCCCCCGCTCAATCTTCTAAATTCCAGAGAGCATAAGTCTAGTCGATCCAGTCTTTCATCATATGAAAGTCCTGCCATCCCAGGAATCAATCTGGTGAATCTTCTTTGTCCTCCCTCTATGGCAAGGATGTCTTTCCTCAGATTAGGGGACCAAAACTGCACACAATACTCCAGGTGTGGTCTCACTAAGGCCTTGTATAACTGCAGTAGTACCTCCCTGCTCCTGTACTCGAATCCTCTTGCTATGAGTGCCAGCATACCATTCGCCTTTTTTACCGTCTGCTGTACCTGCATTCCCACTTTCAATGACTGGTGTACAATGACACCCAGGTCTCGTTGCACCCCCCTTTTCCTAATCGGCCACCATTCAGATAATAATGTTTTCCTGTTCTCATCACCAAAGTGGTAACCTCACATTTATCCACATTAAATTGCATCTGCCATGAATTTACCCATTCACCTAACCTATCCAAGTCACCCTGCATCCTCTTAGCATCCTCCTCACAGCTAACACTGCCGCCCAGCTTCGTATCATCCGCAAACTTGGGAGATGCTGCATTTAATTCCCTCATCCAAATCATTAATATATATTGTAAACAACTGGGGTCCCAGCACTGAGCCTTGCGGTACCCCACTAGTCACTGCCTGCCATTCTGAAAAGGTCCCGTTTATTCCCACTCTTTGCTTCCTGCCTGCCAACCAATTCAATACCATACCGCCAGTACCGTGTGCTTTAAGTTTGCACACTAATCTCCTGTGTGGGATCTTGTCAAAAGCCTTTTGAAAATCCAAATATACCACCTCCACTGGTTCTCCCCTACCCACTCTACTAGTTACATCCTCAAAAAATTCTATGAGATTCGTCAGACATGATTTTCCTTTCACAAATCCATGCTGACTTTGTCGGATGATTTCACCGCTTTCCCAATCTGCTGTTATCACATCTTTGATAACTGACTCTAGCATTTTCCCCACCACCGATGTCAGGCTTACCGGTCTATAATTCCCTGGTTTCTCTCCCTCTCCTTTTTTAAAAAGTGGGGTTACATTAGCCACCCTCCAATCCTCAGGAACTAGTCCAGAATCTAAAGAGTTTTGAAAAATTATCACTAACGCATCCACTATTTCTTGGGCTACTTCCTTAAGTACTCTGGGATGCAGACCATCTGGCCCTGGGAATTTATCTGCCTTTAATCCCTTCAATTTGCCTAACACCACTTCCCTACTAACATGTATTTCCCTCCGTTCCTCCATCTCACTAGACCCTTGGTCCCCTACTATTTCCGGAAGATTATTTATGTCCTCCTTAGTGAAGGCGGAACCAAAGTAGTTATTCAATTGGTCTGCCATGTCCTTGTTCCCCATGATCAATTCACCTGTTTCTGACTGTAAGGGACCTACATTTGTCTTAACCAAACTTTTTCTTTTTACATATCTATAAAAGCTTTTACAGTCAATTTTTATGTTCTCTGCCAGCGTTCTCTCATAATCTTTTTTCCCTTTCCTAATTAAGCCCTTTGTCCTCCTCTGCTGGACTCTGAATTTCTCCCAGTCCTCAGGTGAGCCACTTTTTCTGGCTAATTTGTATACTTCTTCTTTGGAATTGATACTATCCCTAATTTCCCTTGTCAGCCACAGGTGCACTACCTTCCCTGATGTATTCTTTTGTCAAACTGGGATGAACAATTGTAGTTCATCCATGCGATCTTTAAATGCTTGCCATTGCATATCCACCATCAACCCTTTAAGTGTCATTTGCCAGTCTATCTTAGTCAATTCATGTTTCATACCTTCAAAGTTACCCTTCTTTAAATTCAGAACCTTTGTTTCTGAATTAACTATGTCACTCTCCATCTTAATGAAGAATTCCACCATATTATGGTCACCGTTACCCAAGGTGCCTCTCATGACAAGATTGCTAATTAACCCTTCCTCATTGCTCAATACCCAGTCTAGAATAGCCTGCTCTCTAGTTGGTTCCTCGACATGTTGGTTCAAAAAACCATCCTGCATACATTCCAAGAAATTCTCTTCCTCAGCACCCCTACCAATTTGGTTCACCCAATTTATATGTAGATTGAAGTCACCCATTATAACTGCTGTTCCTTTATTGCACACATTTCTAATTTCCTGTTTAATGCCATCCTCACTACTACTGTTAGGTGGCCTGTACACAACTCCCACCAGCGTTTTCTGCCCCTTATTGTTATGCAGCAATGCAGTTATGAAACAATTATTTTCTAGATGGAATCCTCTTACACTTTCTCTAATAGGTCGTATTCATGCCATGAAAATGATGATTTTACCTAGATTTTTATCTATTTTTCAAAATATACCTATCTTTCTAACCAAAAAATTTTTTGATCAAATTGATTTTACTATTTCGTCCTTTATTTGGAAGAATAAAAAACCAAGAGTTAGTAAGTTTCAGTTACAAAAATCTGAAAAAGATGGTGGACTCACACTACCTAATTTAAGATTGTATTATTGGGCTGTTAATCGACAATTATGTTTTTGGTTATATTGGCTTGATAAGAACCAAAAACCAGCTTGGATTGATTTGGAATTTAAAGCTATTAATCAATTTTATTTAACTTCACTATTAGGAGCTCCATTACCTTTACAACTTGCTAAAATTTCCAATTTAAATTTAAACAGTCCTTATGGATTTGTTTTCAGTTTCGTAACTCTTTTAGTTTTAAACGATTTAAATTGTCTAGTCCGGTATTTCGAAATTTGCTATTTAAACCTTCAATTACTGATCTCATTTTTCTTTTATGGAGAAATAGGAGGATTTGTTCTTTTGCAGAATTATTTAATGATGGTCGATTGATGTCTTTTGAAGAGTTAATTAGCAAATATTATCTCTCTCATGCACATTTCTTGCAATATTTACAGGTTAGACATTTTTTACAAAAATATGTTTCTACACTTCCATATATGCAAGAATCTGATTTGTTGGATATGATTTTGAATATGAATCTCTTAGTGAGAGGCTCCATTGGTAGAATTTATAATTTATTTTTACTACAAAAGGATAACCTCTCACTAAAGATTAAACAAGATTGGGAGAGAGAACTTAATATGACTTTTGTTAATGAAGATTGGTTGCGAGTTCTGAAAATGGTTAATTCTTCTTCGATATGTGCCAATCATTGTTTAATTCAGTTTAAAATTGTTCACCGTTATTATTTAATAAAGGAGAGGCTATCCAAAATATTTCCCCTAACATAGGTAATTATTGTGATAGGTGCAAAAATGAAGTAGCTACTGTGTCACATATGTTCTGGTCATGTCCCTCACTGAAATCTTTTTTGCATGCATTTCTAATGTCAATAAACAAGGACTGAGTGTCCTCATTATCTAATCTAATCATCTGCCTGTCCTTCCTCAGTCTCACTACATGCTGCCAACTGTCCCATCCTCAGCCCAAACACTCTGGTTCCCGTCCCCTTGTCAATTTAGTTTAAACTTGCCCGTAAGAATACTGATTGTCCTACAGGTCCTACCTTCTGCAGAAGAGATCCTAATGATCCAGAAATATGAAACCCTGCCCCTGCCCCTGCATTACTTCCTCAGCTACTCACTATCTGTACTATCATCCTAATCCTGCCGTGATTAGCATGTGGCACTGGCAGTAATCCACAGATTACTACCTTAGCGGTCTTGTGCTAAAGTCTCTTCCTGAATTCCCTATATTCACTGCTCAGGACCTCTTTCTGCTTTCTACTTGTGTCATTGGTGCCAATGTGCACTATGACTTCAGGCTGCTCACCCTTCCTCTTGAGAATCTGCTGCAGCCTCTCTGAGACATTCTGGACCCTTGCACCTGGGAGGCAACACACCATCCTAGCTTTACTTTTGCAGACACAGAATCTGCTGCTTGTCCCCCTAACTATCGAGTCTCCTGTCACTATCGCCTGACTTTACTCTTCCCTGTTGAGCCTCAGAACCGACCATAGTACCACTGGCTTGGCTGCTGCTGCTGACCAACCCCTCCCCCCTCCCCAGTATTCAAAGGATATACATGTTGCTGAGGGGAATGACCACAGGGAAACTCTGCACTGACTGCCTCTCCTTGTGGTCAACCATCTACTGTCTGAAGCCTCCCGGAAGGTCCTGCTCCAGCTCCAGTTCCTTGACCTTATCGGTCAGGAGCTGATGTTCCTACAAATGTAGTTATCAGGGAGATCGTTAAGTACCCTGAAATCCCACATCTTTCAGAAGGACTTTTCCACTAGAATTTATGGAAAAGTGCGAGGTGTCACACTTCATGGGACCAACCAGGGCACTGAGGAGTGTGGTAGATTTAAGTGATCTGCGAATACAGACCTATAATTCATTTAAAGGGGCATCACATGTAGATGGAGTCATAAAATTTTTTTGGCACATTGGCCTTCATTAATCAAAGCATTGAGTACAGGAGATGGGATGTTATATTGAAGTTGTATGAGATGTTGGTGAGGCTTAATTTGGAATATCATGTGCAATTTTGGTCACCTACCTACAGGAAAGGTGTAAATAAGGTTGAAAGAGTGCAGAGAAAATTTACAAGATGTTGCCGGGTCTTAAGGACCAGAGTTATAAGGAAATATTGACTAAATTAGGACTTTATTCCTTAGAACGTTGAAGACTGAGAGGAGATTTGATAAGAGGTATACAAAATTATGAGGGGTAAAGATAGGGTAAATGCAAGCAAGCTTTTTCTGCTGAGGTTGGCTGGGACTGCAACTAGAGGTCCTGGGTGAAAGGTGAAACGTTTAAGGGGAACATGAGGGGAAATTTCTTCACTCTGAGGGTCGTGAGAGTGTGGAACGAGCTGCCAGCATGCTCTACGAGCTGGATGTCAAAGTTTAAGTGAAGTTTGGATGGGTACATGGTTGGTAGGGGTATGGTCCTGGAGCAGGTGGATTGGAGTAGACAGTTTAAATGGTTTCGGCACAGACTAGATGGACTGAAGGGTCTTTCACTGAGCTGTATTTTTCTACCACTCAAGTTCACTGCTATTGTGATCGTGGCTTTATGCATCCTACCCGTGCTAGTGCCTGCGAAGCACTGTGAGCTCAGTGAATTGCAAACCGCTGCCCTTGGCAGGGCTGCTGGTTCGAGTCACTGCCGTCGGAGGGCCGCTGGGTCCCGCTGCTATCAGAAATGTTACCGAAATTCAGAGATTTGTGGATTGGACTGTAGTTCATATTGGCCTCTTTCAATTCGTTTTTTTTTGTTTCTTTTTCTTTTCGTGCGTGGGGGTGGGGGGTGATGTCTTTCTTTCACCTACTTGTATGATCTCCTGTATTCTGTGGCTATCTGGAGAAGACAGATCTCAGAGCTATATTCTGAATACACACTCTGATAATAAAATGAACCTTTAACTGCACACCCTGATGGTTTCTTTATCGTTGCCGGCGACAACAACCGTGCTAACTTAAAAACAGTCCTGCCTGAATTCTATGAGCATGTTGACTTTAGTTCCAGATGTGAAAACACGTGAGGCCTCATTTAAATCAAATCCTTGGTATAAGCAAAGCTGTTCCCCGTCCTCACCGCGAATTCTCTGACGTACCTGTTGTCTAATTCCTGCAGAAGACATGACAGCAGAGGTTGCGGGCACTGCTGAGGGATCGGGTTACTGCCTTCAGCCCAGGGGATAAGACAGCTCTCAGGTCAGCACGAGCTGCGCTTTCCTGTGCCATCAGGAAGGCAAAGCGAGATTATTCACAGAGAATATACAGCCATTTCTGTGACAGGTGCCTGACGCAGGGTATTCAGACCATAACCGACTATATGTCCACTCTGCGTATCGAAGACAGGGGCGCTTTTCTTCCGACAGGCTGTTTGTTACGCTCGGTTTGACACACGGAATGATGTGCCCGCAAGGAAGGCCTCCCTACCCCAAGGAGCTCGTTTATTCTTATTTACAGATACAGCACAGAATAACTCCCCAGGGCCTGACAGTCGTTCCCTCGGACCCTATTCGAACCAAGCGCAGAAATCGCAGGAGCTCTGGCGAAGATAATTAAATCATCCTTAGCGACTGGAGGATAACTAATGTAGTTTCACTGTTTAAGGAAGGCTCTAAAAATATGGGTCTTTATTCTTTGGAGCGTAGAAGGTTGAGGGGGGACTTGATACAGATGTTTAAAATTATGAGGGGGATAGATAGAGTTGACATGGATAGGCTTTTTCCATTGAGAGTGGGGGAGATTCAAACAAGAGGACATGAGTTGAGAGTTAAAGGGCAAAAGTTTAGGGGTAACATGAGGGGGAACTTCTTTACTCAGAGTGGTAGCTGTGTGAAACGAGCTTCCAGCAGAAGTGGTTGAGGCAGGTTCGATGTTGTCATTTAAAGTTAAATTGGATAGATATATGGACAGGAAAGGAATGGAGGGTTATGGGCTGAGTGCAGGTCGGTGGGACCAGGTGAGAGTAGGAGATCAGCACAGACTAGAAGGGCTGAGATGGCCTGTTTCTGTGCTGTAATTGTATATGGTTATAAACCAGGAAATACATAGGCCGGTGAATCTAACACCACTAGTGGGAAAGTTATTGAAAAATCTAAGGGATTGGCTTTATGAGTATTTGGATAGACCGGGAATGATTAGGGATAGTCACCATGGTCGTGTCAAACCAATCTTTAGAGTTTTTCGATGACGTTACCAGGAAAGTTGATGAAGGCAAGGCACTGGATGTTGTCAATGTGGACTTTAGCAAGGCATTTAACAAGGTCCCACATAGGAGGTTGGTCAAGAAGCTTCATTCGCTTGCCATTCAAGATGAGAGAGTAAATTGGATCAGGCATTGGCTTTGTGGGAGAAGTCAGAGAGTGGTTGCCTGACTGGAGGCCTGTCACTAGTGGAATGCCGTAGGGATCGGTGCGATGTCCGTTCTTTGTCAAACACGATCTGGATGATAACGTGGTTAACTGGATCAGCAAATGTGTAGATGACACCAAGGTTGGAGGTGCAGTGGACAGCGAGGAAGACTATCAGAGCTTGCAGCGGGATCTGAACCAGCTGGAAAAATGGCATATGGAATGCAGACAAGTACGAGATATTGCACTTCAGTAGGACCAACAACAGCAGGTCTTACACAGTGAATGGTAGGACACTGAGGAGTGCGGTAGAACAAAAGTATCTGGGAATACAAATTTATAGTTCATTGAACGTGACGGCACAGGTAGATAGGGTCGCGAAGAAAGGCACGTTGACCTTTATCTATCAAAATATTGAGTACAGGAGATGGGGTATAATGTTAAAATTGTCTTAGACGTTGGTGAGGCCTTATTTAGAGTACTGTCTTTTTGATAGATGCTGCCTGACCTGCTGAGTTCCTCTAGCATTTTGTGTGTGTTGTTTTGGAGTATTGTATGCAGTTTTGGTTACCTACTTACAAAAAGGATGTAAATAAGGTTTAAAGAGTACGGAGAATATTTACAAGGAATCTTACAGACCCTTACTCTTCATGATTTTTATAAATGACCTGGATGAGGAAGTGGAGGGACGGGTTAGTAAGTCTGCTGATGACACAAAGGCTGGCGGTGTTGTGGATAGTGTGGAGGCTGTCAAAGGTTACAGTGGGATATTGATAGGATGCAAAACTGGGCTGAGAAGTGGCAGATGAAGTTCAACCCGGATAAATGTGTAGTGGTTCATCTTGGTAGGTCAAATATGATGGCAGGATATAGTATTAACGGTAAGACTCTTGGCAGTGTGGAGGATCAGAGGGATCTTGGGGTCCAAGTCCATAGGATGCTCAAAGCAGCTGCACAGGTTGACTCTGTGGTTAAGAAGGCATACGGCGTATTGGCCTTCATTAATCGTGGAATTGAATTTAGGAGCTGAGAGGTAATGTTGCAGCTATATAGGACCCTGGTCAGACCCCACTTGGAGTACTGTGCTCAGTTCTGGTCACCTCACTACAGGAAGGATGTGGAAACCATAGAAAGGGTGCAGAGGAGACTTACAAGGATGTTGCCTGGATTGGGAGCACGCCTTATGAAAACAGGTTGAGTGAACTCGGCATTTTCTCCTTGGAGCAAAGGAGGATGAGGGGTGACCTGATAGAGGCGTATAAGATGATGAGAGGCATTGATCTTGTGGATAAGTCAGAGGCTTTTTCCCAGGGCTGAAATGGTTGCCACAAGAGGACATAGTCATAGTCATACTTTATTGATCCCGAGGGAAATTGGTTTTCGTTACAGTTGCACCATAAATAATTAAATAGTAATAAAACCATAAATAATTAAATAGTAATATGTAAATTGTAAATTATGCCAGGAAATAAGTCCAGGACCAGCCTATTGGCTCAGGGTGTCTGACCTTCCAAGGGAGGAGTTTTAAAGTTTGATAGCCACAGGCAGGAATGACTTCCTATGACGCTCAGTGTTGCATCTCGGTGGAATGAGTCTCTGGCTGAATGTACTCCTGAGCCCAACCAGTACATTATGTAGTGGACGGGAGACATTGTCCAAGATGGCATACAACTTGGACAGCATCCTCTTTTCAGACACCACCGTCAGAGAGTCCAGTTCCATCCCCACAACATCACTGGTCTTATGAATGAGTTTGTTGATTCTGTTGGTGTCTGCTACCCTCAGCCTGCTGCCCCAGCACACAACAGTAAACATGATAGCACTGGCCACCACAGACTTGTAGAACATCCTCAGCATCATCCGGCAGATGTTAAAGGACCTCAGTCTCCTCAGGAAATAGAGACGGCTCTGACACTTCTTGTAGACAGCCTCAGTGTTCTTTAACCAGTCCAGTTTATTGTTAATTCGTATCCCCAGGTATTTGTAATCCTCCACCACGTCCACACTGACCCCCTGGATAGAAAGAGGGGTCACCAGTGCCTTAGCCCTCCCCAGGTCTACCACCAGCTCCTTAGTCTTTTTCACATTAAGCTGCAGATAATTCTGCTCACACCATGTGACAAAGTTTCCTACCATAGCCCTGTACTCAGCCTCATCTCCCTTGCTGATGCATCCAACTATGGGAGAGTCATCAGAAAACTTCTGAAGATGACAAGACTCTGTGCAGTAGTTGAAGTCTGAGGTGTAAATGGTGAAGAGAAAGGGAGACAAGACAGTCCCCTGTGGAGCCCCAGTGCTGCTGATCACTCTGTCGGACACACGTACTGTGGTCTGTCAGGCGTAAGTTTTTTATGCAGAGTGGTGAGTGTGTGGAATGGGCTGCCGGCAACGGTGGTGGCGGATATGATAGGGTCTTTTGAGAGACTTTTGATAGGTACATGGAGCTTAGTAAAATAGAGGGCTATGGGTAAGCCTAGTAATTTCTAAGGTAGGGACATGTTCAGCACAACTTTGCTGTAGGTTTTCTATGTTTCTATGAATGTGCTGCGACTGGAGAACCTGAGTTATAAGGAAAGATTGAATAGGTTAGGACTTTATTCTTTGGAACGAAGGAGATTGAAGGGAGATTTGATAGAAGTATACAAAATTATGAGGGATATAGATAAGGTAAATAGAAGCAATCTTTTTCCACTGAGATTGGGTGGGGCTACAACTAGAGGTCATGGGTTAAGGGCGAAATGCTTAAAGTGAACATGAGGGGAAACATCTTTGCTCAGAGGATTGTAATAATGTGGAATGAGCTGCCAGCACAAGTGGTGCATGCAAGCTTCATTTCAACATTTAAGAGACATTGGAATAGGGACATGGATGGTAGGAGTATGGAGGGCTATGGTCTGGGTGCAGGTCAATGGGATTAGGCAGTTTAAATGGTTTGGCATGGACTAGATAGGCTAGAGCCTGTTTCTGCGCTGTACTTTTCTATGACTCATCACCAACAACCCACAATTTAACCCTAGCCTAATCATAGGACAATTTACAATGACCAATTAACCATCTAACTGATATGTGTTTGGACTGTGGGTGGAAACCAGAGCACCTGGAGGAAACCCACATGTTCCACAGGGAGGACATACAAACTACTTACAGAGGATGCTGGGATTGAATTCTTAACTCTAGTGCTTTGAGTTGTAATAGTATCTCACTGACTGCTATGCTACCATGATGTGAGGAAGACCTTTGTCGGGTCAACCGACAAAGCCGCGGGGCCTGATAATGTACTTGGCACCCCAGTTAACAGATATACAACAGACATCTTCAGCATCTCTCTGGAACAGTTTACTGTCCTTTCAGGATGATGTCACCACACTCAACAACTACCATTCAATGACACTGACCTTAACAATAATGAACTACTTTGAGTGGCTGGTTATGGATTGAATTAAGTTCCATCTTCCTGCAATTTGGACCCTTTCCATTTTGCTTATTGCTCAAATTGGTCTACTGATGTCATAGTCTTTGCACTCCACTCTGTCCTGTCCCTCCTGGAAGATGGTACTTCATATGCTAGGTTGCTGTTTATCGACTTCATCTTGGCATTTAACATCAATTATTCCTTGGAAGCTAGTGGGTAAACTGTCCTTGTTGGGTCACACCTCTCTCTATAACTGGTGGACATCCTGACAGAAAGACCATGCTGGTAGAAACATCTCACCAGTGCTCCCCAGGGCTGCATGCTCAGGCATGACTGCACTGCTAAATCCAAACCTAATGATCAAGTTCTCTGGTGACACAAGTGGTTGGCCTAATCAATAACGATGATGACATGGCATACAGAAAGGAGGTACAGCGGCTGGTAGAAAGGTGTGAACACAACAATTTGAGTCTCAGTGTGGACAAGACCAAAGACATAATGGTAGATTCTCAGAAGGTGCAGGCTGACCACTCTTCACTAGACATATGTGGCTCTCCATGCAGAGAGCTGGGAGCGCCAGATTTCTGGGAGCGCATATAACAGACAATCTCACCTGGTCACTCAACACCACCTCTTTTGGTCAAGAAACTACAGCAGCATGAGGAGACTGAGGCTCCTTCCCCCTTCATTCTAATCAATTTTTACAGAGCACCACGCATCATCGTCTGGTATGGGAATTGCAATGCATCTGACTACAGGTGCCAACAAAGGATTGTGAGAACTGTTGACAGGATCATTAAGGTCTCTCTTCCACCCATCAGAGATATTTATCAGAAGCACTGTGTACATATTGTTAATCAACCATCCAACAATCTCTTTGATGCCCTACCATTAGGAAGGAGATACTGTGATATTAGACATGAGGAATTCTGCAGATGCTGGAAATTTAAGCAACACACATCAATTGCTGGTGAATGCAGCAGGCCAGGCAGCATCTCTAGGAAGAGGTACAGTTGACGTTTTGGGCCGAGACCCTTCGTCAGGACTAACTGAAGGAAGAGCTAGTAAGAGATTTGAAAGTGGGAGGGGGAGGGGGAGATCCAAAATGATAGGAGAAGACAGGAGGGGCAGGGATGGAGCCAAGAGCTGGACAGGTGATTGGCAAAAGGGATATGAGAGGATCATGGGACAGGAGGCCCAGGGAGAAAGAAAAGGGGGAGGGGGGGAAAATCCAGAGGATGGGCAAGGGGTATAGTGAGAGGGACAGAGGGAGAAAAAGGAGAAAGAGAGAAAGAATGTGTGTATGTAAGTATATAACGGATGGGGTACGAGGGGGAGGTGGGGCATTAGCGGAAGTTAGAGAAGTCAATGTTCATGCCATCAGGTTGGAGGCTATCCATTTCTCTCTCTCTCTCTCCTTTTTCTCCCTCTGTCTCTCTGACTATACCCCTTGCCCATCCTCTGGGTTTTCCCCCCCCTTGTCTTTCTCCCTGGGCCTCCTGTCCCATGATTCTCTCATATCCCTTTTGCCAATCAACTGTCCAGCTCTTGGCTCCATCCCTCCCCCTCCTGTCTTCTCCTATCATTTTGGATCTCCCCTCCCCCTCCAACTTTCAAATCCCTTACTCACTCTTCCTTCAGTTAGTCCTGACGAAGGGTCTCGGCCTGAAACATCGACTGTACCTCTTCCTAGAGATGCTGCCTGGCCTGCTGCGTTCACCAGCAACTTTGATGTGTGTTACTGTGACATTAGAACAAGGATTGTTAGGATGGGAAACAGCTTCTTCCCCTAGGGCCATTAGTCTACTGAATTCCCTGCCACTACCCAGGTCTCATCATGCATGAAGCACCAGTACTGTTCGTTTTTTTTTAAAAACATGTGTAATGCACCTTTTTATTTGTTAATTAGTGGCAATATTACTTTGTGTTATGTGAGTGAGTTTTATATACTGCGTTGTGCTCCTTGGTCCAGAGGAACGTTGTTTCATTTGGCGTATACAGGTTGAATGACAATAAATTTGAACTTGAACTTGACTGATTACATATTGACAATCAAGCACCTATCTATACGAATCCAATTGTTTACTCTACCCACATTCATATATCACAAGTACATCAAAACACAGTGAAAGGTGCCATTTGTGTTAACAAGCTATGGGCAGCCCCTGAGTATTGTCATCATAGCATGGCCATAATTTTCAGGACACAACAAACAATGAAAGAACAACAGCAAAACAAGCCCAACAACATTCTATAACTCAGCTACATGCTTGGGGCAATTTATAGTTGCTAATTAACTAGCTAACCTGCACCTCTTTATGATGCTGGAGCCCACATTATAGGAACACACTTTGTCTACAGAAAACATGTCAATTCCACACAGTCCTGAAGAAGGGTTTCAGCCTGAAATTTCAAATGATTTACACTTTTCATCAGATGCTGCCTGGCCTGCTGAGATCGTCCAGCATGTGTGTTGTTTTGGACTTCCAGCATCTGCAGATTTTCTCGTTTGAAATTCCACACGGACAGCAACCAAGTTCAAGCCTGAACCCAGACCATTGGTGCTGAGAGGCAGCAATTTTACCAGCTACGTGTAGGTTGCTGTGTTTCTATTGTAGTGGAAAAATAAATGCATTAAGACTTGCAGTGGGGGGAATAAATAGTAACAAATATACAGCTTCTTTATTATTAAATGGCTAATACATGGTACATACCCATTAAGGTTTCACTTAATACTTTGGAAGTCTTCTGCTTTATGCGTAAAGAGGGAGCTGAACTGATTTCCCTCGCAGGCTCAGGCTGGTCAATTTGTTATGCGTCAATCTAGATGTTTTGTAACTGCATAACAATATTATTCAGACAATATCTTGAAAACAATTATACCTACATCAGAAGGGAACTCCTGTCAAACTGCACATTATTGAATGGTTTCCCTGAGGCACAGAGCAAGCAGGTTGTGTTGAAATGTATTTCCCTGCTGTCCATTTGAAACTAGTGTTTATATTACGGATTCCTTCACAACCATAACCGTCATTCTGTCATTACTCCTGCAACCCAGACAGACTAAACCTAAGCAGTGACCAGCTGTAACTCAGGGAAAACAACTGGGACTGAAACTTAAGGTGGTTAATCATTAACTCCATAAAGCTATAAAATTAATGGACCTCCTTTGCAACAAATATTCCAGTTTCCAATACGCATGGATACTCAAGTCAGTGTGCACTGTGCCATGAACAGAATGTTTTCCACGATGAGTTTGGTTTGGTTATTTTAGCTTTAACTACCTTCTGTAGCCTTTTTATTACTTGTTTCTATAAGTTCCAGGAGTGCTTCCTTTTCTGCTGATTCCAAAAGTTTATTAATCAGTTCATCCAGCTGTCTGCCACCACATAGCACCTCCTGGAAAACAAGAGGAAAATTAGCTAAAGGACAAAATGTGGGACGTTTACATGTGCTGTTAATTAAAGAACAGTTAAGATGGATGGTCACAGTCTTTTTCCCTGGGGTAGGAGTGCAAAACGAGACAGCATTGGTTTAAAACAAGCAGGACAAGATTTATAAAGGACCTGAGGGGAAATATTTTCACACTGAGGGTGGAGAGTATATGGAAGGAGTGGAGAAAGTGGTAGATGAGGGTACAATTACAACATTTAAAAGATTTGGATAGGTATATCAATAGGAAAGGTTTAGAACAGGGGTCTCCAACCTGGGGTCCACAGACTCCTTGCAAATGAGACTAGCTCAGTTAGGCAACTAGACTGACATAGATGATTTGGGCTGAAGAACCTGTTAAGCATGCTGAATAGCTCTCAATCTAGAAAGCAAATTAAGAATCCAATGTTGCTGTTATTTGTAACAGGTTATAAATTCCAAAGTGAACAGCTTTATTATAAAAACACTTTGATTATAGAAACATAGAAAACCTACAGCACAATACAGGCCCTTTGGCCCACAAAGCTGTGCCGAACATGTCCTTACCTTAGAACTACCTAGGCTTTACCCATAATCCCCTATTTTCTTAAGCTCCATGTAGCCATCCAGGAGTCTCTTAAAAGACCCTATTGTTTCTGCCTCCATCACCGCCACCAGCAGCCCATTCCACACACTCACTACTCTGAGTAAAAAGAACTTACCCCGACATCTCCTCTGTACCTACTTCCAAGCACCTTAAAACTATGCCCTCTCGCATTGGCCATTTCAGCCCTGGGGAAAAGCCTCTGACTATCCACGCGATCAATGCCTCTCATTATCTTGTACACCTCTATCAGGTCACCTCTCATCCTCTGTTGCTCCAATGAGAAAAGGCCGAGTTCACTCAACCTATTCTCATAAGGCATGCTCCCCAATCCAGACAACATCCTTGTAAATCTCCTCTGCACCCTTTCTATGGTTTCCACGTCCTTCCTGTACCTGAAGTGAGGCGACCAGAATTGAGCACAATACTTCAAGTGGGGTCTGACCAGGGTCCTATATAGCTGCAACATTACCTCTCAGCTCTTAAACTCAATCCCACGATTGATGAAGGCCAATGCACCGTATGCCTTCTTAATCACAGAGTCAACCTGCATAGCAGCTTGGGGTCCAAGTCCATAGGACACTCAAAGATCCCTCTGATCCTCCACACTGCCAAGAGTCTTACCATTAATATTACATTTTGTCATTATATTTGACCTACCAAAAGGAACCACCTCACACTTATCTGGGTTGAACTCCATCTGCAGCTTCTCAGGCCAGTTTTGCATCATCAATGTCCCACTGTAACCTCTGACAGTCCTCCACACTATCCACAACAACCCCGACCTTTGTGAAACCAGCAAATTTACTAACCCACCCCTCCACTTCCTCATCCAGGTCATTTATAAAAATCATGAAGAGAAGGGGGTCCCAGAACAGATCCTGAGGCACACCACTGGTCACCGGCCTCCATGAAGAATATGACCCGTCTACAACCACTCTTTGCCTTCTGTGGGCAAGCCAGTTCTGGATCCACAAAGCAACGTCCCCTTGGATCCCATGTCTCCTTACTTTCTCAATAAGCCTTGCATGGGGTACCTTATCAAATGCCTTGCTAAAATCCATATACACCACACCTATGGCTCTACCTTCATCAATGTGTTTAGTCACTTCCTCAAAAAATTCAACCAGGCTCGTAAGGCACGACCTGCCTTTGGCAAAGCTATGCTGACTATTCCTAATCATATTATGTCTCTTCAAATGTTCATAAATCCTGCCTCTCAGGATCTTCTCCATCAACTTGCAAACCACTGAAGTAAGACTCACCAGCCTATAATTTCCTGGGCTATCCCTACCCCCTTTCTTGAATAAGGGAACAATAACTGCAACCCTCCAATCCTCTGGAACCTCTCCTGTCCTCATTGATGATAAAAAGATCATCGCCAGAGGCTCAGCAATCTCCTCCCTTGCTCCCCACAGTAACCTGGGGTACATCCCGTCCGGTCCTGGTGACTTATCCAACTTGATGCTTTCCAAAAGCCCCAACACATCCTCTTCCTTAATATCTACATGCTCAAGCTTTTCAGTCCACTGCAAGTCATCCCTACGCTGCCTGTACGGGTCAAAGAGTCAAAATTTCAAATAAGAATTATATGGGCATTTCAAGAAAAATAATTTACAAGGTTACAGGAAAAGAGTAGGGGATGGGATTGAGTTTATTGTTCAAAACAGGGTAGTTAAGGTTTCAGTGGCTGGTGTCTCATGTGCTGTAACAATTCTGTAATAGGTGCCATAATCAATAACAAAGCAACAATTGGACAGTTGCTAGAAAACTAAAACAAAACCAAGCACACTCAGTAGGCCTATGCACATGTAAAGTGATGATCAGCATTTCAGGTTAACAACCTCTCATTAGAACTTGTGATATTTGTAATCAATCATGTTTTAAATTGGAGAGATTGAAGAGGGTGGAGAGAACTAAAGGAATATCTGAAAAAATTACCAAAAGAAGCTTCTGTTGAATATTTCTAGTTTTTCGGGTTTTTACCATAACTATTGAGTTAGCCTCTGTATCCAATTAAATTACATACTTCCAAATAATTATTTAAAAAATCTTTGTTTTATCAGTATATCTCACCTTAATATCCCTCAAAACATAGTTGATTCGGTGATCTGTAACCCTGTCCTGAGTGAAGTTATAGGTACGAATTCTTTCTGACTGGGCTCTTGTTCCAACCTGTAATAAACCAAGTTAAAACAGATTTCCTATTGCAGTTATTTGTTATGCATCTTTAAGGAAAAACAATTGTTCCAGTTTAAAATATAACAATATAGCAGTAACCTACGTGGATTACTCACTACCGAACATGCTCCTGACCTATGTGAAATAGCTCCCTGGTTTTGTCCAAGATACGCTAATCGATAATTGTCTTCATAGTATTGCATGAAGCTGCCCTTGAGATCACTTCTGTCTTCAAAGTCAGTTTTATCAGATCAATGTAGATAACACAGGAAGACTTTGGGTTGACTCCAAATACTGCATAAGTTATCCATTGTTTCCCTATGATACTGAAGGAAGTCATTTCAGTCCAATGGGTCCACTTACAGAGGAATTCCATTCACCACCTCTCCCCACAACTAACTTTATAAAGTTCAATGTTGACAGTACATTATCAAAGTATGTATGCTATATAATCCTTGGGATTCGTCTCCTTACAGGCAGCCAGAAAACAAAGAAACCCAATAGAATCCATTAAAAAAGACTGTCAAATAACGGGTATGCAGGGAAAAAAAACAAGTGGTGCAGACAATGAAAACACACAAATAACATTCAGAATTGAAGTCCACGAAAATGAGTCCACAGCCATAAAGCCAGTCACAGCCGATCCAGGAGCCTGCCAGTTGCAGGTCACAGTCTCATTTCAGCACAGACATAAGTAAACCTTGTGAACCAGCGAGCTGCACACCCACCCGTCTCTCTCCTCTGACACGATGATCTTTTCAATTGCTTAAATCAGCCAAACGCTGGGCCGTTCCTCTCGGTTCAAGGACCCACTGCCTCGATTCAGCCCGTACCTGACCTTTCCAATCTGGCTCAGCACTTAAATAAGCCAAACACTGGCTCATTCCCTGCTCTCAGGCACGGGCCCTGCAACCTCAATTTGTCCCGTACATGCTACACCGCAACTGTCTTCCACCTTTGAGAGTTCAGTTCACTCTACAAAAATGCCAGGTCATACAGACTCAAGTCCAAAAGGGAAGTTACAGGTTATTGCTCTAACCATGCAGTCACTTTCCTGTAATACCAGGGGCTCTTAACTTAGTAAGCTGCCTCATGTGTGGCACCTTGTCAAATGCCTTCTGAAAGTCCAAATATACAACATCCACTGCATCCAGTTTATCCATCCTACTTGTAATTTCCTCAAAGAATTCCAACAGGTTCATCAGGCAAGATTTTCCCTTAAAAACCATGCTGACTTTGTCCTATCTTGTCCTGTGTGAATAAAGTGAACAAACTCGCGGCACAATTAGAGGTTGGTCGGTATGACATGGGCATCACTGAGTTGTGGCTGAAAGAAGTCCATTCTTGGGAGCTTAACATCAAAGGATATACTTTGTATCGAAAGGACAGGCAGGAAGGCATAGACAGTGCTGTGGCTCTGCTGGCAAGAGAAGGAATTACATTTTTAGAAAGAGGTGACAAGAGTCAGAGAATGTTGAATATTTGTGGGTGGAGTTAAGAAACTTCAAGGGTAAAAAAACCATAATGGGAATCAGATGTAGGCCTCCAAACAGAAGCCAAGATGTGGGGGTTGAGATTGCAAAGGGAGATGGAAAAGGCACATAATAAGGGTAATGACACAATTGTAACTGAGGACTTCAATATGCAAGGGGATTGGGAAAATCAGGTTGGTGTCGGATTGCAAGAGAGGGAATTTGTTCAATGTCAATGAGATGGCTTTTTAGAGCAGCTTGTGCTTGAGCCTACTCGGGAAAAGGCCATCTTAGATTGGGTGTTGTGTAATAGGGAGCTTAATGCAAAGGAGGTAAGTGATCACAATGTGATTGAATTCATACTGCAATCTGAGAGGGAGAGGCATAACTCACATGTATCAGTATTGCAAAGGGAATTACAGAGGCATGAGAGAGGACCTTGCCCAGGTGGACTGGAGGAGGATACCAGCAGGGATGATGGCAGAGGAGAGATGGCTAAAGTTTCTGGGAATAGTTCACAAGGCACAGGATAGATATGTCCCACAGAGGCAGAAGTTCTCAAATGGCAGGGGTAGGCAACCGTGGCTGACAAAGGAAGTTAAGGAGTACATAAAAGCCAAGGAAAGGACATACAAGGTAGCAAATGTGAATGAGAAGATGGATGTTAGGGAAGTTTTTAAAATCCAACAAAAGGCAATTAAAAAAGCTATGAGAAGGGAAAAGATGAAATATGAGGGCAAACTAGCCAATAATATAAAATAGGATACCAAAAATTTTTTTCAGTTATATACAGAGTAAAAGGGAGGTGAGAGTTGATATTGGGCCACTGGAAAATTATGCTGGTGAGGTAGTAATAGGGACAAAGAAATGGCAGATGAACTTAATGGGAACTTTGCATCAGTCTTCACTGTGGAAGACACAAACAGTGTGCCAGTGTGTCAGGGAGCAAGAGTGTTATTGCTATTACAAAGGAAAAAGTGCTAGGCAAACTCAAAGGTCTTAATGTAGATACGTCACCTGGGCTAGACAGACTACATCCCAGAGTCTTGAGAGGGGACGCTGAAGAGATAATGGATGCATTGGTCATGATCTTTCAAGAATCACTTGATTCTGGCATAGTTCAGGAGGACTGGAAGATTGCAAATGTCACTCCACTCTTCAAGAAGGGACGAAGGCGAAAGAAAGGAAACCATAGGCCATTGAGCCTAACCTCAGTGGATGGGAAAGTCTTGGGAGTCTATTATTAAGGATGAGGTTTTGAGGTACTTGGAGACTAATGGTTTCTGTAAAGGGAAATCCTGCCTGATGCACCTATTAAAGAGTTCTTCAAGGAAGTAACAAGCAGGGTGGATAAAGGTGCAGCAGTGGATGTCACTTACTTGGATTTTCAGAAGGCATATGATAAGGTGCCACACATGAGGCTGCTTAACAAGATAAAATCCTATGGTGTTACAGGAAAGATACTGGCATAGATAGAGGAATACCTGACAGGCAAGAAGCAGTGAATGGGAATAAAAGGGGCCTTTTCTGGTAGGCTGCTGATAACTAGTGATTTTCCTCAGAGGTCAGTATTGGGACCATTACATTTCACATTGTTCGTCAATGATTTAGATAATGGAATTGATGGCTTTGTGGCAAAGTTTGTGGATGATACGAAGATAGGTGGCAGGGTAGTTAGTGCTGAGGAAGCAATGCAATTGCAGCAGGACTTAGACAATTTGGAAGACTGGGGAAGAAGTGGCAAATGGAATACAGTATTGGGAAATGTATGATAATGCATTTTGGTAAAAGGAACAATAAGCACCCCTGTCCTTTCTGAAACATCTAAAACCCGACACTTGAAGTAACCATTCCTGTCCCTGAGCCATCCAGTCTCTGTAATGGCCACCACATCATAGCTCCAAGTACTGATCCATGCTCTAAGCTCATCCGCTTTGTTCACAACACTCCTTGCATTAAAATAGACACATCTCAAACCTTCGGTCTGAGCGCGTCCCTTCTCTATCACCTGCCTATCCTCCCTCTTGCACTGTCTACAAGCTTTCTCTATTTGTGAACCAACCTCCTCTTCCCCAGTCTCTTCAGTTTGGTTCCCACCCAACAATTCTAGTTTAGGACATCAGACAGAGAGGATCTTGGTTCAGAAGAATAGGAAATAGAATGAGTCTGTGTGGACCTAGGGAGTGAGAGGCAAATGACACACAAGCCCTCTCACAGCAGCTGTAGTGCCTCTTTCCTGAGTGTTCACCCACAGATTTCTGATTACTAATTAAGCACGATCATAGATTTCTGGTGTCTAATTATGCATGACCATATGCAAGCCAGTTAGGTCTACACAAACTGGTTTACAAATTATTGTGAATTATCTTTCAAGGCCAACTTTGCCAATCTCAGTTTGATCTCACAGTAAGCAATCTACTGGAGAAAAGTGTTTGTAAAATGATCAAATTTCCACTTTCACGCTGAATTTTAAATCCTAAACTTGAAATGTAGTTTAAGGTAATTTATGTTAGATGTCAGCAATGAATTGGCTAAAGTAGATTAGAATTCACGGCAGTAGATAAAGCTGAACTTCACTTTGGTTTGAGTGCTGCATACAACTCTGGTCGCGATAGAAGGGTATTAAAGAGATACTGCATGAGAACAGGCCCTCAAGTCCACCCAGTCCGTGCAGACAATCAACCACCTATTCACATTGTGAGCCCTCTGTTGGTTGAGGTCAACCATGCATGTTGTGTCCCAGCTGTATCCGTGATGTTACTGTGTTATGTCAATGCTATGAGGAGCATCTTCTCCTGAACAGTCAACGCTGCAAGGTGAAGTCAATGCTCAAGCTGCCGTCCATGCCGCAGGCTCCCCCTCCAACGGAGCTGAATCCAAAGGAACAACAGACACCGATGTAGTTCAGCACCAGCAACATTGCAGGAATTGCCAATCAGTGTTGAACTCAACATAGAACTGCCTTAGAGAATCCAGCTCTGGATTTTTCCTCAGGATTTATTCTCAAAGCCTTCCCCATGAGTGGCTATAGCTGCAATGCAGCACAGGTTCAAGGTCAGAGTTTTCATTCTCCTAAATGAGCTGCCAACCATGGCTGATGAACCCCATCTGCCCAATAAATTGAACTATTTACATTAGTTCGAGATTAATCCCATTCTTTTATTCTCCCTACATTCACGTCAGCTCTCTCCAGATCCTGCCACTCATTACATGCCAATCTGCATGTCTTTGAGATGTGGGAGGAAACTGGAGTACTTGGAGGAAATATACATAGACACGGGGAGAACATGCAACCTCCACATAGACAGCACCCAAAGTCATGATTGGACTGGGGTGTCTAGTGTTGTGAGGCAGTAGCTATACTAGCTGCTGTGTGGCTCCTTAGGGAAAGAAACATTCGTACAAATTAGCATAATGTAAATGGAATGAGGTATTGAAAATGGCAACGTGTTTACAGATAAAATAATACTTCGAACATTTAAGAAAGTTCAACACTTTCCCCTTGAGAAAAGGGTGATGTAACACAACAATTGAAACCGTGAAAGGTTTTGCTGGAGTAAACATAGGGAGAATGGTCCCACTAGTAGAGAATGAGGCCATCAATATTAGATAGTCATAATGAAATCCAGTTAGGAATTCAGTTGAAACTCCTTTACCCAGAGAGTGGTGAAAGCATGGACCTTGCTATCAACAAGGACTGGTTGAAGTAAATAGTGCAGATGCATTGGAGGCTGGGCAAGCAAATGAAGGAGAAGGAATAGAGGTTTATGCTGATAAATGAGGGAAGGAGGCAAGTCTGGTAGGGACTGACTGGTCTTCTTTCTGTTCCTTTTATCTCATGTATATAACAAGCAGACAATTAAAGGAATATTCAATAACTGTATTTGAACATATTTCCCATTAAGAAATATGGATTTCATTGGAAAAGTGACCCATCAATGATTAACACACACACAATGCTGGAAGAACTCAGCAGGCCAGGCAGCATCTATGGAAAAGAGTACAATAGGCGTTTTGGCTCAAAATGTCGACTGTACTCTTTTCTTAATGCAGCCTGGCCTGCTGAGTTCCTCCAGCATTTTAGACAATAGACAATAGGTGCAGGAGTAGGCCATTCTGCCCTTCGAGCCAGCACCACCATTCACTGTGATCATAGCTGATCATCCACAATCAGTACCCCATTCCTGCCTTCTCCCCATATCCCTTGACTCTGCTGTCATTAAGAGCTCTATCTAACTCTTTCTTGAAAGCATTCAGAGAATTGGCCTCCACTGCCTTCTGAGGCAGAGCAGTCCACAGATCCACAACTCTCTGGGTGAAAAAGTTCTTCCTCAATTCCTTTCTAAATGGCCTACCCCTTATTGTTAAACTGTGGCCTCTGGTTCCGAACTCACCCATCAGCGGGAACATGCTGCACTCCCTCAATAGCTTCCTGAATTTTCTTTCATAGGTTTATCTCTTCAATCCAATTGTTTACTGTACTTACAGGCCTGTCTGCCATATACTATGAACCAGACACCAAGATCCATCAAATTTATTGCTTTCTCCCCTTTCCAAAGGGAAGTTGCCCCTACTGCCCCTATATTTGGTGCAGTTTCACGCCTATTTCTACTCAATCATTTTGTGTGTGTTGCTCGGATTTCCAGCACCTGCAGATCTTCTCTTGTTTGCCATCAATGCTTAACTAAAGATAATGGGCAATTAATCTACCAACCACTACATCTTTGGAATGTGGGAGGAAACCAGAGCACCCAGAGGAAACTCATGTGGTCACACAGAGAACACACAAAGTCAAAGGTTGTAGTCTAATTTGAAGCAGTGCAAAAGAACTGCTGTAGTGACCATAACAAAATAACCCAGGCAGGTAAAGAGTTCGAGAACATGGCAGCAACATCAAGAAGGGTTATGAAAGAGGTGACTGGCAGTCTGATGGCAGTAGGGAAGAAGCTATTCTTGAGTAAGACAAAGGCAAAAGTGAGCACACGAAACAACATCCTGAATAAGCTCACTAACATAAAATGGGGAGCAAGCTCGAAAACATATGTGAACCAGTGCACTTACTCTTTGCTATTCCACTGCCGAATACGCCTGCCCTGCATGGGAAAGATCTACTCATGCTAAGAAGATGGATGCCGTTCTGAATGCAAGCTACCGACTTATCACAGGTTGTTTAAAACCAACAAATACCAACAGCCTATATATCCTGGCGGGTATCGATCCCCCTTGATATAAGAAGAAGAAAGATCTTTCTTTCCCAGCAAGAAAGAATGACTCTGTCAAACATCAGATGAGAGGCACCCTCTACATGGTCATACACCTACACCCAGCTGCCTAAAGTCAAGGAAGAGCTTCATGAACAGTGTTGTTCCATTACAATCAACCCCGTCTGAAGCCCGCATCACCTTGTGGAAAGACCAGCTCGCCAGTCTCAAACAACCCCCAGTGATGGAAATTCCACCGGATGAAAACCTTCCCCCCCAGGAGCTAATTGCAACTGGGCAACCTGGAAGTGCCGTAACAGACTTAGGACTGGTGTAGGTCGTTCAAAGGTGTCACTAAGCAAATGAGGATATACAACCAGCCGGACAACTTGTGAATGTGGAACTGAGCCACAAACTATGCAACATCTCTTGCAATGCCCATCGCTAGAGGAACCCTCTTGCTGAATTCAACAACAAGGCGCAAAAATGTGTCCAGTTCTGGCTGGGCCATGTATAGACTGTCCGTGGACATGATACGAAGAAGTCTGGTCATCCAAGCTTTAAGTTCCTCTGTCTTCTCCCAAAGGTAAAAAGAGAAAGAAATGGAATGGCCAGGGTGGCAGATATTCCGCAGTATACGATGCACCTTTAAGGTGGACTAGATGGACAGACAATGTCAGTTAAACATGTAACATTCAGCATGCCTTTATAAGATAGATGTTTTAGTGGAGGTAAAGATTCAGATTTATTTATTTATCACGTGTATTGAAACATGACCTGGCTGGTGGCATAGTGGCATCAGTGTCAGACTTCGGGATGAAAGGTCCTGAGTTCGAATCCAGCCGGCTCCCCTGCACGCTTTCCATCCATGCTGGCTTACGAGCTGGTGATCTCTTTAGAAACTCACCTGGCAGAAGGCAATGGCAAACCACTGCTGTGACTTGCCTCGTACGCGATTCCCCACTACGTCAGAGAGGCGTGGAGGGAAATCGTCCGCTAACTGGAGAAACTCCAGATGCGACATACCTTTCCTATATTCAAGTGAAATGCTTTGATTGTGTAAATAACCAACACAACTTTAGGATGTACTAGGGGCAGCACAATTCTTGCTGCACATTCCAGTGCCAATATAGCACGCTGACGAACAGCAGCAAAACTTGGCCCTTCCTAATCCTCCCACCCACAGACAGGCCTCCAACCCCAAGACATCTTTGGGCCTCCGATCTCCAGATGTGCTCACCCAGGGCTTTGGGCTTTGACCTCTGACCTCCAGACTCACCAACCTCTTGTTTTGGATCTCAGTTAATTCTGCGCCTCCAACCTCAGGACCTGCCAACTGACCTCCATTGGCTTCACTGACCTCAGGCCTCTGACATCAAGACTCACCAACCTCAAGCATCATTGGCAATTCTTGGGACCTACAGACCTGGGCCCGCCGTCCTCAGGCCTCTGACGTTGGAGTGCTCCATCCTTGGCTCCTTCCCCCAAATGTACATTCACCACCCTTGACCTGGTGGGGGTGACAGCAGAGCAGAGGTGGCTAACAGTTCACAAAGTGCAGGATAGATATGTCCCACAGAAGTTGTTCTCATATGGCAGGAGTAAGCAACCGTGGCTGACAAGCAAAGTTAAGAACTGCATCAAAACCAAGGAAAGGGCATATAATGCAGCAAAAGTCAGTGGGAAGTTGGATGATTGGGAAGTTTTTAAAATCCAACAAAAGCCATAAGCAAGGAAAAGGTGAAATACGAGGGCACACTAGCCAATAATATAAAGCAGGATACTAATTTTTTTTTTCACTTTTATATAAAGAGTAAAAAGGAGGTGAGAGTTGGTATTGGACCACTGGAAAATGATGCTGGTGAAGTGGTAATGGGGGACAAAGACACGGCAGATGAATTGATTAAGTACTTTGCATCAGTTGCATTGCGGAAGACACCAGCCGTGTGCCAGAGGCCTGAGTGTGTCAGGGAGCAGAAGTGAGTACTATTGGTATTACAAAGCACTAAAGTGCCAGACAAACTGAAAGGTCTTAAGGTGGATAAGTCACCAGGAGCAGATGGACTACATCCTAGAAATCTGAGAGAGGTTGCTGAAAAGATAGCAGATGCATTGGTCATGATCTTTCAGAATCACTTGATTTTGGCATGGTTCCAGAGGACTGGAAAATTGCAAATGTCACTCTACTTTTAGAAGGGAGGAAGGCAAAAGGAAGGAAATTATAAGCTAGTTAATGATTGGGAAAGTGTTGGAGACCATTATTAAGGATGAGGTTTCCATGTACTTGGAGACTAATGATAAAATAAGTCAAATCAGCATGGTTTCTGTAAAGGGGAATCTTGCCTGACAAATCTGTTACAGTTCTTCAAGGAAGTAACCAGCAGGGTGGACAAAGGAGAGGCAGTGGATGTCATTTACTTGGATTTTCAGAAGGCATTTGATAAGGTGCCACACATGAGACTGCTTAACAAGATAAAATCCCACGGCGTTACAGGAAAGATACTGGCATGGACAGAGAAATGGCTGACAGACAGGAGGCAGTGAATGGGTATAAAAGGGGCCTTTTCTTGTAGGCTGCCAGTGACTAGTGGTGTTCCTCAGGGGTCAGTATTGGGACCACTACTTTTCACATCGTTTGTCACCGATTTAGATAATGGAATTGATGGCTTTGTGGCAAAGTTTGCGGATAAGAAAATAAGTGGAAGGGTAGATAGTGCTGAGGAAGCAATGTGATTACAGCAGGACTTAGATAAATTGGAAGAATTGGCAAAAAAGTGGCAAATGGAAAACAGTGTTGGGAAATGTATGATAATGCACTTTGTAAAAGGAACAAACGTGCAGATTATTGTCTAAATGGGGAGAAGGTTCAAAATCAGAGGTGCAAAGAGATTAGGAGTCTTTGTGCAAGACTCCCAGAATTTACAGGTTGAGTCTGTGGTAAAGAAGGCAAATGCAACGTTGGCATTTATTTCAAGGGGATAGAATATAAAAGCAACATGATAAAGCTGAGCAATACACACAAAATGCTGGAGGAACTCAGCAGGCCAGGCAGCATCAATGGAAAAGCTGAAGGGTTTTGGCCCAAAATGTCGACTGTACTCTTTTCCATAGATGCTGTCTGGTCTGCTGAGTTCCTCCAGCATTTTGTGCGTGTTGCTCGGATTTCCAGCATCTGAAGATTTTCTCTTACTTGAGATAGTACTGAGCCTTTACAGGACACAAGTCAGGCTGCACCTGGAGTATTGTCAACAGTTTTGGGCCCCATATCTCAGAAAGGATGTGTTGTCATTGGAGAGGGTCCAGAGGAGGATATTCTGGGAGTGAAGGGGTTAACATATGAGGAGCATTTGGCAGCTTTTGACCTGTACTCACTGGAATTTAGGAAAATGCGGGGTATCTCATAGAAACCTACTAAATGTTGAAAGGACTAGATAAGGTGGATGTGGAGAGGATTGTGAGGGTATCCAGAACAGCAGGGCACAGCCTCAAAATTGAGGGGCGACTTTTTAGAACAGAGGTAAGGAGGAATTGTATTAGTCAGAGAGCAGCGAATCTGTGGAATGCTCTGCTGCTGACTGTGGTGGAGGCCAAGTTCGTGGGTACAGGTGTCCCCCGCTTTTCAAACGTTTGCTTTACGAAACTCACTGTTACGAAAAAAGGCAGCGCGCCAGAAAAAAAGCAGCGTGTGCCCTGAGCAGCCGCTCTCCCCCAGATTCAGAACGGCATTCTCGCCGGCATTGCTTAAACACGTGCCTGTGAGCAGCCGTTAGCAAGATGAGTTCTGAGGTGTCAGAAAAGCCTGAACGAGCTCGTAAAGGTGTTACACTTAGCATAAAACTAGACCTAATTAAGCGTTTCAATCGTGGTGAACGAAGTAAGGACAAAGTGGGTTTGGCTTGTGGAAGTTGACGAAGATGATGTTGAAGCGGTTTTGGCATCCTATGACCAAGAACTGATAGACGAAGAGCTGATGCAATTGGAAGGAAAGGGTAAAATAATCAAAACTGAATGCAGTAGCGAATGGACCGAAAGTGACGTCGTCCAGGAACTGAACGTGAAGCAACTGCGTGAGATTTTCGCTGCAATGATAAAGTACGACTTTAATTTTGAAAGGTTACGTCGGTTTAGGGTATATTTGCGGGATGGTTTGAGTCCTTACAAAGAACTGTATGATAGAAAAATGCGCGAGGCTAAGCAGTCAAGCAAGCCTTCCACATCAGCCACAGCAGCTGACGAACCTCGACCTTCGACATCGAGGCAGGCAGTCATAGAAGTTGACCTGGCTGCCCTGGAAACAGACGACACCCCAGTGTCCCACCACCCCAACCCCCGGGCCGTGGACAGATATCGATTCGTGGAAAATGGAGCGGTAGCCGGGACACACCCAGCACATCTTTAAGAAAAAAAGCCGAAATAAACTAGCTAATTAATTAGGTGCCGCCCGGCACGTAAATGTCAGCCCAGACCAGAGGCCATTGCCGATTGCGTTGCCTCTGATCTGGGCCGACATTTACGTGCCGGGCAGCACCTAATTCGCGGATCAGTATCGGTTGGCAGCCTGGAGGGTGGGGGCCACTGCACCACCCCAACCTCCGACGACTCAGCCTAACACACCATCATCAGTGTGCTCGATGTCTTCCTGATTCCTGTAAGTGATACTACACTGTACATACATTATTTCTACTTTATATAGGCTGTGTATTTTTAGGTGTTATTTAGCAGCTTCATAGCTTAAAAGTTACTGGAGAGAGTGTTTTTGCCGATGGCGCTTGCATGAGATTTTCACTACGGAGAACAGTGTGGCAATGGTTGTGGAAATGTATTTCTACTAAATATAGGCTGTGTATTCATCATATCATTCCTGCTTTTACTATATGTTACTGTTATTTTAGGTTTTATGTGTTATTTGGCATGATTTGGTAGGTTATTTTTGGGTCTGCGAACGCTCACAAATTTTTCCCATATAAATTAATGGCAACTGCTTCTTCGCTTTACGACATTCCTGCTTACGAACTGTTTCACAGGAACGCTCTACCTTCAGATGGTGGGGGAAACCTGTATATTTAAAGTGAAAGTTGATAGTTTCCTGATTGGTCGGAGCAAAGGTTATGGCAAGAAGGCAAGTGTATGGGGTTGAGTATGATCCGGGATCAGCCATGATGGAGTGCCGGAGCAGGGTTGAAGGGCTGAATGGCCTAATTCTGCTCCAATGTCTTACAGTCTTATCCTTGTCCCTACATCCTAACCTGACCCCCGAACTCCCAAAAAACTATCGCTATGAGCTAAGAAAAACGGACTCAGGTCAGAGAGCTGGCGATAAGACTGAAGAAAAGAAATTCTTTCTCAGCGTCTTGTATACCTTTGGAATTTTCTATCCCCTAGAGTATGTAAATGTTGTGCCATTAAATGTTTTGTAGCTGAGACAGACACTTTAGTGGTATTGATCAGGAAGGAGGTGTTGAGGCTAAGGTTCAGATCAACCATGGTGTGGAGATAGGGTGGATGTGGTTCTGTATGGAAGAGCAAGTTCAGAAGGCCATATTGCCTCTTCCTATTCTTATGTCCTTGTTCTCACATTTAGCTGATGGAATCATGGATCAGAATACTGGTGAACTGAACATACCAGACTTTAGAGAGATACAACTCAGAAACAGACCATTTGACCCTCTGAGTCCATGCCTATTAACAACCATACATACATTTACACTAATCCTACATCAACCCCGTTTTTGTTCTCAGCAACTCTCCCTGATTTAAAGAAAGGATAAACCTGAGCCCCACTGAAAACAGATGAGAATGAAATTGTTTCTCATCAACTGTTACCTGCAGTTTCCGGGTACTTTGCCTCCTCTCCAGTTCTTTGTCTTCAACCTTCTGGTGTAATTTTGCTTTCAATGCGTCCATGGCCAATTTTTTATTTTCTAACTGTGATCGGTGCTGTTGGCATTCTATTGTTAATCCTAGAAAAATTTGTATTCATTATTAATAACCAGCATTAATTTTATATTTGAAACAGTACACATCTTTTCAGAAATAAAACTGAAAATGTTGGAAGCACTCAGCAAGTCAGGCAAAAACCCTGGAGAGAGAAGCAGAATTAATGATTTCTCACCTGATCCCAATATTTTGAACATGCTCCCTAATTCTACAATTCCCAAATCTGGGCTGCGGGGGGGAACCTATTTTCTTTTTATACATATTATATCAATTCATTTTTATGTCTTGAAAACATCTACCCTTTTCTGTAGTTACTCCTTGCAAATGAAATCCAAGCATCATTCTGGTAAATCTGCACTCATTCAGGCCGATATATCTTCAAGCAGTAGTATCCAGATGTGATCAAACAGTGCCCTGTATGATGCTCCAGATATGGTCAAAGTGCCTTGTACATTTGTGGCATAATTTGTACCATGTTGTGCGGTCTATTAATGTAAAAGTCAACTTTACAAGAATCCCTTGAATCCTGTCCATCTCCTTCTCACTCCAGAAAATGTTAACTTACCTTAACTTTATATGTACCTCTACTTCCTCCAATCTTCTAGGACATCTACTACCTCCAACTTTTCATCATCGAGAAAGGTGAAAGTCACCTGCCACAATTCTGCCCATTTTGTTAATCTACCTGTAGCACTGTAATGCAATGGATCTATTTACACTCACAATATTTGCATTATTGGCAAAATTTGAGATGCAGTTTGCATTCTGGAATAAATAAGCTTTACATTTTTGAGAAGGGGGCAGAGGTCAATGATAGGAAGGAGACCTTCAAATTTCTGTCAACTCCTCAGAACCAAAATACCTAGCTTCCAGACCAATTCAGTCTGAGGTGATTAAGAGCCTTATACGGAACCACACGGGTAGTTGACAGGACAAGCAGGTGGTTTATTTAGAGATGCTGTGCTGTCACTCTGCTGTTTGCATACAGCCTTCATGTGCCTCCAGCTCGAAGTGCCTTTCAGTGCTCCTTCTTCACTGTCACTCATCCAAGTAGATCACCCATGGAATGGGAGTGCAGTCTGATGCGCCAGAGCTTCAAAAGGGAAGCAATCACACCAGTACCCAAGAAGAGCAGGGTGATCTGCCTCAACAACTATCAATCAGTAACACCAACATCTATTGTAATGCATTTCTTCAAGAGGTTAATTATGGCTAGAAACAACTCCTACCTGTGCAATGACTTGAACTCCCTACAATGTGTTTATTGCTGCAACAGGTCCACAGTGGACACGACCTCACTGGCACCCACTCTACTTAGGAGCATTTAGTACACAGCAATTACAGTGCAGCATTTTATACCATCATCCCTCAGTATTAATCACAAAATTTCTAAAGATGGGCCTCTGCAATAAGATCCTTGACTTCCTCATTGGGAGACCACAGTCAGTATAGATCAGTACTAACATCTTCTTGCTAACTATCAATGCTGCATGCTTAGCCCACTGCTCTAGTCTCTCTACACTCATGATTCTGTGGCTCAGCACAACTCAAATGCCATCTATAAATTTGCAGATGGCGCACTTTTTGTTAGTTAAACCTCAGATGGCAACAGGCAGAAACACAGGAGTGAGACAGATCAGCTGGTTGAGTGGTGTCCCAACAACAAACTTGCACAGAATGTCAACAAGACCAAAGAATTGATCATGGGCTTCAGCAAGGGAAAGTTGGGAGAACATGCACTAGTCTTCAACTAGGAGTCAGTAGTAGAAAGGGTGAGCAGATATAAGTTTTGGTGTGTAAGCATCTCTGTGGACCTGTCTTGGGCCTAACACATCGATGCCTAATACACCAGAAGCTGTATTTCGACCCTTGGAAATTTCGACAGATCTGTGGTGGACAGCTTTCTCACTGGTTGCATCACAGCCTGGTTTGTAGGCTCAGGATCACAAGGGGCTGCAGACGGTGAAAGTCTCAGCTAACATTATTTCTGGTAAGATGGAGATGTGCTGAGATGCAGCAGCCACTCTGCATCCAATCAAAAGTGTATCTGTCCGTCCCCTATGTCTTTTTTACGATTGCAAGTCACTGCTGGATACTAAAAATATCAAGTACTGTAGGACTATCCCATCAGTGAGCCACCCATAGCAATGGAGCTGGTTTTATTGCATACCACTACGTGTTGTCACCTGGACTTGTGTACTGCTGTTGTGTTAAGATGGTAGATGATGTGAGTGACTGTCTTGGATGTTTTTATTATAGTACAAGACCCAGTTGGACACAGATATTGTAGTATACTGCTGTCTGGTTCACTGGTTCATTGGCAAGACCAACAGTGGCAGAGTGGTGGTGTCTCGGTTGTGGAGAGGGCTAGGCCCTTGGTGCAGGGTTGCCTGTTGCAGTCACCCAGGGTAGGAGACTATGGACAAGACCTCTTCTTATTACCACTGTCATTAAAGAAATACAGAGCCTGAAGACAATTTACAAGCAAACAAGAAAAAAATCTGCAAATGCTGGAAATCCAAGCAACACACACAAAATGCTGGAGGAATTCAGCAGGCCAGGCAGCACCTATGAAAAACAGTACAGTTGATGTTTCGGGTCAAGACCCTTCAGTAGGATGTAATTTAGAAGCAGTCTCTTCCCCTCTGCCATCAAATTTCTTAAGTCTACAAACCCATGAACATTACTCAGACTATTCCTTTTTTTGCACTATTTATTTTGTAATTTATGTCTTTGCACTGTTCTGCTGCTGCACAACAAATTTTGCACCATATAAGACAGTGATGATAAATCTGATTCTGACATAGTGGAGCAGACCTCAGGCTCAGCAGGCCTCATTCCATATTCCTAGTGAACACGATCCTCACTCTTCCTCTGGCCATTTTTGGATGACCAATCCACCCATCCAAGCTGGCTAAAATCTGAACTACACTCCCTCCTAAATATTGTTGCTGACCATTCTCAAGCCCTGCACCACTGCCTTACAATGCTGAGTGCCCAGCTGGATTACTGTGACTGCAAATATGAGCAGTCAGGTGGCAACTGACTGTTAGCCCTCCTAAGGGTATTTTGGGTTCTTCTGCGGCCTACCTGTAGGTATCAGAATTATTAAGTCAATTAGATCACAAATGAATTTAAGAGCAACAGACCACTTTGACTGTGTCGTCAGGATCTGATCCTGTTGTCTCAGATTAGTACTTCAATATAACTTGCTTTCAAATCATTCTGCATAAAAGATGTGAATAATTTCAGAACTGTGAAGTAGTGG
Organism: Mobula hypostoma; assembly: GCF_963921235.1. NCBI lineage: Eukaryota > Metazoa > Chordata > Chondrichthyes > Myliobatiformes > Myliobatidae > Mobula > Mobula hypostoma. The sequence continues at coordinate 92,542,490 of NC_086102.1, forward strand.
TGAAAGATCAGAATTATAAAGGAACACACATTTACTCACTTGTTGGAATATGGACGATCCTCACTGCACTGTCGGTCGTGTTTACATGCTGCCCCCCTGCTCCTCTGGCTCGAAATGTATCAATCCTCAGATCACTGACATCTATTTTAATGTCTACCTAATACAGAGAGTAGGCTATTAATAGTTAAAGGCTTCAAAGCCAACAAGTTAACAATTCACCTTTTACACAAGATTAACAAGTTCCCCAAATTTTGGATAAAATAACTGAATTATCAGGAGTATGTGGCTAGTGTTATGGAAGAAATTTTGCACTCAAAAGAATCTAAGCTGAAGGATCATAGAAAGGAAAGCATTCAAAATGAGCAGAGAAAGTATAGCAAGGCTAGAAAAAAGGGGTAATCTTAAAGTACTCCTGAATTTCCAAGGGACCCAGATATACAAATCAAAAAAATAATTGTTTCTTCCTCCCATAGATTTCCAGAAGGCCACTGCGGACAATAAATGATAACTTTTTTGGAGGGTCATATCAGAGCTGACTGATTATGGAAGAGTGTAGGCATTAGTGGGTCTTTTTCTGGTTGGCAAGATATTATGACTGGTATGCCTCAGGAACCGGGGCCTCAATGTTTTACAATTAATAGAAATGACAAGGGTGACAAAGAACTTTTCTGTTGACATGAACACAAATAGAGAGTCAGAGGAATATAGGTGTATTATTGGTGCCACTGTCTGCTACGAAGTTTGTAATTCTCCCAGTGACTGCATGGATTTCTTCGGTACTCTGGTGTTCTCCCATGTTCTAAAATGCATAGATCAGTAGGTTAATTGGTCACATGACTGTAACTGAGTGGATCAGAAGGGCCTGTCAGTGTGCTGTATCACTCCTTCCCTGGACCCAAAACAATGTGGTTGACACTTAACTGCCTTCTCAAATGGCATAACAAATCATTCAGTTGTATACTATAAAGCCAAAAGAAAACAGAGCAACGTAATCAGCAGGCATGAAAATGCACATCCTGATGCCGCCCTATCATTCTGGGAGATTTCATCCAGACCAGCTTGAAGAAGTCTCACAACTACCACCGGTGGAACCAGAACCAACACACTTGACTGCCGTTATACCATCATCACAACGCTTACCACGCCATCCCACACCTACACTTGGGAAATACAATCACATGGCTGTACTTTTACTTCCAGCATACAGACGAGTGGTGAGGACCAAAAGTGTATGGTCAATGGAGGAGGAGAAGTGCTTACGAGACTGCTTTGACTCAGTGGACTGGACAATATTCAGGGATTCATCTGCGTCTGAATGAATACGCCACAGTTGTCACCAGCTTTATCAAGACCTGTGTGGATGAGTGTTTGACTTTGAGAACATACCAGACATATCCAAATTGAAAGCCATGGATGAACCAGGAGATTCGTAGTCTAGGTTAGTGGCATTCAAAAATTAGTGATCCAGAACTATACAAGAAACCCAGGTATGACCTATGGAAGGCTATTTTAAGAGCAAAGAACAATTCTGATTGAGTTTAGAGACGGCATTGTAAGCATGTCAGCTATGGCAACATTTGCAAGTGATTACTCCCTACAAAGCAAAACCTAACATCCTGAATAGCTGTGATGCTTCACTCCCAGAGGAGCTCAATGCCTTTTGTGTACACTTTGAAAAGGGAGAATAAAACAACAACTCTGCAAATCCCTGCAGCATCTGGTGACTGTGATCTCTGTCTTGGAGGCCAACGTCAGAACGTCCTTCAAGAGGGTGAATCCCCGCAAGTCATCAGGTATACCTGATAGAGACTTGAAAACCTGTACCAACCAACTGCAGGAATGTTCAAGGACATCTTCCATCTCCCACTGGAGGTTCCCACCTGCTTCAAAAGGGCAATTTCATAATGATGCCCAAGAAGAGCAGGTGAACTGCCTCAATATTGCCCAGAGAGACTCACATCTATAGTGACGAAGTGCTTTGAGAGTTTGATCATGGCTATAATCAATTCCTGCCTGAGTACCTGGACCTAGTGGAATTTGCCTATCACCGCAATAGGTCTACAATGGATGCAATTCCACTGGCTCTCTACTTGGCCTTGGATCACCTGGTTGATTGTCATACCTACAGTATGTCAGGCTGCAGTTTACTGATTACAGTGCAGCATTCAATACAATCACATCCTCAGTTCTAATCCACAAGATCCAAAACCTGGTCCTCTGTACCTCCCTCTGCAACTGGATCCTTGACTTCCTCACCAGCAGACCACAGTTTATGCAGATTGGAAATAACATCTCCTCCTCGCTGACAATCACCACCGGTGAACTTCAAGGATGTGTGCTTTGCCCAGTGCCCTACGTTGTCCCCATATATAATTGTGTTACTAGGCACAGCTCAAACATCACCTATAAATTTGCTGATGACACAAATATTGTTGGCAGAACTTCAGATAATGACGAGAAAGTGTACAGGAGTGAGACAGATCAGCTGGTTGAGAGGTGTTGCGACAACAACCTTGGACTCAATGTCAGTAAGACCAAGGAATTGATTGTGGACTTCAGGAAGGGAAAGTCAAGGGAACACAGACCAGTCTTTATCAAGGGATCAGCAGTGGAAAGGGTGAGCAGTTTCAAGTTCTTGGGTGTCAACATCTCAGAAAATCTATCCTAGCCCAATATATTGATGTAATTACAATGAAGGCACGACAGTGGCCATGTTTCATTAGGAATTTCAGGAGACTTGGTACGTCACCTTTTTCTTTTTAAATCTTTTTATTGAGTAAGTATACAAAAAAGGTAATCCATATAAACATTAATACAATGTTAAAGTATAATAAAATTCCAAAAGATAACAATACCAAAAAGAAAATACTACAAACAATGTAATTTAAGCATAAGAAACCAAGATAACATAATAGTATACTAGATTTTATATATATCAATGGAAAAAAAAGAAAAAAAAAAAACCCCAAAAAAAAACCCACCGTGCAACTAACTAAAAGCAAAGCAAAGCAATGGGCTAACTTGAAACCAAACAGAGTTAAACTTAAAATCACGTCCTCAATCCCGACCTCCATTAAAACAGTGAAAAAAGAACAAGAAGGGTAAATATTACATTAAATGAAAATATCGAATAAAAGGTCCCCAAATCTGTTCAAATTTAAATGAAGAATCATAAAGGTTACTTCTAATTTTCTCCAGATTCAAACATAAAATCGTCTGAGAAAACCAAAAAAAGGTAGTTGGAGCATTAAGCTCTTTCCAATGTTGTAAAATACATCTTTTCGCCATCAAAGTAAGAAATGCAATCATTCTACGGGCTGAAGGGGAAAGATTACTAGAAATTTTAGGTAGTCCAAAGATAGCAGTAATAGGGTGAGGAGAGATATCTATATTTAATACCTTAGAAATAATATTGAAAATATCTCTCCAAAAAGTTTCCAAAGTAGGGCAAGACCAAAACATATGAGTTAAAGAGGCTATCTGCCCCGAACATCTATCACAGAAAGGATTAATATGCGTGTAAAAACGCGCTAACTTATCTTTGGACATATGTGCTCTATGAACCACTTTAAATTGAATTAGGGAATGTTTAGCACAAATAGAGGAAGTATTAACTAATTGTAAAATCTGCCCCCAATCATCCACAGAGATGGTAAGCCCCAATTCCTGTTCCCAATCTACCCTAATCTTATCAAATGGAGCTTTCCTAAGTTTCATAATAATATTATAAATCATAGCCGATGCACCTTTCTGACATGGATTAAGGTTAATTATCGAATCTAAAATATATATAGGAGGAAGCATTGGAAAGGAAGAAAGTATAGTACTTAAGAAATTTCTAACTTGTAAATATCTAAAAAAATGTATTCTTGATAAGTTATATTTATTAGATAATTGTTCAAAAGACATAAGGGAACCATCTAAAAATAAATCCAAAAACCGTAAAATACCCTTAGTCTTCCAAGTTTGAAAAGCGCGATCCGTAAAAGAGGGAGGAAAAAATATGTTACCTAAAATAGGAATCGCTAACCCGAATTGATTAAGATCAAAAAATTTTCTGAATTGAAACCAAATACGCAAAGCATATTTAACGATCGGGTTAGAGACCTGCTTAAGGCGTTTCGAATCAAAGGGAAGAGATGAACCTAAAATAGAACCAAGTGTATAACCCTGAACAGATTGTAATTCCAATGCTACCCATTTAGGAATAGATAGTATGTCCCGGTCAAGTAACCAAAATTTCATATGTCGAATATTAATAGCCCAATAATAAAATCTAAAGTTAGGTAATGCTAAACCTCCATCTCTCTTAGCTTTCTGTAAATGTATTTTACCCAGTCTCGGATTCTTATTCTGCCAAATAAATGAAGAAATTTTAGAGTCGACTTTATCAAAAAAAGATTTAGGAACGAAAATTGGTAATGCCTGAAACACATATAAAAATTTTGGCAAAAAAAACATCTTAACTGCATTAATACGACCAATCAAAGTTAAATATAAGGGAAACCATTTAGATGAAAGTTGAGTAATATGGTCTATTAATGGTAAAAAGTTAGTCTTAAATAAATCTTTATGTTTACAAGTAATTTTAATCCCAAGATATGAAAGGTAATTATAATCAATTTAAATGGAAATTTATAATATAAGGGAAGATGTTTATTAATCGGAAAAAGTTCACTCTTACTAAGATTTAATTTATAACCTGAGAAAAGACCAAATTGTGCTAATAACTCTAAAACAGCAGGAATAGATCTCTCAGGATTAGAAATATATAAAAGTAAATCATCAGCATAGAGTGATAATTTATGGAACTTTAATCCCCGAGTTATCCCAGTAATATTTGAAGATTCTCGAATAGCAATTGCAAGAGGTTCTAATGCAATATCAAATAATAGGGGACTAAGAGGACAGCCTTGTCGAGTACCACGAAAGAGAGGAAAAAAAGGTGAGTTTAAAGAGTTAGTACGAACCGAGGCTACAGGGGAGTGATATAACAGTTTAATCCAGGATATAAATTTCAAGCTAAAATTAAACATTTCAAGCACCTTAAATAAATAAGGCCATTCTACTCTATCAAAAGCTTTCTCGGCATCTAAAGAAATAACACACTCAGGAACATTTTGTGAGGGAGTATAAACGATATTTAACAATGTACGAATATTATAAAAAGAGTAACGACCTTTAATAAAACCCGTTTGGTCTTCCGAAATAATAGAAGGAAGTACTTTTTCTAGTCTATTTGCTAATAACTTAGAAAAAACTTTAGAATCAACATTTAATAAAGATATTGGTCTATAAGATGCACATTGAGCAGGGTCTTTATCCTTCTTTAGTATTAAAGAAATTGATGCTCTATTAAAAGATTCCGGAAGTTTACCAAGTTTCAAAGAAGCCTCAAAAACCTTATAGAGCCAAGGAATCAATAAAGAAGCAAAACATTTATAAAATTCAACGGTAAACCCATCAGGGCCAGGAGCTTTCCCCAGATTCATAGAAAAAATAACATTCTTAATCTCATCCATTGTAATGGAAGTATCTAATAAAGAAGACATATCCTGTGAAATCTGAGGGAAGTCTAACTTATCTAAAAAATCATTCATATATTTAGAATCTCGAGGAGACTCTGATTGATATAAAGAAGAATAAAAATCACAAAAGGTTTGATTAATCCCCACATGATCCAATATCAATCGATCATTTTGGTTATAAATCTGATTGATTTGAGATTTAACATAATTAGATTTCAATTGATTAGCCAGCAGCTTGCCAATTTTATCACTATGAACATAAAAATCACTTCTTGTTTTCTTTAATTGGTTTACAATCGAGGACGAGAGTAGTAAACTGTGTTCCATTTGAAGTTCAGTTCTTTGTTTGTATAGCTCCTCAGAAGGAGCCATAACATATTTCTTATCAATTTCTTTAATCTTGTCCACAATTGCCATCTCCTCCTGCTTCTGTTTCTTCCTCAAAGCAACGGAATACGAAATAATCTGACCCCGAATATAGGCTTTAAAAGTGTCCCAAAGAGTGTTAACCGAAATATCTTCTGTATGGTTAATTGTAAAAAAAAGCTCAATCTGTTCATTCATAAAATTAACAAAGTCCGAGTCCTGAAGCAACAGCGAATTAAAACGCCATTGTCTATTGTTTGGTATATTGGCCATAATTTTAATAGAAAGCTTAAGTGGAGCATGATCCGAAATGGTTATAGAATCATAATCACATTTAATCACTGAAGGAATGAGACGAGAGTCAATAAAAAAATAATCAATTCTTGAATAGGAATGATGAACATGTGAAAAAAAGGAAAAATCTTTTTCCTGAGGATGCAGAAAACGCCAAATGTCCGTCGACCCAGAATCAGAAAGAAAAAAATTAATCAAATTTGCAGATTTATTAGGTAAAGTCCGTAAAGGAGCCGAACGGTCCAAAGCTGGAGATAAACAGGTATTAAGATCTCCGCCCCAAATCAATGAAAACTCGTTCAAATTCGGAAACTGATCAAACAATGATTTATAAAATTCCGGACAATCCATATTAGGAGCATAAACATTAACCAAAACTACTTTTTTATTAAATAGTAAACCACTAACCAATAAAAATCTACCATTCGGATCAGAGATAATATCCTGTTGTATAAAAGTAACTGAGGAATCTATAAAAATAGAGACGCCTCGAATCTTAGCATTGGAGTTCGAATGAAATTGTTGTCCCTTCCAGAATTTGAAAAAACGTAGTCTGTCCCCCCTCCGTACATGGGTCTCTTGTAAAAATAAAATTTGTGCTTTAAGTCTCCGGAACACTTTAAAAACTTTTTTTCTTTTAATAGGATGATTAAGACCATTAGTAGTCCAGGAGACAAAATTAATAATAGACTCCATAAATCCTAAAGTCAACCCACAACAAGGAGGATTGACAATAGGCGTGACCCACAAACCCGGAGAGGAAACAGAACATACAAAAGATACCGGGGAAAAGGACGCAACCAGTACTTCAATAATGTATATAGCCCAAAGAAAAACAAACTAAAACGTGAAGCCCCTCCCACCACCCCCCACCCCAAGACCCCAAGGCAAAATCTAAAGCAGACCCGCCAGAAAGAAGCAAGCGCTAAAACTACCCCCATGACTTCCGGTATACGCTCCCTAAAAAAAAGATATAAATATGAAAAGGATCAGCTAATTGTAAAACAGTAAAAAAATAAGTAAAAAAAAAGTTAGCTCAATTAGAATACACACAGAACAGAACAAAAGCCGGAAAATATATATTAAAAAAAACCACAATAAACCTCAAACTCATGAATAGACACAGCAACAAAAAAAAATAGGATTATTAACATAAAGTGATTATAAAAAGCAAAACAGAATAAAATTTAAAAAAAAACTACAAAATTTAAGGCCGCACAGGAAATACGTAAGATGACAAAAGGGAAGTAACCACCCAGAATCCCCTGGGAAAAGAAAGAAATGACGCAGTTAAAAAGAAAGTTTAGCAGCCATATTAAGAAATCAAAAGTAAACTTTTCTGCCCAAATAGGGCACAGAAAAGTTAAAACCAACCAATTCACAGCCTCCGATCAACGGAGAAAATTAAAAAAAAAGGCAATTAAGATGTTGAAGGTGAAAGTTGATCCAGATAACTCTGGGCATCCGATGGAGAATCAAAAAAACGAAGGGCTCCATCTAACATGCGAATCCTTAGACGTGCAGGGTACAGCAGCGCTGGTCTTAAATCCATCTTATAGAATTCCGACATCACGGATCTGTAACGGACCCGTTGGTCCCAGATTGGTTTACTGAAATCTTCCACGAATCGGAACTTAAGATCCGAAAAATCAATGAAACCTTTAGATCGAGCGAATCGAAACAGTCTCTCCTTGTCTTGAAAGTAATGAAAACGTAAAATAACATGCCTAGGTCTATCTGACCTAGACGAGTATGATGGGATTCTGTGAACACGATCCAGTAGCGGTGGTTGGTCAGGAAATACAGTAGGGAATGCATCTTTTAAAAGTTGAGAGAAATATTTCATGGGGTTGTTAGCTTCAACGGCTTCTCTCACGCCGATCATTCTTAAATTCTGCCGTCGCATTCTAGATTCCAAGTCAGAGTTTTTAAAAGTCAAAAAGTCAAGTTTCTTCTTCATTACATTAATTGTTTCTTCGATTTTCCCCATCTTAAGCTCACTTTGTTGCGCGAATTTTTGAAGATCAGATATAGCCGACTGATGTTCCGCAATACATGTTTGCATCTTATCAATTAAATCGGCAATTTTCTGGAAATTAGTTGAGATTTCCGCATGAATCAGATCTTTAACAAAGCCTGCAATTTCCGTACGAATCATCTCCCTAACAGAGGTTGAAATTTCCCTCTGAATTAACTCCGATATCGCTTTCAAAGTCACCGGTGATTCAGTCGGAGGGAGATCCGTAGCTTTCGGTTTAGCCGAAGGTTTACCATCCTTGCCGTTTTTCCCGTTCTTAGACATAGCAGATCTAAGTATCATCCAATTGTCAGAGAATTCAGTTTAATTCAAAGTATTATAAAAATTGATGCCTTAATGGTTAATTAAAGTATAGCTGACCATAGAGTAAAAAAACTCAGAGGTAATGGAGCGAGTCAAGAACGCGACTTCACTCCATGAGCGCTACCGGAAGTCCCTCAGGAGACTTGGTACGTCACCAAAGACACTTTGTAAGTTTCTACAAATATACTGTGGATATCATTCTAACTGACTGCATAACCGTGTGCTATGGATGGGCAAGTTCATTATGGGCACAAGCCTCCCCAGAATTGAGGACACCTTTAAAAGGCCATATCTCAAAGAGGCAGCATCCATCATTAAGGACCACCTTCACCCAGGACGTGCCCACTTCTGATCGCTACCATCATGGAGATAGCATAGAATCCTAAAGACATGCACTCAATATTTCAGGAACAGCTTCCCTCCCTCTGCATCAGATTTCTGAATGGACAATGAACCCAATGAAAACTACCTCACTATTTATGTATTGTAAAGTACTGGTAACACGTAACAATAAATTTCTTTACATATACCAGTGATATTACACCTGATTCTGAACTGGATGGATCACCATTAATCAACAGAAGCATTGGAAACGACAATGGCAAAAACTGTCCTGTAGATCCTGTCAAGTACAAAGGAAATAAAAGATATAGCACCATTTCTTCACTGACACTGGGTCAAGTCCCTAATGGCATTGTGGGTAAAACCACACCTCAAGGAATACAGGGGATTCAAGAAGGCAATTCATCACCACCTTCTCAAGGGTAATTAAATACTGGATCAGCTGGTGGAGTTCATGTCCCTTGAACAGACAAAAAATACTAGTAGGTGGAGAGATAAAAATATCAGGACCTGAGTCATTAAACAGACATCCTAACTAAAAAAATAGTCAATTCTCAGCATGGCTTCAAAACACTGGACTGAGATTACCTCGATGATTGGATTATTGTGCTTTAGTTGAATATACCTGTTAAGCATTTAAATATGGAGCAAAAGAAATGCTGGAAGACTTCAGTTGGTCAGGTATCATATACAGAAATGAATAGTCAAAGTTTCAGACGAAACAATCTGAGACTTCACTGATTGCCTATTTCCCTCTGTAGATACTGCCTGCCTCACTGAGTTGCTCCAGCATTACCTTTTGCTCCTGATTCCAACATCTGCAGTCACACCTGTCTCCAGCTACTGTATTTAAATAAGATGTTTGGGAAACAAAAGTTTGATACAGACTCCATCTAGTGGTAAAAGCATAGTTGTGACTGAAGATAGCTGAAACAAGTAAATGACACAAATATCAGAATAAACCAAATATTGTACAGGCTGTTTGTACTTCTAACCATCACCTCTGACCGAGATTCTGTTTATTTTGTGTCAGTACTTACAGTAGAAAAAAAATAACAGCCCAAAACGTTATTATTGAATTTTGGACATATTCTGGTCAAAATTAATAAATAATAGAGGCATCCGTTAGTCTCGCGAGACCATGGATCTGCGCCTGGAAAGTCTTCACTCTCCAGGGCGCAGGCCTGGGCAAGGTTGTATGGAAGACCAGCAGTTGCCCATGCTGCAAGTCTCCCCTCTCCACGCCACCAATGTTGTCCAAGGGAAGGGCATTAGGACCCATACAGCTTGGCACCGGTGTCATCGCAGAGCAATGTGTGATTAAGTGTCTTGCTCAAGGACACAACACATTCCCTCGGCTGGGGCTCGAACTCACGACCTTCAGGTAGCTAGTCCAATGCCTTAACCACTTGGCCACCTGCCCACAAAGTAATGATGATGATGCATTAATGTCACCAAAGAATGACAAGCACACAGGGTTTGAAAAGATATTGAAATCATTGCAAATGCCCTTAACTATATTTTTCTAAAGTTCCATTGGCTCAGGCTTACAGAATTTTGCATGCTTGCCAGTATTCAAGAAACATGAGAGGGAAAGCAGGAATTTAATATTAGTTATCAGGAAATTATAATAATCAAGATAGAGTGACTGTACACCTTGAGAATTTTCAATTGATCAGCCAATAAGGGGGAATCTTAACCTTGAAATGCTATTTGTAAGTACTTCCTAAAGACATTAGATAAAGTGCCCCACAAAGTCTGTCAGTAAACTTGAAGTTTGTCTAGGAAGTTAGCTGACCAATAGATGATAGTCAGCATAACATGCAAGTTTGCAGGATCGAACTATTGAGATTTATACACTGGGAGCATTAATTATTCACCATATTTATAAAGAACAGATGAGGGGATAGAACACTGAATATATTATAAGTTTGCCAATGACACAAATATTGTAAGCAACGTAGATTGAAGCACTAAAGTAGAAAGAGATATTAATAATTTATGGCAAATGGCTTTCAATTGGAGCAGCATAGTAATGCAGCTGGTAGATCGCCAGTGCCCCATCCTGGATCCATTATATAAATATAATTGCAAAGAAAGCACGACAGTGCCTCTAGTCCCTCAGGAGTCTGTGCAGGTTCAGCGTGTCATCAAAAGCCCTGGCAAACATCTATATATGTGTGGCGGAAAGTGTGCTGACTGGCTGCATCTAGGCCTGGTACGGGAACACCAATGCCTCTCTGAGCAGAAAATCCTACAAAAAGTAGTGAATTTGGCCCATCACATCACAAGTGAAGCCCCCTCAACCATTGAGCACACCGACATGAAACGTTGCCATAGAAAAGCAGCATCCATCAAAGATCCTTATCACCCAGGCCATGGTCTTTTCTCGCTGCTGCAATCAGGTAGAAAGTACAGGAGCCTCAGGACTCGCACCACCAGGGTCAAGAACGGTTACTACCCCTCAACCATCAAGCTCTTGAACAAGAGGATAACTACACTCACTCTATTTCTGGTGTTTCCACAACTGACGGTCTGACTTTAAAGACTCTTTATCTTGTTATTTCATGCTCTTTCATTTCACGTTATTTAATATTTGTTACTTATTGCAGTTTATTTATATTTACATTTGCATAGTTTGTTGCTCATTGATCCAGTTTAGTTACTGTTCTATAGATTTGCTAAGTATGCTCACAGGAAAAAGAATCTCAGAGTTGTACATGGTGAGTATTCTGATAATAAATTTTACTTTGAACTTTGACGCAAGTTCAATCCTGACCTTAGAAACATAGAAGATAGGTGCAGGAGTAGGCCACTGGGCCCTTTGAGCCTGCACCACCATTCAGTATGATCATGGCTGATCATCCAACTCAGAACCCCGCCCCAGCCTTCCCTCCATACCCCCTGATCCCTTTAGCCACAAGGGCCATATCTAACTCCCTCTTAAATATAGCCAATGAACTGGCCTCAACTGTTTCCTGTGGCAGAGAATTCCACAGATTCACCACTCTCTGTGTGAAGAAGTTTTTCCTAATCTCGGTCCTAAAAGGCTTCCCCTCTATCCTCAAACTGTGACCCCTCGTTCTGGACCTCCTCAACATCGGGAACAATCTTCCTGCATCTAGCCTGTCCAATCCCTTTAGGATTTTATATATTTCAATCAGATCCCCCCTCAATCTTCTAAATTCCAACGAGTATAAGCCTAGTTCATCCAGTCTTTCATCATATGAAAGTCCTGCTATCCCAGGAATCAATCTGGTGAACCTTCTTTGTACTCCCTCTATGGCAAGAATGTCTTTCCTCAGATTAGGGGACCAAAACTGCACACAATACTCCAGGTGTGGTCTCACCAAGGCCTTGTACAACTGCAGTAGTACCTCCCTGCTCTTGTACTCGAATCCTCTTGCTATAAATGCCAGCATACCATTCGCCTTTTTCACCGCCTGCTGTACCTGCATGCCCACTTTCAATGACTGGTGTATAATGACACCCAGGTCTCGTTGCACCTCCCCTTTTCCTAATCGGCCACCATTCAGATAATAATCTGTTTTCCTGTTTTTGCCACCAAAGTACCTTGGGTACCTTCTGTATGGAGAATCTCACTGTGACGATATCGGTTTTTCCTCTATGTGCTCCAGCTGTCACCCACAACTTGAAACTGTTTTGGTTGATAGGTTGTCTACTGTAATTGTCCATAATTGGGAGAATCTGTGGTGATAGGGAAAGCTGACAGGACCATAGCAAGAATAAAATGGTTGGGGTAGTAATAATGTGTAGCTCATGACCGATATGGAGTTGGTGGGCTGAAAGGCCAATTTCCAATGATGTACTGTATTGATGACTCTATGAACATGGAACTAATTAAGGATACAATGAGCTGGTGAGAAGCTATAAGTAGTGAATATCCAGGGAGGTGAGGATCCATTCCAATTAAAATTTCCTGGGAGTTTAAAATAATCACAATGCTAGCCTTTCCAAATACAAACTGGTACATGGGAGCACATGAATAATGCTACCACTATATGAAGCCTGGTTAGAACATATCTGGACTATTGTGAACGGACGTGCATATTTACAGTTTGAAAAAGACGTATTAGCTTTGAAGTGACAGTGATTTAGCAGAATGACTCCTGAGTTCCAAGGGTTAAATGACAAATTATTATGAAATCGAGGATTGGGGATTTAAAGATAGTAGAGGAGATAGAAGGAAATTTACCTGGTTTTGAAAATCTAGAATTAGGGAACATAGTGAAAATATTAGAACAAACTCTGAAGTTAGGATGCAGTGAGTAGTAGAAATTTAGCCTTTTCTTCTACAGATCACAATTATTCATTAGGAGATTTTGATAGCCGGGGTCATTTAGAGATATGAAAGGTTAGGAGTAAATATGAATGGTGGAACAAGCTTTGAGATTGTATAAAGCCTCTGCTCCCCATCTCTGTATATTAAACACAACCTGCATGAATCCATAGCCTCTCACCTCATCAATCTTAGGTAGAACAATGACGGTCATGGTACCGGTGTGAATGCGTTGCATCCGTGATGATAGGCCTACTTCAGGAATCCTCTGAACTCTGTGGGTCCCACCTTCATGTTTTAAGAACCGATAAACATTCTCCCCTGAAACACACGCTGAAGCATGGTGCAATCCTCCTAAAAAAAACAGTAATAACACAGGAGGATATACACTACTCTGCATTATTTTAAAGCTAAGACTATTGTTGATTGGCACATGAGAAGAAAATATGATTGCTATTACATATAGTGCCTATAAAAAGTATTCACTCTCCTTGGAAGTTTTCACGTTTTATTATTCTGCAACACTGAATCACAGTGGATTTAATTTGTTTTTTTTGACACTGCTCAACAGAAAAAGACACATTTGTGTCAAAGTGAAATCAGATCTCTACAAAGTGATTTAAATTAATTACAAATACAAAACGCAAATAATTCATTGCATAAGTATTCACCCTCTTCAAGTCAGTACTTAGTAGATACACCTTTGGCAGCAATTACAGCTTGAGACTGTGTGGATAGGTCTCTATCAGCTTTGCACATCTGGACACTGCAATTTTTCCCTATTCTTCTTTACAAAACTGCTCAAGCTCTGTCAGATTACATGGGGATCGTGAGTGAATAGCCCTTTTCAAGTCCAGGCACAAATTCTACTGTATTTCTGACTTGGCTACTCCAGCTGTTTTTAAGCCATTCCTGTATAGTTTTGGCTTTATGCTTGGGGTCATTGTCTTGCTGGACAACAAATCTTCCCTGAAGTTGCAGTTCTCTTGTAGACTTCATCAGGTTTTCCTCCAGGATTTCCCTGTATTTTGCTGCATTCATTTCACCCTCTACCTTCACTAGGGCCTGCTGCTGTGAAGCATCCCCACAGCATAATGCAACCACCTAGGTGGTACCCAGCAAAGTAAACTTTGCTTCTCATAGGTGAGTCTGCATCCGACAATCGAGATAGTGAGAACTCAGGGCCAATATGTTCCCATTAGGAAAAAGGTCATAGACAGCAAGACCAAGGAACTCTGGATGACAAGGATATTAAGGGCTGGATAAAGAGGAAAAGGAAATCATGGATGGGGTGTTGCTGCCTAGGGAGGAAGAAGCTGTCGGTCCATTATAGGATCAGGGGTGGAGTGTGTCAGTAGTTTAAATTCCTTGGCATTAACATATTAGAGGGTCTGTCCTGGAAGGTGCTTGGTAGTTTGCGTATATTTGGCACGTCACCAAAAACACTGACAAACTTCTATAAATGCACAATGCAGAACATCGAACTGGTTACATCACAGCTTAGAATGGAAACACCAAAACCCAGGAACTGAAAAATCTACAGAAAATGGTGAATACAACAGAGTCTACCACAGGCAAAGTCCTCTTCCCACTGAGTACATTAACATGGAGCACTACCACAAAAAACAGCATCAATCATCAAAGACTCCCACCATCCAGACCACACTCTCTTTTCACTACTACCATCAGGCAAGAGGTAGAAAAGCCTTTTCTCCCACCACGTCATCGGGTTCAAGAGTAGTTATTACACTATAACCAACAGGCCCTTGAACCAGAGTGGATAACTTCATTGACCACAGCTCTGAAACTAATTCTATAGCCTGCAAACTCCTTTACGATTTGTCTCAGTATTAACTTGCATAGCTTGCCTTCCTTTGCACATTGGTTGTCTGTTTTTGTTCATACATGATTTTCGTAGTCTATTGAATTTCTGTATTTTTTTCTATAAAGGCTTGCAAAAAAATCAATCTAGATAGTCTATGGCAACTTCATGTACTTTGAACTTTACCTATCTTTACAGACGGCATTCTCTTGGTCAGGACATTAAGGATCTATTTCGGGTGGCGGGGGGGTGCAGAGATCTCAGACAAGAAAATTGGAGGTGAGCAGAACATTGGCAGATGGAATTTAATCCTGATATGCGCAAGGTGATGTACGCCATTGAGAAACAAAATATCTTGAAAAGTGCCAGTTATTAGAGTATCAGAGCAGTCTGTAGCCTGTTTGTCTGGCAATTGACAGGTTGTCTGTGAGTTGCTATCTAAAAAGAGAAACTTTTACAGATTTCTTGGAAGCAACAGCATTTATTCTCTGGTGGTGATGTTTCCACGCACGGTGGTGTTTATGGAGGTTACAGTGGTGACCAGTCCAGCTGTTATCTTTAGATGTTGGAAATCCAGAGTAACACACACAAATTGCCACTGTCATCATCAAAAAAGAACCACTGTCATCTTCCCTCACCCACTAATAAGATTAAATCACAGGACATAATCTTACCATAGTCAGCAGGCGTGTAGTTCAGTACTTCAAAATTCCAGTTCCTGTATTCTGCATAATTTTTGTACATATCAAATATTTCCCTTGTAAACTGCTGGCAAATATCACCTTGAAAGTACAAGAAAATCCAATGAAACAAAGTCTGAGAGCAACCGAAAACTTTCCCTTTCTGATTTCCTTATCTTTCTGATTTCACAAATATACAAAGCTGTCAAACATTTTACACGAGGTGTGATAAGAACAGGCAGTTTACCACTGTAGTAGAGGTCATTATTGCCAAGCCTACTCAGCTGGGCAGAAAACAGATGCAAGAAAATAGGTGACATCTGCTAACTAACCTCAGGGTTAGTGAAAGGTAACTCTGCAGTGGAGATGCTACTCTGTGTGAAAGATATACTCTAAGAGTCAATAAGAAATTATAAGAGCAAGAACCAAATTACAAGCCTACTGATTTGTAGAATTCAACATTAACTCAACGGTAATCAAATGTACAGGTCAAAGGTCAAACAGCACTCAACAGTATTTACAGGTGATTCTGCTCCAGAGAATAATTAAAACCTTCAGTAGAGCAAACAGCAGGGTAAGTTTAAGACTTTGAGAGAAAGAACTAAGACAAGAAATACAAATATATATTCTACGGGAAGATACAAAGGTTGGACATGAATTTAGAGGTCTACAGATTCATTGATTCTATAAATGTAGATGAATAGAAGGCAGGAATAAGATGTGGCCAAGAAGGGAAGCAAATGCTGGTAATCCCATGCTTCGTGGCACAATGTTATGCTGGCATGGACATGATGAATTAAGTAGCTCCCTATAGTTTTGTGATGACTATATGACTCTATAACAATTATAAAGCTTCAGGATCACATTTACTTTTTTTAACAGCAAATACAATTTTCATAAAGCCATTATGAGATTTGAAAGTTCATCCTCTAATTATTTCAGCAACACAACTACTACACAATTGTAACTTCTACACAAATTCGTTGTGGAGTCATAGAGCCATAGAAAAAGGTCTTTTGGTACACCATATCAAACAGTGACCATTGAGTACTGATACACATTAATCCCATTTCACCAACGCTGAGTCTATAGCTTTCTATATCTCAGTGATTAAATTGTCCTTCCAGATACTTTTTAAATGTTGAGAGAGCACCCATCTCTATCACCTGCTCAGGTAGTACGTTTCAGATTGCAATCACTCTCAGGGTGAAAAGAAATTCCCTCAGATCACCTATTAATACCCTCTAGTTGTAGGCATTTTCATTATGGTAGAATGTTTCCCACTATCCACCCAACTATGTCTCTCATTATTTTGTATACTGCTGTAAGGTGCCCCTCAGTCTCCATTGCTCCAAGGGAAACAATCCCAACCTATAACCAAACCAAATGTTTCATCCCAGGAAACATCCTGGAGAATCTCCCCTGCACTCTTGTCTAGTGCAAGTGCATCCTTTGATAGTGTGGTGACCAGAACTGCACACAGTATGCCAGTTGTAGCTGAGCCAAGTTTGATAGTATGACCTCTATTCGATCCACTCTATTCAATGCAGTTCATAGTAAGGCTCAGTATCAAGTATGCCTTCACTGCCTTTTCTATCCATGCTGCTGTCTTCAGGGACCCATGGTCCTTGTTACCTCAATAACCTCTTGGGTGTTACTATTCTTGGTATTTGCCCTACCCATATTAGATCCCCATCCTCTCCTTTGCAAAATCCATCACCTTGCATATTGTAGGATTAAATTCCATCTGTCATTGTTGCATCCAGTTGATCAGCCCAGCAATATTGTCCTGTAACCCTCTACTATCTTCCCTTCTGCCAACAAAACCATCAATTTTTATGTCATCTGCAAACATATTAATCATATCCAAATCGTTAATCTTAGCATAGTTATGTTGGCAGACTGTCTTTACCAGGTCATCCAGTTTTTATAGCTATTTGTAGACATATTAGACATACAAGACTGATATAGCAGGGACTAGATATTCAAAGAAACAACCGTGACAAGGATATACAAGTTGGACGGTACAATAGGCACTGAATAAAAACCAGATCAGAACAGCTTTGGAGAAATTATATGCTTCCAAGCAGACAGCAGAGGACTAACAACTAAGGAATAGCTTGATGACGCAGGAGACCAGGATTCAAAGATGAAATGGTATGGCAGACAGCAGGATGTAGACAGGTGGGTAGTTTTACAAGTGCTGGTCATCCTATAATACAATGTTATGTGGGATTCCATTTAGGCAGAACACTGATCATTGAGTGTTTGCAGCCTTTTTATTGTAGTCCTGGTCCATCCTATCCTTAACACACACTATGTTCCAGCAGCCAGTGACATCTCAGATAGTAGAGTGTCCTGCACAAATCTCTCTTGATATCACCAGTTGTATCCTGTCTCCCAGCATGAATGCTGTTAACACAGCTCAGCCTCAACTATACCACAATATTCAGCTCCTGATAAAGATAAAACCCAGCAGTTCAAGCAAAAAATATGGTGATTCTGGAGACACAGAAGACTGCAGATGCTGGAATCTGGAGCAAACAGCAATCAGCTGTAGGAACCTAGCTGCCTTGAGCAGCATCTGTGAGGGAAAAGGAGCTGTCACAATGCAGGGTTATGCCTCAAAGCTGACAATTCTTTTCCTCCCCCAGATGTTGCTTGACTCACTAGGTTCCTCTAGCAGGTTGTTTATTGCTATATACAGTGATTCTGACTTGTCTAAATTCTCACCTCCTGTTGTTCTTCCAGCCGTCACCTCAAGAATCACATTATTTTTGTCGTGTTCATCCCTCTGTACCAGAGTCTGAAGGAGCTGAAATTTAGAAAGAAAAGAATTAAAAGTAAAACTTGAAAATATTTCTGACATGCAGTTTGTTTACAAACGATATAATCTTTAGCTATCATACTCTTGTTCTGTTTCTACCACATTTCTTTGTTGGCCTTCAACCAAAAGATTGTACAGCAACATGTTCACAATTAGATAGCAACAAATATAAGAAAAAAGAATGATGTCCAAACATGTGGTTTAAGATGGTGCTACTGAAGATGAGCAACAACTTACTGGCGGTTCCCAAAGCAAGAAATAGAATTAAATACTTTATTAATAAACACAAGGCAGAGGCAGTGAGTGTGACCTTCGTGGCGAGGAGGGGCAGGGGACGCGAGCCGATGATCGACTCCATTTCACTGAGTAAAGCTTCCATTGCTCACCAGTTAAAGTGACAAGGGAGAGTGCTGCTGCCGGCCTTTTGATCGTTGCTGGGATCGCCTCGCTGCCAAAGGGGGGAGACTGTGTGGCCTGGAGATAGTTACTCAGATTTTCTGCATTTTGGACATGGATATGGACTATGAACTTTTTTTTCACTCTTACAGTTTTTTTAAATACTGCATTTTTCGCCTGATCTTTTGTTTTGTGCGGGGGAGGAAGGTGGTCGATGTCCCTGTTCTGTTTTCATATGTTTTTTGTGCAAGTGAGGGGGATTCGGGGATTGATGATCATGTTGTCAGTCTTTTCTTTCTTGGTTTCATGTCTATCTGGAGAAGAAAAATTTCAGAGTTATATACTTCGAAAATAAATGAATCTTTGAACTTTTTCTGTAAAAAGTTATGGTAAGTGATCACTGCAAACAATGAAGAGGCAAGTGAAGGCAAGGCTGACTCGAGGGTCGAGGTGTGCAGGTGCAATGCAAACTCGGAGTGAAATTGAGGCAATGGTCAAAGTGGGGTCGGAGTCAGGGCATAAGAAGCAAAGTAAAGTCGAAGCAGAGGAGTTTTGGAGCCCATCCATCTAAACTGAGTGTGAGGTCTGATCAACCTACATGCCAGATCAATTTGGAAAGGTTGGGTACAGGTTGAAATGTGGCAGCAGTGTCTAGAGTAAGAATTGACCCAATGTTTGGATGATTTAAG
Source organism: Mobula hypostoma (assembly GCF_963921235.1). NCBI lineage: Eukaryota > Metazoa > Chordata > Chondrichthyes > Myliobatiformes > Myliobatidae > Mobula > Mobula hypostoma. The sequence goes on from NC_086102.1 coordinate 92,562,075, forward strand.
CATGGACGGATGAATTGAAAAGGTAGGATATTGGGTCTGGAGGTGAGGGTCAGGCCAGTTCTGCTCGGTGCTCTACGATGTTTGCTCTACTCTTCACTGCACTAAGGCTGAGGCTCTGGGCCTGCTACAGGCTTTGTGCCTATGGACCCACTTTCATTCTGAATGCTGTCGCTTTGTGCCTATGGACCCACTTTCATTCTGAATGCTGTTGCTTGCTTTTATTGTTTGAATGATGTTTGCTTTTTCTCTCTCTCTCTCTCTGTACATTGGGTGTTTGTTGATCTTTTTTTTTTAAAATGGGATCCTTTGGGTTTCTTGTTTTGTGACTGCCTGTAAGGAGACAAACTCAAGGTTGTATAATGTATACATACTTTGATAATAAATGTACTTTGAACTTTGACGGTTTGAATCTTACCAAAACAGTTACCTGGCATCCATAGAAGAGAGCTGACTCTTTTTAACTTCTGCCACAGTCGTTTAGACTACCCTACCCAAGACATTTCCAGAATGTATGCGGAAAAATCCAACTATTAATATATTATGAGCTGACTGTACCATTTACTAAGAATTTCCAAGCCAGGCACTTACCTTTCCTTGCAACACTTCAATGCTTTTGATGAGTTGCTGACGTTCTTCAAGGAGCAATGGTATCAGCTCTTGGTCAGTATTGGCTTTCATACCTGAAAAAGTAATGATTATAAAATTTAAACAAATAAATGTTGACAAATAATTCTGAAATTAGATTTCATCGTGGTCCAAATCAAACACTGCATTTTATCTTCATTAAGTTCCTCATAACTGGGGCATCAGCAGAAACATGTACAGTAACTTGAGCATCCAGTGGTCAGTATCAAACTCTGCTGAGCAGTAATTTCATTCCTCTCACTTTACATTTTCCATTTCCATTCTTTCCATTTATTCCTTATTGTACAGCATATTTTATTAAAAAAACCTTAACAGCTTTTCTTGTTTTTGCGCAGGAATTTTACAACACAGAAATATTTAATTTTTATGTGCTAGTGAAATTTCCTCCCATCTTCATCTCACAATTGGCATATTCTTAGACACAACCATGTTACTCAGCTTAACCACTTATATAGGTGGGAACATAAGGCGGGAGAACAGGGTTGAGAGAGATAATAAATCAGCCATGATGGAATGACAGAACAGACTGAAGGAATTGAAAGGCCTAATTCTGCTCCTATGTCTTATGGTCTTATCTGCAGTCTTGTTGCACAGATCAGAGGTTTCTTCTAAATATTATACTTATTAAATATTGCCTCTCATATTGGACTGTCCCGTATAGAAAACATTTTCTCTGTCCATCCTGTCAAATCCCTAACGCTGGAGATGATTCAGCAATGAAATGCATTTGCAAAGTCTTTAATTCAATCAGATCTTCATTGTGTAGATAATAATCCAGAACATTTTCAAATGATAATAGGCGAAGGGGTACAATAGTGCTGTGGAGGCAGGGAGTCTGTTGAATGACTTAGAGTGGTAGATGAAATACAGCATAAGGCAGTGTATGGTCATGCACTTCGGGACCTTTTCAGAATGGCAGGCGGTGACTAGTGGGGTACCGCAAGGCTCAGTGCTGGGACCCCAGTTGTTTACAATATATATTAATGACTTGGATGAGGGAATTAAATGCAGCATCTCCAAGTTTGCGGATGACACAAAGCTGGGTGGCAGTGTTAGCAGTGAGGAGGATGCTAAGAGGATGCAGGGTGACTTGGATAGGTTGGGTGAGTGGGCAAACTCATGGCAGATGCAATTTAATGTGGATAAATGTGAAGTTATCCACTTTGGTGGCAAAAATAGGAAAACAGATTATTATCTGAATGGTGGCCGATTAGGAAAAGGGAAGGTGCAACGAGACCTGGGTGTCATTATACACCAGTCATTGAAAGTGGGCATGCAGGTACAGCAGGCGGTGAAAAAGGCGAACGGTATGCTGGCATTTATAGCGAGAGGATTCGAGTACAGGAGCAGGGAGGTACTACTGCAGTTGTACAAGGCCTTGGTGAGACCACACCTGGAGTATTGTGTGCAGTTTTGGTCCCCTAATCTGAGGAAAGACATCTTTGCCATAGAGGGAGTACAAAGAAGGTTCACCAGATTGATTCCTGGGATGGCAGGTCTTTCATATGAAGAAAGACTGGATGAACTGGGCTTGTACTCGTTGGAATTTAGAAGATTGAGGGGGGATCTGATTGAAACGTATAAGATCCTAAAGGGATTGGACAGGCTAGATGTGGGAAGATTGTTCCCGATGTTGGGGAGGTCTAGAACGAGGGGTCACAGTTTGAGGATAGAGGGGAAGCCTTTTAGGACCGAGGTTAGGAAAAACTTCTTCACACAGAGAGTGGTGAATCTGTGGAATTCTCTGCCACAGCAAACTGTTGAGGCCAGTTCATTAGCTATGTTTAAAAGGAAGTTAGATATGGCCCTTGTGGCTACAGGGGTCAGGGGGTATGGAGGGAAGGCTGGGTTCTGAGTTGGATGATCAGCCATGATCATAATAAATGGCGGTGCAGGCTCGAAGGGCCGAATGGCCTACTCCTGCACCTATTTTCTATGTTTCTATGTTTTAAGATTGGAACCTGGGGACAAGCTGAAAAACTGGCCGGGACAGAGGACTCTGTTGAGCTGTTGTAGGTGGCCTATACCCCAGTAGGGATGACGGGTTTAAGTAAGTGGATAGAGTGGATGTGGAGAAGATGTTTCCAGTAGTGGGAATCTAGGATCTGAGGACACAGCTTCAGAATAAAAGGATATCCTTCCTGTAGAGTAGAGATAAGGAGGAATTTCTTTAGCCAAAGGGTAATGAATCTGTGGAATTCATTACCCTTTGAGGTTGGTCCTGATGAAGGGTCTCGGCCTGAAACGTCGACTGCACCTCCTCCTATAGATGCTGCTTGGCCTGCTGCGTTCACCAGCAACTTTGATGTATGTTGTCTGTGGAATTCATTGCCAAGATTGCTGTGGAGGCCAAGTCATTCAGTATAATTACAGTGGAGGTTGGAAACTTCTTTATTAGTAAGTGTGTCAAAAGTTACAGGGAGAACGCAGGAAAATGGGGTTGAGAGGAATAATGAGTCAGCCATGATCAAATGGTGGAGCAAACTTGAAGGCCTGAATAGCCTAATTCTGCTTCTATGTCTTATGGCCATAATAATTCAAATTTATAAGCTCTACAAAGATATTTACGTATTATACTGCACTACATATAGTCATCCCTCGGTATCCGTGGGAGATTGGTTCCAGGACACACCGCGGATACCAAAATCCGCAATGCTCTAGTCCCTTATATAAAATGGCATAGTATTTGTATATAACCTACGCACATCCTCCCGTATACTTTAAGTCATCTCTAGATTACTTATAATACCTAATACAATGTAAATGCTATGTGAAATAGTTGTTACACTGTATTGTTTAGGGAACTAGTGACAAGAACAGAAGTCTGTACAGACGCAACTGTCGTAGCTGTTCTGGGAACGCTGATGCTGCCTTGCCATCAGCCAATGCCGATTCTCCCGTGATCGCCAAGTTCCTGACGCTGTAGCGCTTTACACAGCTAGCCAGCCATCCCTTACTAGCCTTAAACTCCTTCCTCTCGCTTATACCACAAGTAGTGAACGAACGAGACGTGAGATGAACAATGCTCAAACAATGAGTGCTGGACAGAGACTGAGGATCTGTGAAATGGCGGGAGGCTACAGCAGGGTATGCCTACACATCACTTCATTCGTGTGGCTTCAGCGTAGTGCTCAGCGTGCGGCAAATTCAAGTTTTACTTTTTGGAACTCTCTGGAATTTTTTTTTGTATATCTTCCATCTGCGGTTGGTTGAATCTGCGGATGCAGAACCCGCAGATACGGAGGGCTGACTGTATTTTAAATAAAAGCTTTGCAGGAAGTTATAGATCGCCAGACTAGTGGACCATTAAAGAGGCAAATGGAATTTAATCCATTGAAGCAATACACGAGCAAATACACAATACCTGGGTAAGGACAGATCTGGAGGAATAAGGTCCGTATCCATAGGTCCTTAAAGGAAGCAGGACAGATCAATCATATGGTTAACAGACATAGGGCATAATGTAATTTATTAGCTGAGCAGGAATATTATGCTAGAATAGTAGTTCGACCACAAATTGCTTTAGAACAGGACACGATTTTGTATAGTAAATGACATGGTAAATTGAAATGGCAGAAGATGCACTAAAGCATGCAATTACTCTCATACTCTACTTACTCTCATACATTAATTCCAACTCCAGTAAATCTTTTTCTGATGAATGAATCCCTTCCAAGAGAGGTATAAGTGGAGTGAGCTCAGCATGACGAGCACTTAAAAGTTTTCTTTCTTCATTTTGTGGCCGTATGCTATTTGTTCCATCGTTAATTTCTTTGTATTCTTCTTTCAGGGCCCCGATGTATTTCCTTACAACTTCTAGTTGTAGTAATTCACTAAAATGATGACAGTGCCTTACCGACTGCTGCCTGTATATAACATTTGGTCCATTTTGAAAAGACAGCCAAAATCTAGATGTGGTCATAACTGACCTCAACTTCTCAAATTCTCTGTACGTTCTTCTGAAATGATTCTGCTTCCAGATTAAGTTGATGATCCAAACGCATGAGTGCTTGATCATTTGAGCAGCCTTTCAAATTCATAACAGATGTGAATGTAATTATCTGTAAGAGTTACAAGAGTCAACACATTAAGTAGGACTAAATACAAATGATATTTATTGAAAATGCAAATTATTTCCACTTTAAAAAGGTGCAGAGGAATGGTCTAAGAATGAGGAACTTGCAAATCTGCTCACCTTGCACAAATAAGGGTTATGGGAGAATTAATTGGATTGTTCAAAGTGAAGATGGGACTTGAAAGAGTAGATAGGAAGAAAGACAAAGCACTAGAGGAATTCAGCAGGTCAGGCAGCGTCAGTGGTGGGAAATGGACAGCCGATGATGTCCACATGACAGGTCTTAACCTAAAACATTGACTTTCTATTTCCCTCCATAGTGGCTGCTTGACCTGCTGAATTCCTCCAGTGCTTTGTGTGTTGCATCTAGTCTTTTGTGCCTCTAAATAAGGAGAAACACTGTTCCTTTGACAGAGTGGTGGCAGATTTATGGCATGGTAATGAAAAAAATTCCTTTTGAAGAAATGAACTGTTATAATTTGCAATAAATTCTCAAAAAATGAAGTGGAAGTTGATTCAAAGTAATTTATAAATTAGTGCCTCAATTCTAATATCTAAAAATCTATTAATTTCTCCCTGAATATACTCAGTGCCTGAGCCTGACTGGTGCATTCCAACAATTCACTACCCTATGCATGACATACTTTCTTCTTACGCTATCCTCAATGACGAGCACATTACTTTGAAATAGTGACTTTAAATCTAGACGTTATAGTCAGAAGAATCATCATCTATAACACAAGAAAGCACTCGCAGTAGACCACCAGATCCTTAAAAACTTGGCCCAGTCAATTAAAAATGATCATGGCTGATCTACAATGGCCTCAACTCTTCTTCTGTACCAGTTCCCCATGGCCTTCAATTTCTCAATCTTTCAAAGATTTATTTTTCTCCAGCTTAAATATATCTCTAGCACGCTCAGGGTAGAAATTCACTCCTCTCTGAAAGAAGAAATCTCTACTCATGTCAGTTTCCCAGTAAAATAAGGTGACTGGACACCAGGTGGCTCTGACATCCACTATCATGAAGTGTTTCGAGAGGCTGGTCATGGCATGCATGAACTCTTGCCTCCTGCAAAAACAGGTCTTTGGCAAATACCATTGCTCTGGTCCTAGACTGATGCCTGGACCAGACAGTAAAAACACCACTATTGTTTATTAATTTCAAAACAATTATTTATCTAGATACAGCACAGTAATTGGTTATTCCAGCCCAATGACACCCATGTGACAAATCAACTTACTAACCTGCCCATCTTTGAAATACTGGAAAAAAGCAGAGGAAACCCATGCCTTCATGGGGAGACCATACAGTACAGTACAAACTCCTCACAGAGAGGTGGAACTGAACCCCGGTCACTGATGCTTTAATAGCATTACACCAATTGCAACACTACCATGTCACCCTCTATAATTCTAAGAAAACTCATCATCAAACTCCCAAGACCTGGGACAAGTCAAGGATCCCTCTGCAACCAGATCCTTGACTTCCTGACCAACAGACTACAATCAAGTAAGGACAGGCAGCAACACCCCTGCCACCTCCATTTACACCTTCGCAAGTTCCACCCGTAGTGGGCCATAGTCAGAGTACAGGAAGGAGATAGAAAGCTTAGTAACATGGTGTCATGACAAAAACCTTTCACTCAATGTCAGCAAAATAAGAGAGCTGGTCATTGACTTCAGGAAGGGGTCCAGTGTACATGCTCCTGTTTACATCAATGTTGCTGAGGTTGAGAGTATTGACAACTTCAAGTTTCTAGGACTGAACATCACTAATACTCTTCCCTGGTCCACTCATGTTGATGCCACAGCCAGGAACACTCATTGATGCATCTAGTTCCTTAGAAGGCCAAAGAGGTTTAGTATGTCTCAGTCAACTCTTACCAATTTTTATTGATGCACCATAGAAAGTTACTTGGATGCATCATGGCTTGGTATGGCAACTACTTTGCCCGAGGACACAGCTCAGCACATCACAGAAACCAGCCTCCCCTGCTTGGACTCTGGTTATACTTCTTGTTGCCTCAGTGAAATAGCCATCATAAGTAAATACACCTCCCACCCCAGACATTCTTTCTTCTCCTCTCTCCCATAAAGCAGAATATACAAAAGCCTGAAAGAACACACACCCACGCTCAAGGACAGTTCTACCTCACCACTATAAGACTACTGAATAGTTCCCAATACTCTGAATTTCACTTCACAATCTACCTATGACCTTGCCTACCCGCACTGCATTTTCTCTGTATCAATTACACTTTATTTTGCATTGATATTGCTTTACCTTGTACTACCTCAAGCACCGTGTAATGAGTCATACTGTAGGAACAGTATACTTATCACTTGCTTTACCTACTGAGGTACCTCAGTTCCAATTCCGAATCCAGTTTGTATCCTTGTTTGTGACTCTCCCACTGGTGAAAACAACCAAACTCCCTTAGGAACTTATATGTTTGAATAAAATTGCCCCTCATTCATTTAAACCCAAGGAATTTTGACTAAAACTTGATAGGACAGCCTCTCTTATAGATATAAAGCAATACGGCACGGATACAGGCCCTTCGGCCAAACCAGTCAATGCCAATCACGGTAACCATCCCACTATTCCCATCGCCTGCGTTCTCTCTCAGCGAGTAGATTTAGGCAACAGCTATGGAGTGAATGAGCTTCTGTCGTGCAATAGAGCATGCATGCAAGACGAATTTCTGCCAGTTTAACTCTGAAGCCACCACTAGCATCCGCCGTTTCCCTCCCTGAGTTAGAAGCTCTGGGCCTGCCAGTCAACTCACCTCCACGGCCTGATGCAATGCGCATGCGTGAGGCAGCCTGCCGCGCGGTGCCCTCTGGGAAACACTGAGTGCCGGAGGAGCTCGGCGGGTCAGGTAGCGTTCATGGAGAGGAGTACAATACACGATCGACATTTCGGGCCGAGGCCCTTCATCAGGGCTGGAAAGGGAGGGAGATGAAAATGGGGAAGGGGGAAGGGCTGCATACCTCGCTGCTGGTCGCCCAGCAACGGTGGCCTCGCCTGGGGATGCTGCGCAGGCGCAATGCTGCCGCCCTACAACCCTGGAGGAGTTGGGCGGGGGTCGGGCTATTCTCCCTCGCCGCTGCCGGTGCCTCATCTGTTAGCTTCGTGTCGAGAGAGACGGAGCTAAAGAGAACAAGTAAGCCTGCCATGTTTAAGATAGCCTTGTATGTCTTCGGATCTTCGTCCCTGTCATGACTTTGAGGGCCAAGGCTAAGATTTGAGGTAGAGCCGCACATAAGATGTTGGAGGAACTCAGTGGGTCAGGCAACATCTATAGAGGGAAATAGATGGTCGACCCTTCACTCCACAGATGCTGCCGACCTGCTGAATTTCTCCAGCATTTCGCGTATTGCTCCAGGTATCAGAATAATATCAGCCTTTGATAAGGCCCCACATAGGAGGTTAGTGTGCAAAATTAGAGCAAATGGTGTTGGGGGTAGGGTACTGACATGGATAGAAAATTGGTTGGCAGACAGGAAACAAAGAGTAGAGATTAATGGGTTCTTTTCAGAATGGCAGGCAGTGACTAGTTGGGTACCGCAAGGCTTGGTGCTGGGACCACAGCTATTTACAATATACATTAATGATTTAGATGAAGGGATTAAAAGTAACATTAGCAAATTTGCAGATGACACAAAGTTGGGTGGCAGTGTGAAATGTGAGGAGGATGTTATAAGAATGCAGGGTGACTTGGATGGGTTGGGTGAGTGGGCAGATGCATGGCAGATGCAGTTTAATGTGGATAAATGTCAGGTTATCCACTTTGGTGGCAAGAACAGGAATGCACATTACTATCTGAATGGTGTCAAGTTAGGAAAAGGGGAGGTACAATGAGATCTAGGTGTCCTTGTTCATCAGTCACTAAAAGTAAGTATGCAGGTATAGCAGGCAGTGAAGAAAGCTAATGGCATGCTGGCCTTCATAACAAGGAGAATTGAGTATAAGAGCAAAGGAGTATAGTTCTGCAGTTGTACAGGGCCCTGGTGAGACCACACCTGGAGTATTGTGTACAGTTTTGGTCTCCAGATTTGAGGAAGGACTTTCTAGCTATTGAGGGAGTGCAGTATAGGTTCACGAGGTTAATTCCCGGGATGGCGGGACTGTCATATGTTGAAAGATTGGAGTGACTAGGCTTGTATATACTAGAATTTAGAAGGATGAGAGGGGATCTTATTGAAACATATAAGATTATTAAGGGATTGGACACGCTAGAGGCAGGAAACATGTTCCTGATGTTGGGGGAGTCCAGAACTAGAGGCCACAGTTTAAGAATAAGGGGTGGACAATTTAGAACGGAGTTGAGGAAAAACTTCTTCACACAGAGGGTTGTGGATCTGTGGAATGCTCTGCCTCAGAAGGCAGTGGAGGCCAATTCTCTGGATTCTTTCAAAAAAGAGTTAGGTAGAGCTCTTAAAGATAGCGGAGTGAAGGGATATGGGGAGAAGGCAGGAACTGGATACTGATAGTGGATGATCAGCCATGATCACAGTGAATGGCGGTGCTGGCTCGAAGGGCTGAATGGCCTACTCCTGCACCTATTGTCTATTATCAGACAGTCTCTTTCGGACAAGAATGGGGAGAGACGTAGATCTTTTTGATGAGGCTAATATGCTGGACCATTGCCACAGGAGGGACAACTGGCGTTTAAAGGGATGGGTTGGTAATATAGCAGGTGTTATACCATCAAAGACAGAGCACAATAATGGGTTTCGTATGAGCAGTAGTGTTTAGAATGCACCAAAACTTGCAGGGCTGAAAAAAAAAGAGTGTGAGTTGCTCTAGTTTAAGGTTTTATCAGCAGATGCCAGGAAAGGTTTGTTGATTCATAGATTACTGGAGAGCAACGTTTCCTCTAATTTGTAATGACCAGTGTGCGCAAAAATCTTGTGCTGAATTTTATATAGAGAGGTATTCATTTTAAGAGCTAGCAAAACACTAAGGACTTCAATCTCCTCTGTGTTTGATCAATTTTGCTCTCATTCATTTGCACTCTCACAAATCCTACATAGCAGGCCTGTAATGAGTAATGAAGGATTTTCTCACCAGGAGCTTTTGCACACTGTCCATATGTGATTTACTTGTTAAATGATGCTTTAAAAAGTCAAGTTTATAAATATAATTCCTTCTTCCGACTTGCAGATTCTCCAGTAAATTTTGCATTGCTGCAATACACAGAGGTAACACCATTTCTGAATTGTACGTAAATATTTCTCGTAGCTGCACGTTCCTGACCTCATGAGCTTTTAGCATAGCAGTTTCTACTGTTTCATTAAGCCATTCCACTTTAAGCGAACTAGTGTTTCTTTTGCACTTCATGCCCTTTGCTTCTTTGGAATTTGACATAGTGAATCAATAATTTCTTCAATTAGAAACAGTATAAGCTAGTTCTAAAATCTGCAAATAAATCATTGCATACTCCATGATGTCATCCGCATCAGACATTGGAAAAGAAAATGTGATTGTGTACGATTGTGAAATATACCTAACATGCCAATGAGGTAGAGGATGACAACCTTTTGTGCGCAGTTTAAATTCCTTTGTGTACTAGTAGCAAAAGATGTGTATGCGCACACCTTAGAGGGAACATTGCTGGAGAGGTCAAGGCATCAGAAGTCCAGTTCAGGGTGATTAGTCTATCAAAACCATCAGCAATCTGGTGTACTCAAAGGTGGAATCCAAGCAAGGAATGGAGTCTGTGGCAGGGATGCAATGGCATATTTAATCATGAAATTACCAGTTAGTGACTGCATGATCTGTCTGACAGTTGTTGGAATAGTTGGTGGAGCTTTGGAGTTGGGTGACATCATGTCTGCGGATTCTATCACGTTTACAGATGCAGCTCTGATAAAGTGGGGCAAAGCAGGAATAAAACCAGGTCCACCTGGCTTTGACATTGGCACCAAACTCCAATGCGGCAAAGTCGTTCACCGCCCAGCTGACTTTGTGAGGTCATCCTGATGAACATGGGAAGATTGGTACATTTCACTATCAGGACAACAAGGGCAGCAGACATTTGGGAGCATTATGACCTGTGGATTCCTTCTATGTCACACACCATACTGATGTAGAAATATTTCAGTAATCCTTCATTGATGGGTCTAAAACATGTATAAGATGAACATGTGTTTTGCTCCTACTATGGAAAGTAACTCAGGAAAATGTGGCAGACTGGAAAGCAGCATAAACTATTCAATTGCTTCATTCACATCTTTTACTTGCATCTATTGGTTGGGGGTGTTGTGGATAGAGTGGGGTGCTGTCAGAGGTTACAACAGGACATTAATAGGATGCAAAACTGGGCAGAGAAGTGGCAGATGGAGTTCAACCCAGCTAAGTGTGAGGTGGTTCATTTTGGTAGGTCAAATATGATGGCAGGATATAGTATTAATGGTAAGATTCTTAGCAGTGTGGAGGATCAGAGGGATCTTGGGGTCCAAGTCCATAGGACACTCAAAGCTGCTATGCAGGTTGACTCTGTGGTTAAGAAGGCATACGTGCATTGGCCTTCATCAATCGTGGGATTGAGATTAAGAGCCGAGAGGTAATGTTGCAGCTATATAGGAACCTGGTCAGACCTCACTTGGAGTACTGTGCTCAATTCTAGTCACCTCACTACAGGAAGGACGTGGAACCCATAGAAAGGGTGCAGAGGAGATTTACGAGGATGTTGCCTGGATTGGGGAGCATGCCTTATGAGAATAGGTTGAGTGAACTCAGCCTTTTCTCCTTGTAGCGACAGAGGATGAGAGGTGATCTGATAGAGGTGTACAAGATAATGGGAGGCATCGTGTGGATAGTCAGAGGCTTTTCCCCAGGGCTGAAATGGCTAGCACAAGAGGGCATAGTTTTAAGGTGCCTGGAAGTAGGTACAGAGGAGATTTCAGGGGTAAGTTTTTTTTACGGAGAGTGGTGAGTGCGTGGAATGGGCTGCCAGTGACGGTGGTGGAGGCGGAAACGATAGGGTCTTTTAAGAGGTTCCTGGATGGCTACATGGAACTTAGAAAAATAGAGGGCTATGGGTAAAGCCTAGGTAGTTCTAAGGTAGGGACATGTTCGGCACAGCTCTGTGGGCTGAAGAGCCTGTATTGTGCTGTATGTTTTCTATGTTCTATTCATTAGAACAGAACTACTAGTTATTAATGTAATCACAGGATATTCTGCAGAGGCTGAATATCTAAAGTAACACACACAGAATGCTGGAGGAACACAAGCAGGTCAGGCAGCAAGTATGGAAAGGAATAAAGAGTTGATGTTTTGGGCTGATACCCTTGCCCTTTGGGTTGGCTGGAACAGTCAGTTGCAAGATAGATAGATAGGTTGCAAGTTGCATAACCTGAGTTTGGCAAAATCAAAGTGCTTTATGGCTGAGAAAATGGGAGGGTGGTTACAGAAGGAAACCTGTGGTGGGATTTGTGGGGGATAGTCTGCATTTGGGGGGGAAATAAACAGAAAAGAGCCTTTCACATATTGGTGCTTTAAAGTTTTAACTCTGATAGATGAATCTTTGTACTTTTGCTTGTAACAGTTAACACACAAAATTCTGACTGATCAGTTATTTTCCAGATTTATCAACTAAAATACTAATCTGAGTAGTAGGGATGAAAATGAGTTAGCTGCAGTCAGTTAAATATTTGGATCTCTCAAGGAGTACATAAACTTCTTAACAATGTAGGGTAAGATAAACAATTGAAATGATTGATCATCATGGAATTGAAGGGAGAGAAGAGGAAGCGGGCATCAATTATAAAGCAGATGATGGAAGTTACTAAGAGAACGTAATCAGAAGTATTTGGGGGGAAGCATCCATGTTGTTCCAGGCTGGAGGAAAATATGGTTGGAACCTTTTAACAGCAAGATCTCATTCCTCCTCTCTTTACTGGATTTTTGAGTTTGGAGGTCTAGATATCAATTATGGAACTTAACTTGACTCCCTCGTTAACTTTTCTGTTGTAGTTTGCAGCTATGTGTACTATTACCCAGTAGGTGTCACTGTATATCAACCAATGGTGTGGAGCCACAGAGATGAAGATAATATTCAAATAACTGGGCAATGTTTTGCTATAATCATGGAGTACTACAGCACAAAAAGAGGCCCTTTTACCATTTTAGTCTATACTGACCCTATCTTCTGCCTAGTCCATCCAGCTGCAGCCAAACCATATGCCTCCAAACCCTCCCATTCAAAGGTTTATTTTATTGTCAAAGAACAAAAGCCAACAGATCGCCCATCCAGAAAATGGAAGCTAGAACATCAAAAACCCCAATCCCCACCCCTGAGTAGTGCAGATGCAAAGACTCCATTTAAGATCTCCCCCATCTCTTTTGGCTCCACGCTTAGATTACCATTCTGATCTTCCAGTAGACCAAGTTTTTAAAATCCAACAAAGGGCAACTAAAAAAGCATTAAAAAGGGAAAAGATGAAATATGAGGGCAAACTAGCCAATAATATAAGGCAGGATACAATTTTTTTTAGTTATATAAAGAGAAAAAGGGAGCTGTGGGTAGAATTTGGACCATTGGAAAACGATGCCTGTGAAGCAGTAATGGGGGACAAAGAAATGGCGGGTGAATTTATTAAGCACTTTGCATCAGTCTTCACTGTGGAAGACACCAGCAGTGGCCAGAGGTCCGTAAGTATCAGGGAGCAGGAATGAGTGCAATTCTTATTGCAAAGAAAAAAGAGCTAGGCAAACTCAAAGGTCTTAAGGTGAATAAGTCACTGAGACAAATGGACTACATCCCAGAATTCTGAAAGAGGTTGCTGAAGAGATAGCAGATGCATTGGTTATAATCTTTCAAGAATCACTTGATTCTAGCATGGTTCTGGAGGACTAGAAAATTGCAAATGTCACTCCACTTTTTTAGAAGGGAGGAAGGCAAAAGAAAGGAAATTATAGGCCAGTTAATGGTTGGGAAAGTGTTGGAGTCCAGTATTAAGGATGAGGTTTCAACGTACTTGGAGACTAATGATAAAATAAGTCAAAGTCAGCATGGTTTCTGTAAAGGGAAATCTTGATAAACCTGTTAGAGCTCTTCAAGGAAGTAACCAGCAGGGTTGACAAAGGAGAGGCAGTGGACGTCATTTACTTGGATTTTCAGAAGGCATTTGATAAGGTGCCACACATGAGGCTGCTTAACAAGATAAAATCCCATTCATTACAGGAAAGATTCAGCCATGGATAGAGAAATGGCTGACAGGCAGGAGGTAACGAGTGGAAATAAAGGGAGCCATTTTTGGTTGGCTGCCAGTGACTAATGGTGTTCCTTGGGGGTCAGTATTGGGACTGCTACTTTTCACATTGTTTGTCAATGATTTGGATAATGAAATTGATGGCTTTGTGGCAAAGTTTGCAGATTATATGAAGTTAGGTGGAGGAGCAGGTTGTGCTGAGGAAGCAATGTGATTGCAGAAGGATTTAGACTGTTGGAAGAATGGGCACAAATGTGGCAGATGGAATACAGTATTGGGAAATATATGATACATTTTGGTAAAAACTAACAAAAGTGCAAGACTGTTATCTAAATGGGGAGAAAATTTAAACATCAGAGCTGTATAGGGACTTGGGAGACCTCGTGCAAGACTCCCAGAAGGTTAATTCACAGGTTGAGTCTGTGATAAAGAAGGCAAATGCAATGTTGGCATTCATTTCAAGGGGAATAGAAAATAAAAACAGCTAGATAATGATGAGTCTTTACCAGCCCCTCCGACCTTCAACTGTCGGAGGCAGAACCCTCTGTTCTCAGTAAGGGCCTCACGTTTGTCCCCCTTCGCCCACACCTCAGCGAGTTCCGTGTTCGCCACGATGCGGAACTTTTCTTCCGCCGTCTCCGTCTCCGAGACTACTTCTTTGGCAAGGACTCTTCCACCCCCACCGATGACCCCTTCTCCCATCTTCAACCCTCCTCTTCTTCATGGACACCCCGCTCTGGTCTTCTGTCTGCTCTGGATCTCTTTATTGCTAACTGCCGATGGGACATCAACCGTCTCGACTTCACCGCACCTTGTCCCCATTCCAACCTCACTCCTTCGGAACGCTCTGCTCTCCACTCCCTCCGCACTAATCCTAACCTTATTATTAAACCCGCCGATAAGGGGGGTGCTGTTGTAGTCTGGCGTACTGACCTTTACCTTGCCGAGGCACAGCGACAACTCGCGGATACCTCCTCTTATTTACCCCTCGATCGTGACCCCACTAAGGAGCACCAGGCCATTGTCTCCCACACCATCACCGACTTTATCCCCTCAGGGGATCTCCCATCCACTGCTACCAACCTTATAGTTCCCACACCCCACACTTCCCGTTTCTACCTCCTACCCAAGATCCACAAACCTGCCTGTCCTGGCCAACCTATTGTCTCAGCTTGCTCCTGCCCCACCGAACTCATTTCTGCATACCTTGACACTGTTTTATCACCCCTTGTTCAATCCCTTCCGACCTATGTTCGTGACACTTCTCACGCTCTTAAACTTTTCGATGACTTTAAGTTCCCTGGCCCCCACTGCTTTATTTTCACCATGGATGTCCAGTCCTTATATACTTCCATCCCCCATCAGGAAGGTCTCAAAGCTCTCCGCTTCTTTTTGGATTCCAGACCTAATCAGTTCCCCTCTACCACCACTCTGCTCCGTCTAGCGGAATTAGTCCTTACTCTTAATAATTTCTCCTTTTGCTCCTCCCACTTCCTCCAAACTAAAGGTGTAGCTATGGGCACCCGTATGGGTCCTAGCTATGCCTGCCTTTTTGTTGGGTTTGTGGAACAATCTATGTTCCGTGCCTATTCTGGTATCTGTCCCCCACTTTTCCTTCGCTACATCGACGACTGCATTGGCGCTGCTTCCTGCACGCATGCAGAACTCGTTGACTTTATTAACTTTGCCTCCAACTTTCACCCTGCCCTCAAGTTTACCTGGTCCATTTCCGACACCTCCCTCCCCTTTCTAGATCTTTCTGTCTCTGTCTCTGGAGACAGCTTATCCACTGATGTCTACCATAAGCCTACTGACTCTCATAGCTATCTGGACTATTCCTCTTCTCACCCTGTCTCTTGCAAAAACGCCATCCCCTTCTCGCAATTCCTCCGTCTCCGCCGCATCTGCTCTCAGGATGAGGCTTTTCATTCTAGGACGAGGGAGATGTCTTCCTTTTTTAAAGAAAGGGGCTTCCCTTCCTCCACTATCAACTCTGCTCTTAAACGCATCTCCCCCATTTCACGTACATCTGCTCTCACTCCATCCTTCCACCACCCCACTAGGAATAGGGTTCCCCTGGTCCTCACCTACCACCCCACCAGCCTCCGGGTCCAACATATTATTCTCCGTAACTTCCGCCACCTCCAACAGGATCCCACCACTAAGCACATCTTTCCCTCCCCCCCTGTCTCTGCATTCCGCAGGGATCGCTCCCTACACAACTCCCTTGTCCATTCGTCCCCCCCATCCCTCCCCACTGATCTCCCTCCTGGCACTTATCCTTGTAAGTGGAACAAGTGCTACACATGCCCTTACACTTCCTCCCTTACCACCATTCAGGGCCCCAAACAGTCCTTCCAGGTGAGGCATCACTTCACCTGTGAGTCGACTGGGGTGATATACTGCGTCCGGTGCTCCCGATGTGGCCTTTTATATATTGGCGAGACCCGACGCAGACTGGGAGACCGCTTTGCTGAACATCTACGCTCTGTCTGCCAGAGAAAGCAGGATCTCCCAGTGGCCACACATTTTAATTCCACATCCCATTCCCATTCTGGCATGTCTATCCACGGCCTCCTCTACTGTAAAGATGAAGCCACACTCAGGTTGGAGGAACAACACCTTATATTCCGTCTGGGTAGCCTCCAACCTGATGGCATGAACATCGACTTCTCTAACTTCTGCTAAGGCCCCACCTCCCCCTCGTACCCCATCTGTTACTCATTTTTATGCACACATTCTTTCTCTCACTCTCCTTTTTCTCCCTCTGTCCCTCTGAATATACCTCTTGCCCATCCTCTGGGTCACCCCCCCCCTTGTCTTTCTTCCCGGACCTCCTGTCCCATGATCCTCTCGTATCCCCTTTTGCCTATCACCTGTCCAGCTCTTGGCTCTATCCCTCCCCCTCCTGTCTTCTCCTATCATTTTGGATCTCCCCCTCCCCCTCCAACTTTCAAATCCCTTATTCACTCTTCCTTCAGTTAGTCCTGACGAAGGGTCTCGGCCTGAAACGTCGACTGCACCTCTTCCTACAGATGCTGCTTGGCCTGCTGCGTTCACCAGCAACTTTGATGTATGTTGCAGATAATGATGAGGCTTTATAAGACACTGGTCAGGCTGCACTTGGAGTATTGAAAACCGTTTTGGGCCCCATATCTCAGAAAGGATATGTTGCCATTGGAGAGAGTCCAGAGGAGGTTCTGGAGGATGATTCCGAGAATGAAGGGGTTAACATATGAGGAGCTTTTGGCAGCTTTGGACCTGTACTCAATGGAATTTAGAAGAATGCGGGGGGTTCTCATTGAAGCCTACTGAATGTTGAAAGGACTAGATAAGATGGATGTGGAGAAGATGTTTCCTGTCGCGGGAGTGTCCAGAACCAGAGGGCACAGCCTCAAAGTTGAGGGGTGACCCTTTAGAACAGGGAGTAGTGAACCTGTGGAATGCTATGGCACAGGCAGCTGTGGAGGCCAAGACCATGGGTATATTTAAAGCAAAAATTGATAGTGTCCTGATTGGTCAGGCCAACAAAGACTATGGCGTGAAGGCAGGTGCATGGGGTTGAGTGGGATCTGGGATTAGCCATGATGGATGGTGGAGCAGACTCGTTGGGCTGAATGGCCTAATTCTGCTCCTTTGTCTTAATGGTTTTATGGTTCCTTGCAATCCTTTTGCTCTTCAGATATCTGTCGAAACCCTTGGATTCTCCTTTACTTTGTTTGTTAGAGCAACCTCTTGCCTTCTGTCAGCCTTTCTGCTTTCTCTCTTGTGTTTTCTTACATTTATCATACTCAAGTGTATTATTTGTTCTACCTGCTGAGCACCTTTTTTTTCTTAAACAGGTTCTCAATATCTCTTTGAATGCAAGGTTCCCTAAACTTGTTATCTTGGTATTTTATTCTGACAGACATATACAAGCTTTGTACTCTCAAAATTTCACTTTGGAAAGCCTCCCACTTACCAATTACACCTTTGCCAGAAAGCAACCTGTCCCGATCTTTTCTGTTACCATCAAAATTGGCCTTTTCCAATTTAGAAACTCAACTTGAGGACCAGACTTATATTTTTTCCATATATACTTTAAAACTAATAGCATTATGACCACTAACTGTAAAGTGTTTCCCTCCACAAACTTCCGTCACCTGCCCTCTCATTCCCTAATTGAAGATCAAGTATTGCACACTCTCTTGTTGGGACTTCTGTGTGCTGATTAAGGAAACTTCCCTGAACACATTTGTCAAACACTATCCCATCTACCCCTTTTACAGTATGGGAATCCCAGTCAATATGTGGAAAGTTAAAATCACCTTGCATCTTGTTAACCTTTGAGAATAAATAAATACTTGTCTTTCTCCACATGTTTAGTGACCTCATGCAAATGAATAAATGTCTTCACAAAGACCAACAAATTGGCTACAAAAGTAAGTACAGAGTAGTTTATAGTGTCATTAATATTTGCAGCATACAAATTTGTGTAGAGAAGAGATATGTGTCCATGCTAGCCAAATAAGATGTAATTTGGGTTAACTCCAACTCCTTTGCTTTCAGTCTATAGTCTTGGAGGTTACACATCCTGGAGTAATTATCTAAGGTGCTATTAAATATTACTATCTTCATCCAGCGCCCTTCTAGGCAGTGGATTCCAGACCTGCCTCATTTTTTGAGTTCTACCAAATTTTATTTGGTGGACTTGGGAGAACTTGATTAGAATGTGATGCCATATTCATGTGTTTCCTTAACAAGATCAGGTTGGCAAACCTATGGGCTACTAGAGCAACCTAATGAGCCACATGGTGAAGCTACTAGTTAATGACAAAATGCATAAAAGCTCAATAAAGGAAATTCTTAGGATACTAAGATCTTTACTCTTTGGATGAGGTATCCGGAAGGTTTTACAATAAGTTAATTACTCATTTTAAACAGTTTGCCGTGGCTCAAGTGTATAATTTCATGTTATATTTTGCATATCATGTTATTATCTGTTTCTGCTTTCTGGTTATGCCTTTTTATTGCTATTCTGTTTGATTTTGATTGGGGCGGACTGGCTCTGTGGCCTATAGACAACGAGTGACAGCGCTAGATTGAGTTGAAGCTGAACATTCCTGAACTGTTTTCATAGAAATCTACAACATATCACAGGCCCTTCGGCCCACAACGTTTTGCAGACCATATATTGTAACCTACTCTAGAAACTGCCTAGAGTTATCCTACCGCACAGCCCCCTCTTTTTCTAAGCTCCTTGTACCTACTTCCAAGCACCTTAAAACTATGCCCCCTCGTGTTAGCCATTTCAGCCCTGGGAAAAAGCCTCTGGCTATCCGCACGATCAACTTGATGAATTTGTGATTTGATATTTTTTATCCTGTGTTTTTTGCTTTTTTGTGATTTGTTCTTTTTTGTGTGTGGGGGGGGTTGATGTTTTTCTTTCTTTGAACAGGTTCCATCGTGTTTCTTTGTTTCGTGGCTGCCTGAGGGAAGAGAAATCGCAGAGCTGCATACTGCATACATATTTTGATAATAAATGTACTTTGAACAGAGCAGTAATATGGTGACATGGTGTCAGAAATGCCAACGGGACAGATGTGCATGTTTGAGGTGTGTGCAGCTGATATAGTTGTAAAGGTTGATGTGTTCTTGATTTGTTTTTACCACTGTAATTTATATACCTCCAAAGAATAACTGCAATAAATTACCTTTCAGAGACAGAAAATGACAAATATGGTACTTTATTTCCAGTTGTCTTCAAAACATCCTCTCTCATCTCCTCTTTCTTCAACTGTCTTCACTAAAGTTTAGAAGAGTGAAGGGAGATTTCATTGAAACCTATTGAATTTTGAAAGGCTTGGATAGAGTAGACATGGAGAGGATGTTTCCAAAAGTGGGGGAAATCTAGGACCAGAGGACGCAGTCTCAGAATAGACCAGAGATGAGGAGGAATTTCTTTAGCCAGAGGGTGGAATTCATTGTCACATATGGCTATAGAGGCTAAATCATTGGGTATGTTTAAAGTGGAGGTTGATAGATTCTTGATTAGAAAGGTTTTGGGGAGAAGGCAGAAGAATAGGGTTAAGGGGGTTTGATGGGCCAAACAGCCTAATTTTGCTCATATATCTTATGGACTCACCTCCAGCACTTCGACTCTAAGAATGCTTGAATATGGTTTCCAAATCTTTGTTGTATCTAATAGGGGAATACTGTGTTTGTGAACATTGAAATGTAGAACTTTCTTGGGGGACTGCAATAATTTGAGCTTTTACCTACTGATGAGTCATAGAGCTTTACAACACAGAAACAGGCCATTGGGCCCAGCTTGTTCTGGCTGACCAAGCTGCCTGACTGAACTTGTACCATTTGCTTGCATTTAGCCCATATCCCTCTAATTTTTTTTCTCTCCATGTAGCTATTCGAGTATCTAATATAAAATTTTGCAATTGTACTCATCTCCACCACTTCCTCTGGAAGGGCAGTCCATATACCCTTCACCACCTGTAGGAAAAAGTTGTCCCTTGGTTTCTCTTTAAACCTTTCTTCTTTCTCCTTCGAAGCTATGTCCTCTAGATTCTATACCCTCTGCACCATTCCACCTACAGTGAGCACTCCCTCAGCATTGCATACTTTGCCATACCAGAAATTTTATTTGTGTGGTATAAAAATTATTGTAACTCGATCTTAGAAGAGAAGTCAAAAGGGATACAGAGCTAATTTTCTGCAATAAAATTTTAATTTAAATTTCTACCTATAATACAGTACTTCCCATATGCAAATATGAAGAAGGGTTAAAAAAAACATATCAAGCAAACTTTGTTCTCTTTCAAATAATCCAGGGAATTTGTAATAGGATGGAAGAAGAGCTGGAAAAAAATAAGGCAAAGTGTGGGCAGTAAGGAGGTGGTTTGTTGCTATTATTTTGAAAGACTTTGCTTATCGTGAAATATGCCCCCTGCTGTTCTGGAATTTTATTTTGGTGGCATATATGTTGACTGATGTATCCTGAAAATTTTCAGCAAATCGGGTTGTGCTAGCAAACATGATTGACATTGAGCCACGTAGAAAAACAGAAGTTTGAAAGAGGAATTATTTCTAAAATCTGTGTAAAAATGGAAAGTACATTTTAGACCTCAGAATCATACTGAAATGGATGGATCAATTAATGTTGAAGATACTATGGCTCAAAATGGAGGAATACAAAAGTCTTGATTTTCCAGCAAAAGGGGAATTTTGTCAAAACCTAAAGGAATTTCCCCTGCTTTATAATAGCATCTTTTAAATTTGTCAGGGATTCAACTGAAACTTTTTAGGCATCACATCCCAAACACATTGAAGTCAATGAAATATCTTTTCTTCAACAAACCACAATTTAGTGTGAGCTATTCAGGTTCTGGAGCTTTATGTAATGGAATCAGAGCAGATTCATGTTAATGGGATTATTAGCAACAAATGGTTATAACTTAAGTACAGTCGATGCCAAAGGGAGAATTATTAATAATGACCAGACAAGTAATTTATTATGTTACATGGACACAATGCCAGAGGAACTCTGCAGGCCAGCATTTATGCAAAGAGTAAACAGTCAACGTTTTCGGCCTCGACCCTTCAACAAGATATGTTGCTTTGGATTTCCTGCATCTGCAGATTTTCTTGTTGTGTTTCTGATTATGCTGGCTGGTGGGCTACCATTGCCCCAGGCCACAAAGGTAATTCTGTCTCCCATTGAAATAATTACATGGAATCTTTACTGTGCATTTGATGGGCAAATGGAGCTCAAGTTTAATGCCTTTTCTGCAAAAGGAAATCTCTGTTTAGCTTGTCTTTATTTGTGGAGATTTATAACATTTTTGTGTCCAAATTGTTTGCTTGTATTTGACTTTTGCATAAATGGCAGAAGGAGCACATTGCCTGCTAGACTACTGACCTGTCTGCCCCATCATGCGCCTCTTCCTGTGCCTGTGAAGGTCCATGTCGTGTTGTCAGTCGCTTCAGAATCCACACAATTGGTTTGAACCAGGTTGCTCTCTGCCCCAAGAGACACGTCTCAAGTTTTACATTAAAAACCTTTACCAACCAGCAGTTACTCATCTAAGATAAAGCTTTACAATACACTGCGAAGGTGTCAAAGGATATTGCAAAGGTCACAGCTCAAGCATCTTGAGACACTTTTTCCAAAAGAATGCAGTTCTAAAGTATGTAGATTTTTTTTAAAATGCTTGAGATATTTTCATTGCCTCCGGTGGAAATGTTGATTTGGTGTTGCTTATCACAGGGCTCTGGGGATAAAAAAAAAGTATCATCCAGTGTAATCTCTGTGACATAAAGCTCCATAATCTGAAATACTGCTTATAGCCACACCATTTTCAGACTGTGAAGCAATTAAGCACACTTAGATGATTCTGGTCTATAAACAAGGAAACAACAAAAGAGGAGATCCTCTGATTTTCATGAAAAAAAAGTTAGCAGGTTTACAGCGCTCTCTTCATGGCCTCAGCTTCCTAAATTATAAACAGAGAAGGTGCACAACATAGTGGAAATTAATTTATGAAGGTCATTGTCAATCTTATTAATTATAAAAAATGGCAATCAATACATAAAGGGGTTAAATCAGTAATTTACTCTGCTTTGTTGGCTCTTTGGCTGGAGGAGGCAGGACTGAGCAAATACAATACTAGAAAAGGAATGCAGTGTATTTCCAGGAGGGAAATTGCTATGATCTTCAGAATCAGGTTTGTTAATACTGACATATGAAATTTGTCTTGCAGCAGCAGTACAGTGCAATACATTAATTACAATATATTTAAAAATAAATAAGTAGAGCAAAAAGAGAGCAAAAATAGTGAGGTAGTTTTCATTGTCTGTTCAGAAATCTGATGGTGGAGGGAAAGATATTGATCCTAAAATGTTGAGTGTACGTCTCAGGCTCCTCTACCTCTATTTTGGTGGTAGTAAAAAGAAGAGAGGTCCTTGGTGATGGGGACCTTGCAAAGTTCAAAGTAAATTTATTATCAAATTAAATATATGTCACCATATACAACCCAGAGATTCTTTTTCTTGTGGGCATACACACTGACTCCAAGAAACACACTGGAATCAATGAAAGACCACACCCAAATTACAAATAGCAAATTACTAATGTTCAAAAGTCAACAAACTCTGCAAATACAAAAGGAAGAAAATAATTTAAAAAACAATAAATAGTCTATAGGTTGTGGAAACAGTTCAGTGATGGGGCAAGTGAGGTTATACCCTCTGATTCAAGAGCCTGATGGTTGAGGGGTAATAACTGTTCCTGAACCTGGTGGTGTGACTCCTGAGGCTCCTGTACCACCTTCCTGATGGCAGTAGCAAGGCCTGAATGGTGGACGTCTTTGATGATAGATGCTGCTTTCTTGTGACAACACTCTGTGCAGATGTGCTCAATAGTGGGGAGGGCTGTACCATGATGGACTGGGCCCTATCCACTACTTTTTGTAGGATTTTCCGTTCAATGGCATCGCTGTTTCCATACCGGGCCGTGATGCAACCAGTCAGTATACTCTCCACTAAGCATCTATAGAAATTTGTCAAAGCTTGAGATGTAATGCCAAATCTTCACAAACTTCTGAGGAAGTTTAGGTGCTGGTATGCTTTCTTCATAATGGCAAGAGGTTGTTGTTGTGACACCAGTTAGTCAGATGATGGCTCCTTAATGATGGATGTCACCTTTTTGAGCGATTACCTTATGAAGATGTCCTCAGTGCTGGTGAGGCTAATGCTCGTGATAGAGCTGACTGAACTTCCTACAGTTTTTTCCAATCCTGTGCAGTTGTCCCTCCATACCTGATATACGATACATCTGTAGAAATTTGCTAGAGTATTTGGTGACATACAAAATATCCTTGTTGGATTTGGCTTCAGACCAGTCGTTTGTCTGAGGTCTTCTTCCCAAAGATAGCTAAGACTACTATAGATGGTATTCACCAGGATTAAGTTCAGCTCATGCCAGTGTCTGGAGCGAGGGTATCTTCAGAAAACCTTGTATTGAAACTTGGTCTGGAAGTATGAGTTGCTGATACATAGATCATAAGTGCAGAAATCCAGCAATCACTCTCGTTCATCTTGCCAAAACCAATGTGAGCCAGACAGGAGGGCCATGAGTCGTAATCTGCACCACTTGGCATTGAAGTTACCCAGGAGAACAAAATGTTCCTTTCTGGGGGTACTCTCATAAAACTTATTCTTTGCTTCGGATGTGGAGTGCTGAGTGGGAGCATACACAGTGACAAGAGTAACTGGACCTTCAGTGGTGTTGAAGTGAAGAGTAAGAAGTCACTCAGATCTATTGCTGCCTGGTTCCATCATCTTCAACAATGTGTTCCTCACTGCAAAGCGTACTCCATGCTCTGTGTACTTGTCAGGGCTTTTCCCTTGCTAGAAAAAGATTTAGTCTTCTTTGGTGTGCCCAAGTAAGCCAGATGCATCTCCTGAAGGGTGTCTATGTCCTGGTTGATCTCCTCGTTTATTACAGTTGTCTTTCTGACATCACTGATGTTTTGAAAGTTGTCAGAGAGGCCAGTCATCATTGTTCAAACATTCCAGCATCCCAGTTTTAGAGCTGGTCTCTTTCGTTGTGTTGTCTTTTCTGGTGCAGTGTTTTCAGTCTACAGTTTGCTTAATATCTAATCTCCATGCACCCAATGAGAAAAACAGACCATGGTGGGACAGTACCTTTTAGACAGGGGGCAACCCAGTTTAAGGCAGGCAGGAGCTGTCCAGTGAGATCCAAGAATCTCTCCCACCGTCAAACACAACCCCTGGTGCCGTGCTCTATGTCAGTCGAGCATAGTGGCTTCTGCTTCCCGTGTTGTGTTAATGCCATGAGGAGAAGCAGGAGTGTTATCTCCTGAATAGTGTTGAGGCTGCAGAGTGAAGTCAATACATTGTGATATGCAGAGCAAGCTGTTGCCCATGCAGCCGATTCCCTTTCTCCACGCAGCTGACAAATCCAGAGGAATGACAGAGACCGATCAAGTTTGGCACCAGTGGCATTCCAGGAGTTGCCAGACAGTGTTGAACTCAACTTAGGACTGTCTTAGGGATTCCAGCTCCAGATCTTTTCTTGGGGTTTACTCCTGAAACCTTCCCATGAGTGGGGTTAGTTGCAAGCCAGCGGAGGTTTGAGATCAAAGTTTTCCTTCTCCTAGATGAGCTGCCAACCACAGCTGATTACCCCATTTGCCCGAAGTGATTGGTTTTAAGGCATCAGTAACTTGCATTTTCCCCTTCTGTCAGTAGAAATGGTTCTGTGGCCTTTGTAACTAAACCAGACATGATAGCCAGCAGCTGGACTTGATTGTCAGTATTGTCATTGGGAGTATTTAATAGGCATTGAAGCCAAATGCGCTGCCCTAATTGAGTATAAACATTCTCCATCTGAGAGGAACTTACAGATCCTCAGGGCTGCTAGAAATAAAGTTCAGCAGATTGCTGGGCACTTAGCTAACAAGTACCAGATTCGGCTCAGTGAAGACATCCATAGCACTGCAGGGCAATATCAGGAATATATATGATGGCATCAAGAAAGGTCTTTCCCCACCCCACCCCCGAGACCAAGGGTCCCCTCAAATCCATCAATAGGGAAGTAATCACAGACGAGGGCAAACAGATGGGGAGGTGGATAGAACATTACCCTGACCTTTACTACCTCAGCCGTGGATGCCATTGAGTGCCTGCTGACAATGGAACAACTGGATGCACAGCTGACCCTGGAGGTGCGCAGCAAGGCCATCGGCAGTTTGGCCTCAGGAAAGGCACCAGCTGTGTTTTCGCCTCAACGCTCTTCCAGAACTTCTTTGCTCTTCACCTGAAGCATGCATTTGGTACTGGGATTCCCCCGGACTTGATCAAGCACTGTAGGTCTACCCTACTGCACCCTCTGCATGAAGTCCTCTAAGTGTGCTGGTAGGAAGGAACTGTAGTACAGAATATGAGGGATGCCAAGTTCATTACCCTCTACAAAATAGAAGTGACAACCCACACTGCGCAGCACCTCCAGAGCTTGATGGGTCACTATTCCCAGCCTGCAAGGAATTGCATCTGTCTATCAGCCTGAAAAAGACAAACATATTGGGACAAGATGTGGAGGCACCACCAGTCATTACCATTGATAACTACAAACTGGATGTTGTTCATCAATTCACATCAGTTGACCTGGGGACCATCATCAGTGACAACCTGTCCTTGGATGCAGAAATCAACAAGTGCTGTAACAACTCTTACCTTCCTCACCACACGAGTCTGGGAGAGCTCCAAGCTCTCAGTCCAAACAAAGATGGCGATGTACAACATTTTTGTCACCAGCACTCTGCTGTACAGCAGTGAGACCTGGACAACATACTATATGTTAAGCAGGAGAAAAGGCTCAACACCTTGCATTAAAGGTGCCTTCGTTGCATCTTGGGCATTGCCTAGAGAGAGAGTACCCAATGCTGAGATTCTTTCTCATGCAAGCCTCCCAAGTGTGTACACCCTGCTCAGGCAGCATAGACTGCGCTGGCTGGGCCATGTCTGCCGCATACAGAACATTCTCTATGGTGAGTTGGCTTCAGGTAAGAGAACTGCTGACTGCCCGCAGCTGCAGTACAAGGATGTCTTCAAGCGATGGACATCAACGTTGAGTCCCGGTAGGAACTTGCAGCCGACCACACCAGGTGGAGAAGCACCCTGAAAAAACACATTAAGTCAGGCGAAGAAAAATTCCTGAAGGTGACAGAAGACAAATGGGTCCGTAGAAAAGAACACTGCACCTCCACTTATAGATGCGACCTTTGCAGCAGAGACTGCTGCTCTCACATTGGTCTCGTCAGCCACATAAGGCACTGCTCCAACAATGTAGCTAAGACAAAACATCCATCGTCGACCTCGACCAACGTAGGGCCACACACACCAAATATACTCCTTGTTACCATCTAAAATTCTGCCAAGAAGAGTTCTGTTATCAGAAAATTTATAGATGGATTTTGAGCCACACAGTCATGGGCATATAGAGAGTAGAGCAGAGGGCTAAGCACTCATCCTTGAGGTGTACCAGTGGTGATCCTCAGCGAGGAGCAGATGTTATTTCTGATCCACACGGACTGTGATCTCCTGTTGAGGAAGTGAAGGATTCAATTCAGAATCAGGTTTAATATCACTAGCAGATGTCCTGAAATTTGTTAACTTAGCAGCAGCAGTACAATGCAATTCATGATAATATAGAAAGAAAAATAAACAAGTAAACTAACTACAGTCTTACTGATACATCTGAATCTGAATTGAATCCTTGACTTTCTCACTGGGAGATCACAGTCAGTGCGGATCTGAAATGTATCAGAAATACAGTGCCTATAAAAGGTATTCATGCCCCTTGGTAGTTTCCATGTTTTATTGTTTTACAACATTTAATCACAGTGGCTTTTTTGACATTGATCCACAGAAAAGACTTTTTGTGTCAAAGTTAAAACAAATTTCTACAAATTGGTCTGAAGTTATTACAATTATTAAAAACAAAATAATTGATTACACTACTATTCACCCCCCCCCCCCCCCGGTTCAAGTCGGTATTTCGTAGATGCACCTTTGGCAGCAATTACAGCCTTGAGTCTGTGTGGATAGGTCTTTATCAGCTTTGCACATCTGGACACTGTAATTTTTCCCCATTCTTCTTTACAAAACTGCTCAAGTTCAGTCAGATTGCATGGGGATCATGAGTGAACAGCCCTTATCAAGTCCAGCCACAAATTCTCAATAGGATTGAGGTCTGGACTCTGACTTGGCCACTCCAGGACATGAACTTAGTTGTTTTCAAGCCATTCCTGAGTAGCTTTGGCTTTATGTTTGAGGTCATTATCTTGCTGGAAAACAAATCTTCTCCCAAGTTGCAGTTCTCTTGCAGACTGCATCAGGATTTCCCTGTATTTTCCTGCATTCATTTTACCCTCTACCTTCACAAGCCTTCCAGGGCCTGCTGCAGTGAAGCATCCCCACAGCCCCATAGTGTGTTTTGATAATGTGCGTGTGTTTAGCTTATGCCAAACATTGCATTTAGTCTGAAAGCCAAAAAAGCTTAATTTTGGTTTCATCAGACCATAGAACCCTCTTCCAGCTGACTTCAGAGTTTCTCACATGACTTCTGGCAAACTCTAGCCAAGATTTCATGTGAGTTTTTTTCAACAGTGGTTTTCTCTTTGCCTCTCTCCCATCTCAGCCACTGAAGCTTGTAACTCCTCCAGAGTTGTTATAGGTCTCCCTCACTAGTCCCCCTTTTGGCATGGTCACTCAGCTTTTGAGGAGAGCCTGCTCTGGGCAGTGCTATATTCTTTCCATTTCTTGATGACTGATTTTACTCCAAGAGATATTCAGCGACTTGGAAATTTTCTTGTATCCCATTCCTGACTTGTGCTTTTCAATAACTTTTTTGCGGAATTGTTTGGGGTGTTCCTTTGGCTTCATAGTGTAGGTTTTGTCAGGATACTGACTCACCAGCAGTTGGACCTTCCAGATACAGGTGTATTTTTCTACAATCAATTGGAATGTCTTTACAGCACACAGGTGATCTCCATTTAATATATATTATTATATTTGTGTGTGTGTGTGTATATATACTTTTTAATATATGTTTGTGTGTATAAAATAGTTAAAAATAATACAAAAACAGAAATAATGGAAGTGAGGTAGTGTTCATAGGTTCAATGTACATTTAGGGATCATATGGCAGAGGAGAAGAAACTGTTCCTGAATTGCTGCATGTGTGCCTTCAGGCTTCGGTACCTCTCCCCTGATGGTAACAATGCAAAGAGAGCATTTCCTGGGTGATGGGGTCCTTAATGATGGGTGCTGCCTTTCTGAGACACTGCTCCTTGAAGATGTCTTGGATACTATGGAGGCTAGTACCCAAGGTGGAGCTGACTAATTTTACAACTTTCTGTAGCTTATTTCGATCCTGTGCAGTAGCCCCTTCCCCTCCCCCCCCCCATACTGGACAGTGATGCAGCCTGTCAGAATCCTCTCCATTGTACATCTGTAGAAGTTTTCAAGTGTCTCAAAAGTGACAAACCAAATCTCCTCAAACTCCTAATGAAATATAGCTGTTGTCTTGCCTCCTTTATAGCTGCATCAATATGTTGGGACCAAGTTAGATCCTCAGAGATCTTGACATGCAGGAATTTGAAATCGCTCACTCTCTCCACTTCTGATCCCCCTATGAGGACTGGTTGATGTTTCCCCATCCTACCCTTTCTGAAGTC
The DNA here is from genome assembly GCF_963921235.1 of Mobula hypostoma. NCBI lineage: Eukaryota > Metazoa > Chordata > Chondrichthyes > Myliobatiformes > Myliobatidae > Mobula > Mobula hypostoma. Next base: position 92,591,273 of record NC_086102.1, read on the forward strand.
CACAATCAGCTCTTTGGTCTTACTGAAATTGAGTGCCAGATTGTTGCTGCAACACCACTAGCTGGTATATCCTGCTCTTGTACGTCCGCTCATCTCCATCTGAGATTCTGCCAACAATGGTTGTTGTATCAGCAAATTTATAAATGGTATTTGAGCTATACCAAGCCACGCAGTCATGGGTATAGAGAGAGTAGAGCAGTGGGCTAAGCACGCATCCCTGAGGTGCACTAGTGTTGATTGTCAGTGAGGAGGAGTTATTAATACCAATCCACACAGATTGTGGTCTTCTGGTTAGTAAGTCGAGGATCTAATTGCAGAGGGAGGTACAGGGGCCCAGATTCTGTAGCTTATCAATCGGGACTCTGAGAATGATGATGTTAAGCACTGAGCTGTAGTCAACGAACAGCATCCTGACATAGGTGTTTGTATTATCCAGAAGATCTAAGGCTGTGTGAAGAGCCATTGAGATTACATCTGCTGTAGATCTATTGTGGCTACAGGCAAATTGCAGTGGGTCCAGTTCCTTCCAAAGGCAGGAACTGATTCTGGCCATGACCAACCTCTTAAAGTATTTCATCACCGTAGATCTGAGTACCACTGGATATTGTCATTAAGGCATCTCACGCTACTCTTCTTGGGCACTGGTATAATCTTTGCCCTTTTGAAGCAGGTGGGAACTTCCGACCATAGCAATGGGAGGTTGAAAATGTCCTTAAATACACCTGCCATTTGGTTGGCACAAGTTTTCAGGACCTTACCAGGTACTTCATCAGGCCCTGCTGCCTTATGAGGGTTCACCGTCCTAAAAGGCAGCCTGGCATCGCCTCCGAGGCAGAGATCATGGGGTCACCAGGTGCAGCAGGGGTCTTCACAGCTGTAGTTATATTCTCCCTTTCAAAGCGAGCATCAAAGGCATTGAGCTCTTCTGGTATTGAAGCATCACTGTGATTCATGCTTTGGGTTTCGCTTTGTTGGAAGCGTAGGACAGTGTTGAGTTAAGCTTCAACTATTTGGTAAGCCACTGACTTTGTACAGACCCTGTCAGAGTTGACGTACATCCAACATTGCCTCCAAACTTGCTTGGAATTGTTTCTTCGCTCTTGAAATAGCCCTCTACCCCTCTACAAATCATACCTGGTTTTCTTCTACAGGTCTGGATTGCCAGACTTAAATCTAAGCAGACGATGAACCTCTTGGTTCATCCACGGCTTTTGATGTGGGAATGTACAGCAAGTTTTTGTAGGTACACACTCATACATACAGGTTTTAATGAAGTTGGTAACAACTGTGGCAACTTCATCCAATTCATGTTGAATCCCTGAATACAGTCCAGTCCACTGATTCAAAGCAGTCCTGTAAGCATTCTTGTGCTTCCCATGTCCATACCTTCTCAATTCTCACAACTGTTGCTGCAGTCTTCAGTCTCTGCCTATACTCAGGGAGTAGAAGTATAGACAGGTGATCAGACTTCCGGAAGTGTGGGCGTGTAAGCAGTTTTGATCTTAGTCTAATAGTGGTCCAGTGTGATGTTTCCCCTGATACTACAAGTGGTTTGTTAATGATAATTGTTTAGTGATTTTTCAAGCTGGCCTAGTTAATATCCCCCAAAATGGTGGTGAAGGCATCAGGGTGTGCTATTTTGTGCATGTTGATCACATCACTCAAATCATGCCTGTAGACATTGGCCTGAGCTGGAATGTATACTGCCACCAAAACGATTGCTGAAATCTCCCATGACGAGTAAAATGGATGGCACTTAATTGAGAGATATTCTGGGTCTGGTGAGCAAAATTGGGACGTCACCACATGGAGTTGACATGAGGCATCACACCACCACCTCTACTTTTGAGAGACCCAACAGTTCTATCTTGACGGTGTATAGTGAACCCATCAATCTAAATCGCTGCGAATGGTACGAAAGGGTTAACCAGGATTCTGTGAAGCAGAGAATGCACACTGTTCTAATGTCTCTCTGATACAGCACTCTAGCTCTGAGATCATCAATTTTATTTACCAGAGACTGTATATTTGCCAGCAAGGTAATCGGAATTGCAGAAATACTTGCCCAAGTTTTGAAGCTTGTTGCTTAGTACTGTGGAGATGATGGTGTTGAACTCTGAGCTGTAATCAATAAACTGCAGCCTGATAAACACTGAGCTGTAATCAATGAACTGATAAGGTATTTCTGTTGTCAAGGTGATCCAAGAATGAGCAGAGAGCCAGTGAGATTGCATCCACTGTACACCTATCGTGGCAATAAGCAAATTGCAGCAGGTCCAGGTCCTTGCTTAGGCTGAAGTTAATTCTAGCCGTGACCAAATTCTCAAAGCACTTCAACACAGTAGATGTGAGTGCAACTGGGCAATAGCCATTGAGGCTGTTCATCATGCTCTTCTGTGACCCTTAATCTGTGACAGTCTTGAGTCAAGCTTCAACTGTTTGGTGAGCCACGGATTTTCTAATTGAGCAATTTGCTTTTCACTAGTTTTTTTAAAAGAGTAACATCAGAGTACTGTTATGAAAAGGGATACCAGCATATAAATCCCCAAGTACTGTACAGTTGACTTTGTTTATTGGTTAAATATGGTTGTCCTCAGACTAAACACTGCACTTCAAATCCAGTGACTGTTTCTGAAAGCAAGCTGAGAAGAATTTATTGTGAAGGAAAGATTTTGGTGCCAAATTGAAGTCTTCCGATTGCATAGCTGTCATCATCATGGCATATACCAGTCCTGCAATTTAATGCTTGTCCAACTATTTACAAATCAAATTTTACTGTCATAAAACATACTATATTCCTAATTTTCTCATGTAACAGTGTCACATGATGTGATGTCATGTTATGCATTACCTGAAAATGTGAGAAATGGAATTTATAAATGGTATTGCCTATTGCAATGGGACCAATTTGATAACTTTCAAAGGTGGGGTGTAAGCATGATGACTGATAAATGCCTAGTTTCAATCCCAAGTAACAGGTGTAGGTTGCTGTTTCATTGACAATAGTTATTGATCCACTGCTGCCTCCTCTAGGCAAAGAACGATGCAGAACAAAACAAATCACAGACATTATTCATTGATTTGATTTTCTCTTTTTGATTGGCTATAGTGTAAGCAAAAGTACATTTTTTAAATGAACAAAGTAGAAATGCATTTTGATGGTTGACTGCAATAACATACTCTGTGGCTACTTTATTAGCTACACCTGTACACCTTGTTAATCTAATCAGCCAATCACGTGGAGCAACTCAATGAATAAAAGCATGTAGACATAGTCAAGAGGTTCAGCTTTTGTTCAGACTAAATATCAGAATGGGGAAGAAATGTGATCTAAGTGACTTTGACTGTGTAGTTTTTTTTTGTTGCTAAACAGGGTATTTTGAGTATCTCAGAAAATGCTGATCTCCTGCAACTTTCACACACAACAGTCTCTAGAATTTACAGAGAATGGTGAGAAAAATAAAAAGCATCCAGTGAGTGTTAGGTAGTTCTGTGGGTGAAACCCTGTTAATGAGGGAGGTCAAAGGAGAATGGCAACAGTAACTCAAATAGCCACACATTACAACAGTGGTGTGTGCAAGAGCAGCTCTGAATGCACAGCATGTCGAACCTTACAGTGGATGGGCATACACTCTGTGGCCACTTTATTAGGTACAGGAGGTACATGGTAAAGTGGCTACTGAGTGCTTATTCTCATTGGATTATGTTAAAATTCTGCTTCTATAAATAGGAACTGTACAAACTATGCATGGGAAGTTAAGTACTAGAGACAAAGATTTATGATTGAGAGTGGGAATTTGACTTGGTCTCTAAATGTGTTTTTGCAGCAATGTTAAACTTTTACATGTATTGTTGATAGGGTTGTGCAGTGGAAAGTTTCGGAGAATTGGGATCAGTTTTTGTTCTCATTGAGTTGTGTTATCTGGTTAGTCTTTTACTTTTTCATAATGGGTGCAGCGTACAATATATCCTTATAGCTTGATCCAATAAAATCAATTGTTTATATTTGTACTAAATGCTAAAAATTAATTTTGAATAATTGCAATGTTTTAATTTTTGTATTTAATGCTTAGCTTATTAAAATAAAGATTGAGAATTGTTGATCTCATGTATTATAATAAATTATAAACTATTATTCTTTTATATTATAATATTTTTAAAATTCTTTGAATAGTTCATCAAATACTTCACTAATAGCAAATGGAAATATGAATAAATTCTGAATGATTATTTGCATTTTCAGGAAACTGCAAATCTGTGAAACTTTAATAATTTCTTCTTTTATTAATTTTAAATAATTACAGTGGATTCTGGTTAATCATTGCAGCTGCTTATTTTGGACAACTCTTAAAGAACAAAAACTAATCAAGAAAATAGCTGGAATTCTCTTGGTTTATTTGAGACACTATGCTGCTTAATTTGGGTAGGTGACTTGCCGAACATTTTCTAACTAGCGTCAGTCTTGTGTGGCCAATAGACATAACACTGCTTCGAGCAAACAATTTTTATATAGTGTCAGCTACATGTGTTTGTATTTGAAAAGCAGTAATTTCTGTCACTGATAGTCGGTGAGAAATAAACAGTAAGACGATTGAGAGCTGTTTTGCTCACTGCAGTTTTAAGCATTCAGGCTTGGAGCTGCCAGAAATGGCCAGGAGTGAAAATGAAATTATTTCACTACTTTAAGTTAGAAACTACAGAGAATTTGAATGTATCAACATTCATCTTGAACGTTACAATAAAAGTGAAGATTTGGAGGTTGCAATTATTGACAGCATTGTATGGAGGCAGTGTATTATCTACACTAGGTGTCTTCATTGATTTTGTCCATTTGCAGTCTGATTTTGTCCATTTACAGTCAAAAGAACGTGATGCTGATGAATTCCTCTTGTCAATAAGTATTCGGAATGAATGCACAGTTTTACAGTACTGCAGTAGCGTTGGTACTGTTCTAATTCTGTATTTCATTTAAGTACATAATTTGTTACTCAGTTTGTCTTTTTTAACACCTTTTTAACTATTTCCATGAAACTTCAGCTAATTGGGGCAGCTGCTTAATTGGGCCAAAATGTACTGGTCCCGATGTCTCCCCATTAACCTGAATCCACTGCATTTTTTTCCTGTAAAGTCTTTTCTTCAGGAGTTCAGTGAGGCCCTCTTACTGCTTCCTCTCTGATCTCTGCTGCACCCTGACTCTTCGACCACGTGCTCACCAAGGCACTTTTTCTGGTTTCTTCCCCCTTCCTTTCCAGTCCTAATGTAACTTCTTGGCCTAAAATGTTGAATGTTTATTCCTCTCCATAGATGTTGCCAGCGCTGAAGTTCCTCCAGAACTTAGTGTGTGTTACTAGTGTTTATAATCATTTTTCTCTTTTTGTCATTGAAGCTACCTTTTTATCTTTGGCTGTATTGAAATGTTATGTTTTTATTTTAGTGTATTTAGTGATACAGTGCAGAGTTGACCCTTCTGGCCCATTGATCCACAGCACCCCAGCAAACCTACAACCCCGATTAACCCTAACCTAATTATAGGACAATTTACTATAACCAGTTTACCTACCCAGTACATCTTTGGACTGTAGGAGGAAACCGGAGCAACCTATGCATTCCACAGGGAGCAATGTATAGGTATAGAGACAACTTACAGAATGGTACCAGAATTGAACCCTGGAACACCCCGAGCTATAATAGTGTCGTGCTAACTGCTACGCTAGCGTGCTCCTTAAAAGCAAGCTTGCTTTTAACAAAGAAATCCATTCTATAACTTTGTAATGCTAGAGCTACACAGCAAGGGAGCTAATTTGTTTCTGTGCATTAGTAATGGCTGAGAGAAAGGACGTTATAAATGAGTGACTGGACAGATCTTAGTCCAGCACGTTAACTGGGAATAAACTGCAGAGGGATAGTTCCAAGAACTGCAAATGTTGTGCTTTTCTTTAAGTATGTATTTTGTAGTTTTATTTTTCTCTATCCTTCAGTGTACCTGAACCTCTTTGCATTTTGAAGCAATTTCCATTTACTTTTGAACTGATTTTAAAAATGCAACTGGCACTAGGTAAAGTGAGCATTCTGTTCAATTTGCAGTCTGTTATGAAGACCTGATATCACTAAATTACATTGAACAGAGTCTTTATTCCTACTCAAACTAGTGTATGAACTATTCCTTGTGAAATAAGGAAAGGAGAGAAAATGTTTGAAAAGGATATACAAACAACCAAAAAATCTGTTCTCTTTTGTCCATACTCTTTTTAATCACACAGTTACCTGATGAAAATAGCGCAGGAATAAATTGGCAAGAACTTGAGAGGTTGAACGAGCTGGGGCTTTTCTCTTTGGAGTGGAGGAAGATGAGAAGTTATATGATAGAAGTGTGTAAGATGATAAGAAGCATTGAGAGAGTGGACAACCAGCACCTTTATCCCAGGGTGGAAATGGCTAATACGAGAGAGCATAATTTTAAGATGATTGGAAGAAAGTATTGGCGGGTTGTCAGAAGTAGCTGTTTTACACAGAATGGTGAGAGTGTGGAATACGCAGCTAGGGGTGGTGGTAGAGGCAGCTACAGTGCCTCTAAAAGGTATTCACCCCAATGGAAGTTTTCGTGTTTTATTGTTTTACAACATTGAATCACAGTGGATTTAAATTGGCTTTTTTGACATTGATCAACAGAAAAATACACTTTGATGTGAAAGTGAAAACCAATCTCTACAAATTGATCTAAATTAATCACAAATATAAAACGCAAAATGATTGATTGCATAAGTATTCACTCCCTTCGTCAGTATATAGTAGTTGCACCTCTGGCAGCCATTACAGCCTTCAGACTGTGTGGATAGGTCTGTATCAGCTTTGCCCATTTGAACACCGCAATTTTTTCCCCCATTCTCTTTTACAAAACTGCTCAAGCTGTGTCAGATTGCAAGGGGATTGTGAGTGAACAGTCCTTTTCAAGTCAAACCACAAATTCTCAATTGGATTGAGGTCTGGACACTTGGTCACTCCAGGACATGAATGTTGTTTTTAAGCCATTCCTGTGTAGCTTTGGCTTTATGCTTGGGGTCATTGTCTTGCCAGAAAACAAATCTCCCAAGTCGCAGTTCTCTTGCAGACTGCATCAGGTTTTCCTCCAGGATTTTTCTGTATTTTGCTGCATTCATTTTACCCTCTACCTTCACGGGCCTTCCAAGGCCTGATGCAGTGAAGCATTCCCACAGCATGATGTAGCCACCACCGTGCTTCATGGTAGGGATGGTATGTTTGTGATGATGTACGGTGTTCGCCAAACATAATGTTTAGTCCGATAGCCAAAAAGCTTAATTTTGGTTTCATCAGACCGTAGAACCTTCTTCCTCTCAGATTTTGAGGACTGCCTGCTCTAGGCAGATTTACTGCTGTGCCATGTTCTTTCCATTTCTTGATGATTGAATGAACTGTACTCCAGGGATATTTAGTATCTTGGAAATTTTCTTGTATCCATCTCCTAAATTGTGCTTTTCAATAACCTTTTTGCGGAGTTGCTTGGAGTGTTCTTGTGTTCTTTTGTCTCTATGATTTATTTTGCCAGGATCACCAGCAGTTGGATCTTCCAGATCCAGGTGTATTTTTACTGCAATCAATTGAAACACCTTGACTGTACACAGATGATCTCCATTTAACTAATTATGTGATTTCTAAAACCAATTGGCTGCACCAGTGATGATTTGCTGTGTGGGGGGTGAATACTTGTGCAATCAATTATTTTGTGTTTTACATTTATAATTATTTTAGATCACCTTGTAGAGATTTGTTTTCACTTTGACACAATTTTTTTTTCTGTTGATCAGTGTCAAAAAAGCCAAATTAAATCCACAGTGATTCAATGTTGCAAAACAATAAAACATGAAAACTTCGTGGGGGCAGACGTGAATACTTTCTATAAGCACTGTGCATTAAGGACTTCTAAGAGACTCTTAGATAGGCATATGGATGAAAGAAAAATGGAAGGCTATGCAGGAGGAAAGCATTAGATTGATCTTGCAGTGGGTTAAAAAGATTGACACAAATCATGGGCTGAAGGGCTGGTACAGAGCTGTACTCTTCTAAAGCTATTCTTTCACCTTTGAGATAAGGCTAGAAAGCAAAGCCTACAATGTGGGCCCAACCATTACACATGCCAATGCCTGTGTGATGTACATTGTGTTTTGTAGGGAAGGAGAAAAACTAAAACGTCTTTGACTTCCAGTCAAGATGGTGTCTGCGTACAATGCTCCTATGGTCAACATTTTCTGGATGGATCATGAAACCATATATTACGCTTCTGTTATGTCTATTATGTTTGTTTTTCATCTTGGATGTGATTTTAGAACTGTTGGAGACTGTGGTTTGCATTTTGGAGATTGTTTGGGTGTTTCAGCACTCTGCAGTCTCTGATGCAGAAGCAACGTGTGAGAACGCTGTGGGATGAGGCACAAGCGGATGTTCGACTCCATTTTGCTGATTAAATCTTCTATTGTTCACCGAATAAAGTGATGAGGGAGGTTGAAACATCAGGGCAACTGTGGAAGGTGACCATCTGCTGCCTGCCTTTTTATTGCTGTGGCATCGCTCTGCTGCTGGAGAGGAGAGACTGCCATTTGATCGCTCTGCTACCAGAGTGGAGAGACCGCTGTGTGATCGCTGGGGGAAGGGGGGTTGCTTGCTGCTGGAAAGGGAAGGCCTGCAGTTGTGCCTAGAGAAAGTTACCCAGGTTTGTATATGGACTTGGATTATGGGCTTTTATTCGGTCTTATAGTTTTTCAATATCTTTCGCTTTTTGCCCTATCTTTCCCATTTTTGTGTGTGCAGGGGAGGGGGCTGTCATTCTTTCCTTTCTTGGTTTTGTGGCTACCTGGAGAAGAAGAATTTCAGAGATGTGTACTTTGGTAATAAATGAATTTTGAATCTTTGTAATTATTAATGACCTTTTTCGAAACATTGGCTTTTATACATGCCATCTCAGCTTAAGGCAAAATTACTTCTGTGTTCTGCTAAACCTTATTTTAATCCTTAAAACTATTAATTGCATCCAGCTTTGAGTTGTGAATGTTTCAAAATCCAGATAACTGTTAATGATATTTGTAATGTCTGAGAGCTCTATGTAGTTTATTGAAAATAACAACAGTTCTACAGGTCATGCAAGTGTACAAATGAAGGCTACAGAGCAAGGGTTCTCAAACATTTCCTGCCATGGATCCCTACCATTAACCGAAGGATCTGTGGACCCCAAGTTGGGAACCTATACGGTAGGGAGATGCAGTTTGGGAAATCATTGGTAACTCCATGGTGGATGGCAGAACTGATTTGATTAAAGGCTGCTATATGTTATCCAAACTTTTTGACGGAAGACTATGCCCATGAGGATGGTGCATAGGAATTACTAGATGAGGAAAGACCAAGGTCCATCTAGTTCTCCTTGTACCACCCTGCTGGTTGCATAAACGACGGTAATGGCATTTTGCCTAAATATGGCAATTACTCTGTCTACAAATGAGGTAAGGAAGACACAAGTGTAAAATTTAGCAAACTAAGTCACCTGGTAGCTAGATGTGACATTCTGATAACTATTCTGTCCATTAAGAACAGAATTCTGCTTCAAAGGAAGCATGTTGCTCAGAATATTGCTCAATGACATGAGTTTCTGCTGATTTGCTTTTGTGATGGCTCCGTATGCTAGTTCTGCCTGCTTGTTTTTGTCTACTTTGTCATTTTCAGTTGAAAGGTGCTATCGCTTCCAGAGAGCATGCAAAGTTATTTGTTTTTCAGGATGTGCTCAATGTTTATTCTCCATTTCTAATTGCATTTGAGAAGATGACAATGAGATGCCACCTGCTTGAACTATTGTGCTCTTTCTGGGAAAGGTACATCTACAATAATGCTGGGTAAAGAGTTCCAGGATTTGGACCCAGCGGCTATGAAGGAATGCAGTTAAAATGTTAAAAAAATTAAAATGGTAAGTAGCTTAGAGAACCTACAGTTAGTGGTGTTCCCATGCTTCTGCTGCCCTTGTCCTTAGTGGTAAACGTTGCAGGTTTGTGTGGTACTGTCAAAAGCCGCATCTCATGATTTCGCTGATCCACCTGTTATGAATATCTTATTTTATGTCCTTTCAGTAGTTACAGTAACCTTATTGATCTAATTGTACAGCTAGTCGCTCATGATAAAATTCACTTTATTTTTCCCTTGAGCAGTCGTTTGATCTTGATTATGAAATTAAATTTGTTCTGTGTAGTGCTGGAGTGTAAAGTTTGGTGGATTTTGTGGGAAGAGTTCTGAGTCAGGAATGTAAATTCTAGGTACACAGCAGAATTTTCTGCACTAAATTACGATTGCTACTTTGATCTAGTGAGGGCTGTACTGCCAGGAACCCAAGTCTGCACGTCGCCTTGGTAAATGTAAAATAAACTTAGCATATCTGAACACTTTTTCAGTGCTATAATTCACAGTTGTAAGTAACTAGGCAGCACAGTAGTGTAACGAATGGGTGTAATTGGGTGTCATGGGCTCTTGGACCAGTTACTGTGCTGTATCTCTAAATAAAATAAAGCTAATCTAAAGTCAGGTTTTCTTTATCCTCCTAACTCCATCAAAAATCAAATTAGTTGATCATAAATTTTAGTGTTTTTGACTTTGCATTAACATGCCAGCTACTGTCTGCTTGTTTCTGAATGCATTTCAAACAATAATCCTGAATTCTGTATTGTTCCTGTAAATGAAGTTTCAGCTTTCTAATTTCTTGTGTCTGTACAGCCTTAAATAACAAATAATTCAGGGAGCTATCCCTAAAATCGTGTTTGTCCTTGTTGGCCCTAAACAATGGTAACATTTTCAGTTTATAAACTGGTTACCATAAAATGTTCATTGCTTTACCTAATGTTTACTCTGAGTTTTACAGAAAATGGAGAGTAAGACTTGCTGCCAGACTTACTTTGGACTTGGTATTATTTTGCCCAACACACTGATGTAATGGGCTTTGGCTCTTCACGATAATACTCAACCTGAAAACATTGACATTGAAAAAGGCCAAAGTTATAATGTATCTTGTTGTTGTGAATAAATTGTGACTACATTTATAAAACGATTCAGCAAGGAAATGGGCCCTTTGACTCACTGATTCCCCAGAGACTATCAAACACCCTTTTTTCACACTCATCCAAATGTAATCATCTTATTCTTCCACATTCCCTTAAATTCTCTCTTCAACTCTTCTCTCCTCCCTCCCCCAGCCCTAACACTACCACTCATCAACACCCAAACGATAATTTACAACTAATTAACTTGCCAACTCACATACGTTTGGGTTGTTGGAGGAAACAGGAAACCTACATGGTGATAACAGAACATACAGACTGCGGACAGACACACGTGGGATCAGGATTGAACCTGGCTATGTTAGCTGTGCCTTTGTGGGCCCTTGGCAATCTGTGGACTGCTACCATTGTGTTTCTCATTCACACTTTACAACTGTTATACAGCACATCCACTTACTGCAATTTCCTTTTAATCAGTTTGCAAATTCTGAGGCTAGATATGAATGTTGGTCTACTGTGACATTGGGTTGTTAACTATGGACTCTAAATGAATGCTCAATTCAATAATTATTTTAACAAGAAGGTCTCCTCTACTCTAGAACTGATAATGATTCCCTTCTGTTTTAAACAGCATCCAGAAATCTTGAAAGAGGAGACCAAAGGGGTGGATAAAGCCCAGTCTTCAGACATCTCTGGGCCTGTATTCACTGGAATTCAGACGAATGAGGGGTGACAGCATTGAAACCTATCAAATAGTGAAAGCCCTTAAAAGAGTGGATATTGAATGGATATTTCCTACATTGGGAGAGTCTAAGACCAGAGAATACAGCCTCAGAAAAGAGGGGCAAACTTTTAGAACAGAGCTGAGGAGGAATTTCTTTAGCCAGAGACTGGTGAATCGTGGAATTTATTGCCACAGGCAGCTGCGGAGGCCAAGTCTGTTCGTATATCTATAGCAGAGGTTGATAGACTCTTGATTGGTCAGGCCATGTAGGGATATAGGGAGAAGGCATGACATTGCGCTGAGAGGGAAAATGGATCAGCCATGATGAAATGGCAGAGCAGACTCAATGGGCCAAATGGCCTAATTCTGCTCTTATGTCATATGGTCTTATGATTCACAAAATGCTGAAGGAACTCAGCAGGCCAGGCAGCATCTATGGAAAAGAGTACAATCGATGTTTCGGGCCAAGGGTACGATTGCTAGATTCATTAATTTCATAAGTGATAAAATTGTGTTGCAAGGGAATATAATCAAGGAGTTGGAAGAAATACATTCATATTCATGTGCTATGGATAAAGAGGAACCAGTAGATGTACTCATGCTAATGTGTTGCCTCAAAGATATTGAGCAAAATAAAAGCTCAGCATAAGAGTTAACACATTGCATGGGTAGAAGATTGGTTTCTGGGAAATGGTTGGCAAGATGTTGTGAGTGAATTGTTTCATGTGCTTAAATTTACAAATCACAAAGATAGCCAAAAATAAAATGTGAATGAATAGGCTACAAAGGGATGTAAATTGGTTTGGGATTAAAGGTTTGGTGAAGTAAACTAAAGTGTGAAATTGCCCATTGTATTGTTTGAGAGATTGCAGAACTCTGAGAGCCAAGGGGCTGGGTGCCTTAGAGCATGGTTCACAAAAGGTTGTTGTGCAGGTACAGAGAGTAATTAAGAAAACTAGCAACTATTGCTAGAAGAATTGCAAACAAAAGTAGGCAGATTGTGCCTCGATTAAGTTTTCAACAAAACTGCATCTGCAATAAGTGTACAGTATTTGTCTCTTTATTTAAGGAAATAAGTTTAAGAATAATTTTCTTTGTCTGATATCTGAAACTTTGTCCCCTGTACCAACTCTTTAATCATGCAGTCATCTGCAATATCATACTTTAAACATAAATTCCTAGTCTAAATTCTCCCACAAGTGGAAAAGTCCACTCCATGCCCACCTCGTCAACTCTTTAGAATCTTACACATCTTAAATCAAATCAGGGTGGGTTGAATGTGAGGAAGATTTGATTTAAGATGTGTAAGATTCTGAAGAGTTGGGGTAGAAGGGTGGGTTGGCAAGTTTGCAGACGACACAAAGGTTGAGGTAGAAGGGTGGGTTGGCAAGTTTGCAGACGACACAAAGGTTGGTGGTGGTGTAGATAGTGTAGAGGATTGTCAAAGATTGCAGAGAGACATTGATAGGATGCAGAAGTGGGCTGAGAAGTGGCAGATGGAGTTCAACCGGGAGAAGTGTGAGGTGGTACACTTTGGAAGGACAAACTCCAAGGCAGAGTACAAAGTAAATGGCAGGATACTTGGTAGTGTGGAGGAGCAGAGGGATCTGGGGGTACATGTCCGCAGATCCCTGAAAGTTACCTCACAGGTGGATAGGGTAGTTAAGAAAGCTTATGGGGTGTTAGCTTTCATAAGTCGAGGGATAGAGTTTAAAAGTTGCGATGTAATGATGCAGCTCTGTAAAACTCTGGTTAGGCCACACTTGGAGTACTGTGTCCAGTTCTGGTCACCTCACTATAGGAAGGATGTGGAAGCATTGGAAAGGGTACAGAGGAGATTTACCAGGATGCTGCCTGGTTTAGAGAGTATGCATTATGATCAGAGATTAAGGGAGCTAGGGCTTTACTCTTTGGAGAGAAGGAGGATGAGAGGAGACATGATATAAGAGGAATAAATAGAGTGGATAGCCAGCACCTCTTCCCCAGGGCACCACTGCTCAATACAAGAGGACATGGCTTTAAGGTAAGGGGTAGGAAGTTCAAGGGGGATATTAGAGGAAGGTTTTTTACTCAGAGAGTGGTTGATGCGTGGAATGCACTGCCTGAGTCAGTGGTGGAGGCAGATACACTAGTGAAGTTTGAGAGACTACTAGACAGGTATATGGAAGAATTTAAGTTGGGGGCTTATATGGGAGGCAGGGTTTGAAGGTCGGCACAACATTGTGGGCCAAAGGGCCTGTACTGTGCTGTACTATTCTATGTTCTATGTTCTACACCTGAACTTGAGAAGGACCAATGTCTTTGTGGATAGGTTTGCTAAAACTGTTGGGGAGGGTTTGAGCAAAGTTGACCAGGTGATGGGAATGTTAGGTCAGATGATGGGGTAGTTGGTGTAAAGGTAAATGCACTGTGCAGAGAGACTATGAGGAAGGATAGATGGTGATAAGTGCAGTTGGATGAGTTGAAATGTGTTTACTTTAATGCAAGAAGTATTAAGAACAAGGGTGATGATCTTAGACCATGGATCAATATATGGAATTACGATGTTATGGCCATTTCCAAGGCTTCACTGCTGCAAGGGCTGGATTGGCTGCTTGATGTTCCAGTGTTTAGATATCTCAGAAGGGATGGGGAGGGAGGTAAAAGAAGTGCAGGAGTGGATTGCTAATCAGGGATAGTGTCACAGCTGTAGAAATGGAGGATTTCATGGAGGGATTGACTGCTGAGTCAGTATAGATGAAAGTCAGACAAAGGGAGGGAACAATCACTATTGTTAGTATTCTGTAGACTACCCCAAAGGCAACAGAGACACTGAGGAGCAGATTGGAACACACATTTTGGAAAGGTGCAAAATTAGCAGGAATGTTGTCGTGGGTGACTTCAACTTGTCCTTAGTGTAAAGGTTTTGAGGGAGCGGAATTTGTTAGGTGTGTCCAGGAAGGGTTCTTGACACAGTATGTGAACAGGCCAATGAAAGGACAAGCCATACTGGATCCGATACTAGGTGACGGACCTGGTCATGTGACAGATCTCTAGGTGGGCAAGCATTTCAGAGGTAGTGACCACAACACTGTGACCATCAGCATATGGGAGAGTCTTTACATTGGCTTGTAAAAATATTTAGCCCCCTCTCTTTGTTCACGTAAATGAGTGTTACAAGCAGGGATTTCAATCAATTTAGCTGAGAATCACACTCCTTTTTTCATATTAGAGCCCAAAAGTCAGGGAAAATTGTAAAACATGAAAAATTAAGAATTCGAAAGCTGAAATGTCAGCAGTTCAAAAGTATTCATCCCCTTTTGCTCAGTACTTAGTTGAACCACCTCTTGCAGCTATTACGGTCAGTAGTCTTTTTGGATAAATCTCTATTGGCTTTGCACATCATGGTGGAGCAAGATTTGCCCATTCCTCCTTGCAAAGTTGCTCAAGCTGTGCCAGGTTAGTTGGGGAGCAGCGACGGACAGCAGTCATGAGGTCTTCCCGGAGACGCTGACCAGGCTATTGACGGACATCAACTTTCTTCATTTGAAGCCACTCCATGGTTGCTCTGGCAGTGTGATTTATACAATAATTCTGTTTGCTACCAGCAAGTAGTCGCTGTGCTTCATCACTGCCCTCTTAAACTGAAAAGTTCTTCCAGTATCTTCTAAGCGATAGCTTACAAAATTTTGATGGGCAAGGATATTCTTTTTTTTTGCCACTCTTTCATAAATACCCTTTTTGTGCAATGCCTTTGAGATCATGGAGCCATGAACTTCATCTCCAGTTGCAGCCAATGACTCTGCAGCTCGCTCAACATGACTGTTGGCGTCACAGTAGCCTCTGTTACAAGTAGCATTCTTCTCCAGCGACTAAGTTTAGAGGGAGGCCTGACCTAGGCTGTGTGACTGTGGTTTCAATTTTTTTCAGTTTTTCACAATGGATTGCACTGAGTTCTGAGGTATGTTCAGTTCCTTTGATATGGTCTTGTATGCTTCTCCAACTTGTTTTGAATGCTCTTTTGTCTTCATTTTGGTTTGGTCTGTTGAAATTATATCATACTCTTGGACCTTACAGAGAGGGAGGGCATTTATTATTATGAATTCATTGAAAACAGGTGATCCTCCAGTTATCTACATCAACAAGTTGCACCGGACAAAAATTAGTGTAGTAATTACAAAGGGGATGAATACTTTTTCAGCCTCATAATTTTGGTTTTAAATTTTTAATAAATTGGAATTTTGATTTGACATGATGCGCAATGTTCAGAATCAGAATGAGAATCAGGTTTGTTATCATTGGCATGTGTCGTGAAATTTGTTAACAGCAGCTGCAGTTCAATGCAATACATAATCTAGCGGAGAAAAAAATAATAAGCAAGTAAATCAAATACAGTATACATATATTGAATAGATTAAAAATCGTGCAAAAAACAAATAATATATATTAAAAAAGTGAGGTAGTGTTCACAGGTTCAATGTCCATTTAGGAATCAGATGGCAGAGGGGAAGAAGCTGTTCCTGAATCGTTGAGTGTGCCTTCAGGCTTCTGTACCTCCTACCTGATGGTCGTCTTCTTCATGTGCCTTGCGCGTCACACGCTTGGGCGATCATGGCTCTCCACATCGAACGATCCCTTGCAGCGTCAATGATATCTCGCACATTTAGATCTGTTAGTTCTTCCACAGTGTCCATATATTTTCTTCTTTACCTTCCTCTACCGCGTTTCCTAGGCATACGGCCTTGTAATAGTCATAGTCATACTTTATTGATCCTGGGGGAAGTTGGTTTTCGTTACAGTTGCATCATAAATAATTAAATAGTAATAAAACCATAAATAGTTAAATAGTAATATGTAAATTATGCCAGGAAATAAGTCCAGGACCAGCCTATTGGCTCAGGGTGTCTGACCCTCCAGGAGAGGAGTTGTAAAGTTTGATGGCCACAGGCAGGAATGACTTCCTATGACGCTCTGTGTTGCATCTTGGTGGAATGAGTCTCTGGCTGAATGTACTCCTGTGCCCAACCAGTACATTATGTAGTGGATGGGAGACATTGTCCAAGATGGCATGCAACTTGGATAGCATCCTCTTTTCAGACACCACCGTCAGAGAGTCCAGTTCCATCCCCACAACATCACTGGCCTTACGAATGAGTTTGTTGATTCTGTTAGTGTCTGCTACCCTCAGCCTGCTGCCCCAGCACACAACAGCAAACATGATCGCACTGGCCACCACAGACTCGTAGAACATCCTTAGCATCGTCCAGCAGATGTTAAAGGACCTCAGTCTCCTCAGAAAATAGAGATGGCTCTGACCTTTCTTGTAGACAGCCTCAGTGTTCTTTGACCAGTCTAGTTTATTGTCAATTCGTATCCCCAGGTATTTGTAATCCTCCACCATGTCCACATTGACCCCCTGGATGGAAACAGGGGTCACCAGTACCTTAGATCTCCTCAGGTCTACCACCAGCTCCTTAGTCTTTTTCACATTAAGCTGCAGATAATTCTGCTCACACCATGTGACAAAGTTTCCTGCTGTAGCCCTGTACTCAGCCTCCTCTCCCTTGCTGATGCATCCAACTATGGCAGAGTCATCAGAAAACTTCTGAAGATGACAAGACTCTGCGCAGTAGTTGAAGTCGAGGTGTAACTGGTGAAGAGAAAGAGAGACAGGACAGTCCCCTGTGGAGCCCCAGTGCTGCTGATCACTCTGTCGGACACACAATGTAAGGCATTCTATTTCTCCCTTTCTGATGACATGGCCCGGGAATTTAAGTTTCCTCTCATTTAATGTTCTTATTAAAGATCTTTTTATATGGACACATTGGAGTACTGTCTCATTAGTTACCCTCTGTCTATATGATATTTTCAGCATTCTTCTAAGAAACCACATTTCTGTTGCTTCTAGCAACACACATAAAAGTTGCTGGTGAACGCAGCAGGCCAGGCAGCATCTCTAGGAAGATGCTGTTCTGTTGCTTCTAAGTTTCTTTGGAGTTCTGGTCTTATGGTCCATGTTGCGGAAGCATACAGCAAGATTGACCAGATGTAACATTTTAGTACCCAAAGCCTTGTTGCCATGTTGGTAAAAATGGGTTTCAATTTTTGGAAGTTGGTTTTGGCAATGGCAATTCTTCTTTTTATTTCTACTTTACTTCTAGCATCTTGTGATATAAAGCTACTAAGGTAATTAAAGCTAGTCTTTTATTCAGTCTCCTGGTTACCGATGTACAATTGGCAGTTGGGAGTATCCTGCTGTTTTAATATTACCATACATTTGGTTTTTTGTTACAGTTGATGGTTAAACCAAAATCTGCACTTGTATGTACTACTTTGTCTTGGAGGATTTGTAGGTCTTCTGCAGCACTTGCTATTAGAGTGGTATCGTCTGCATATCTTATATTGTTGATGTTAACACCTCCAATTTTTATCCCATCTAGGTCTTCTATTTCTCTGAGAATCATTTCACTATAGATATTAAATAATTCCGGTGAGGCAACGTATCCCTGTCTAACTCCATTTTGAATTTTAGTCCAACTGCTTATATTATCATCAATTTTTACTGCCGCTGTTTGGTTCCAGTATAAATTTTGAAGCAGTTGTTGGTCCCTTCCATCAATGTTTAGCTTAGCGAGAATTTGAAATAATTTTTCATGTTGCACTTTGTCGAATGCTTTACTGAAATCAATAAAACATAAAAAGACATTATTGTGATATTCAATTGCCCTTTCTGAAAGCATTCATAGTATGAAAATTGCGTTCATCAATAAACCCATATTGCAGTTTAGAAGTTTCTGGCCTTGCCTTGTTTTTAAATTCGACTCAGAACAATTATCAACAAAATCTTTATTATGTGACTCATAAGACTGATTTTTCTATAATTTTCGCAGTCAATAGTTCCAGGAATTTTTGGCAGAGTTATAAATACTGATTTCAAGAGATCGTCAGGCAATACATCAGACTCATATATGCCATTAAACAGTTCAAAAAGAATATCTATGCCCAGATTTCATTTCCACTGAAATTCCATCAGGTTCAGTGGCTTTACCATGTTTCATGCTATACATTGCTTTAGTTATTTCTTCTCTGGTAATAGTGGGTCAGAATTAGGGTGTTTAATATCTGGGGTTCCCCTCTATTATCTTCAAAAACCTGCTGTATATACTGAATCCACCTCTCACATACTTTATCTAGATCTGTTAGGGTGGATCTGTCTGCTGATCTTGTGCATCCTGTAGAGGAGGTTTTCTTAATTCCAGTTATTTCCTTAATTTTCTTGTGCATTTCTTTGCGGTTGTTAATATGGCTTTTACTTCATTGCATTTTTGATTCAGCCATTCTTCCTTTGCAATATTGCACAATTGTCTGGTCTGTCTGTCTAGCTCTCTGTATTGCATGTCGTTATTCTTGACTAACTTTTGTTCCATCAGATCTAGAATTTCTTGGGTTATTCACCCCTTATTGGTGTGTTGAATTTCTTGTACTGGGGTTATCTCCTCTGCTGATTGCTGTATAGCATATTTAAATCTGTCCCAAATAGGTGTTGTTTCATTTTCGTTGAGGTGTTCTTCTACAGCTGTTTTGAATTGTTGCTTAAGTACGCTATCATTTTTAAGTTCTCCCAACATATGCTTCTTTCTCTTTTTTCCACGTTTCAGTTTCTTTAATTTTGTTTTAATGGTAGCTATTACTGGATGGTGAACTGAACCACAGTCTGCTCCTGGGTAGGCTTTAGAATTTGTGATATTATTTCTAAAGGGTTCATTGATGGTAATGAAATATATTTGATTCCTTGTTCTATCTCCAGGGCTAATCCACGTACACAATCTACGTGGATGGTTTTTATACCAGGTATTGGTGATCACTTAGTTGTTTCTAACACACCAATCAGTAAACTTTTCTCCGTTTTCATTTTTCTCCCCTAATCCAAAAGGTCCTATGATGTTATCAACCCTTTCCTGTCCAACTTTGGAGTTAAAATCTCCCATGACTAGTTTTATATCCTGAGATTTACATTGCTCATAAGCACTGTCGAGATCTTCATAAAACTTGTTGATACCTTCTTCTTCCACATCATTTGTTGGCGCATAGGCTTGGATTATGCTAATGTTAAAAGGGTTACCCCTTAATTTAACTAAAAGCAGCCAGTCGGATATCGCCCAATATCCCATAAGACATTTTGATACTTGTTTGTTTAAAATAATTCCAACTCCATACGTATGCTGTTGACCTCCAGAATACATTATCAGAGAACAATGCTTAGTGAATTTGCCACTGTCGGTCCATCTAATGTCTGACAGGCCTAAAATATCAACTTCCAACCTTTTCATTTCATTTAATGTGTTGTCCAACTTTCCTTTCTGGTAAAGTGTACGGGTGTTCCATGTTGCTACTTACAGTCTCTGGATGACAGTCCGGTGTCACCTGCAGCACGTGACTACCCCTACGGAGCGAGGTGTTGTTCTGTTGATTAGAATCAACCCCATTCACGCTGTTGTCTGGTTTCCTACTTTTGTTTCTTTCCATGATTGACTAGGCAAAAATTTCAACAGTGGTTTGCCGTTGCCTTCTGTTGCCGCAGTGCTCATCTAACTAGGGCATTTGACCTCTACTGGTGTTCCCAATTGGGAATCATACACTAGACGTGGCCCAATCTTTGCTGTTGTTATACAAAGACAATCCTTCACCAGAGCTTGGAATCTATCTCCCTGCTGCTGGAGACTTAAGTGATTTTAGGTGACACCACCACCATTTCTGGCGCCAAACACTCGCCATAGATGAGCAAGACGGGGTGCACCCGGACCTACGTCCTACGTGAAGGCGGAGTTGTCTTGGGTGGTAGAAGCTATATAATCGCTATTGGCATTTCCTGATATTTAGTCAGGACCCAACCACCCCATATGCCCCATGGTAATGGTGAGAAAGGGGCATGCCCTGGGTGCTGGAGGTCCTTAATAATGGATGCTGCCTTTCTGAGACACCGATCCTTGAAGATTTCCTGGGTACTTTATAGGCTAGTACCCAAGATGTGGCCGACTAAATTTATAGCCCTCTGCAGCTTCCTTCGGTCCTGTGCAGTAGCCCCCCCCCACCCCCATACCAGTCAGTGATGCAGCCTGTCAGAATGCTCTCCACAGTACATCTATAGAAGTTCTTGAGTGTATTTGTTGACATACCAAATCTCTTCAAACTCCTAATGAAGTGTAGTGTATAGTTGCTGTCTTGCCTTCTTTGTAACTGCATCGATATGTTGGGACCAGGTTAGGTCCTCTGAGATCTTGACACCAGGAACTTGAAACTGCTCACTCTCTCCACTTCTGATTCCTCTATGAGGATTGGTATGTGTTCCTGCGTCTTACTCTTCCTGAAGTCCACAATCAGCTCTTCTGCCTTACTGACGTTTGTAGATGAGCTCAAAGTTCTTATTTCAATATATTTTAAATCTAGAAACTGAGACAGTAAAATGGGAAAATAGTGAGCGCTGAATACTTTTTCAAGGCACTGTAACGAGGATACAACAGTAAGGTGTATGCTGTTGCCACCTCAGGGAGTGAGCTTGTGTCAAAAAGCAGAATGTGCTCTAAATAGGTCAATGTCAGTTTCCTCTTCTTCCAGCACCTAAAATGGAAGGAGAGCTAGTTGCTGGCATATAGGTGTACAAGATGATGAGAGGCATTGATCATGTGGATAGTCAGAGGCATTTTCCCAGGGCTGAAATGGCTATCACGAGAGAGCTTGGAAGTAGGCACAGAGGAGATGTCAGGGGTAAGTTTTTATGCAGAGAGTGGAATCGGCTGCCTGTGACGGTGGTGGAGGCGGATACGATAGAGTCTTTTAAGAGACTCCTGGATAGGTACATGGAGCTTGGAAAAATAGAGGGCCAGGGGTAACCCTAGGTAATTCCTAAAGTAAGGACATGCTTGACACAGCATTGTGGGCCGAAGGGCCTGTATTGTGCTATAGTTTTTCTATGTTTCTGTATGGACAAGGTGGTGATCCCAGCCTAGCCCAGGGATTGGTTCAACAGGTAAAATAGAAAGTCAACATGCTACAAGCAGAACAGATAGTTAGTGGGACATGTGAGTACAGGCTAGAGGCCTCACAGATTGAATCCCCACCCCAAGGAAAAAGAGAGGTTCTTGATTAGTAGGGGCATCAAAGGTTACTGGAAGGCAGGAGAATGGGAGTTGAGAGGGATAATGAATCAGCCATGATCAAATGGTGGAGCAGACGATGAGACAAATGGTCTAATTCTGTTCCTATGTCTTGCGTTATTGACCCGAAATCTCATATCCCACCACCATTTCTGAGTTAAGGAGTGCCCCTCAGACCTGTAGCCCCAACTTAGGAGATGGAGGATCCTCTCAATTTCCGCCCCCCCCCTTAACAAAGCCACGCTCAAAATTAGATGTGTAATTTCATACAACATTAACACACAGTTCTTCATAGACAATATTTTTCAATTTTCAAATTTGTAACTTTTTATTTGTATATAGGGACTTTGTACATGGGATGCAGTTAGTAAATCTGCTGACACACAGCTCCAGCAACCCGATTTCAAACCTAACCTCCACTGTGTTTGGAACTGGCACGTTCTCCTTCTGACCATGTGGATTGCCTTTGGGTGCTGTGGTTTCTTCCCGTATCCTAAAAGCCACTATGTGTAGTGAAGGTAGAAACTGCAGGCATTTGATGGAAATGTAGAGAGAATAAAATGGGACAAATATATAATTGATGTAAATATGTGACTGATGGTTGTCACAGTCCCTGTTGGTTGACAAGCTTGTTTTTGTTCTGTATGAGCCATGATGACATGACAATGGTTTCAACATCACACCACCTCATTCAGTGGTAATCGCTTTTCATGAGTTTCAAACAAAGGACTGTATAATTCGTGAATCTTGTCAGAAAGGTATGATTGATTTTAATGGTAAGAAGATTAGAATTGTTGAAGATTTCTCAGCAGAGATTATGGGTTTAAAAGCGTCGTGTCAGAGTTCTACAACAAGGATTTCAAACCTTCTCTACGGTATCCGGTGAAGCTTAGAATTATACTGCAGGGTGGATCGCAGGAATGGTTCCATTCGAGTCTCCAGGCTCAGGAATGTTTAGAGTCAGTAAAGTGACTGCTTATTATTTGTTACATGAATAACTTTCTATTTTACCTTTGCTAAACTTTGTACTTAACTCTTTTCGAACTTTTTAAGGATTTAGTTTGAGACTAAGACTTCAATGTGCTATTACTTTGTCCGCTAAATTTAAAAATGTTTTGTTAGAGCTGTTTAACCGAAACTTACATGAATAATTGTGTATTTTGCCTCTGGTGAATCTTGTAGTCAATTTTCTTTTTGAACCTCTTAAGGTTTTACTTTGAGAATAAGATTTTAATGAGCCAATATTCTGTGTGTCCGTATTATTTTATATTATACTTACTTTTCTAGAGTTCTTGATATCAGAATTAACTGTTTCTTTATTATCTGTTGTTCTGACTAGGTTGGAATATTTCTGACTTTGTAATTTATTTGGAGCTAAGCCAGCAGGATTTTTGGGGGGATGTCGCTATTAGTTGTCGGTGTCGACTTCCTTTGGTCAACTTTCTCTCTTTGGGGGGGGGAGGGTGTTTGGGTTTTTTTCTTGGAAGCTGTTTGGAATTCTTAGTCAAACCTGTTGTTTGGTTTCCTTATCTCATAGGTCATTGTTTAGTTTTATTAATCTTCTTAAGGATTATCCTTTTAACTTTTCTTTTAAATAATAATAAAATGGATTATAATATTAATTTACTTAGTCTTAACGTGAAAGGATTAAATCATCCTTTAAAATGAAATAAGATTTTTGCCTGTATTAAAAAACTTAGGGTCCCAATTATTTTTTTTAACAAGAAACCCACATACGCAATTCGGATAACTCACGCCTTTTTAGCTGATGGAGAGAATTCCACTTTCATTCTAGTTTTCAGGCCAAATCTAGAGGAGTTTCAATTTTAATAGAAAATACAGTTCCCTTTGTGCAACACAAGATTGTTTCTGATACTAATGGACGATTTGTTGTAGTATCAGGGAAATTAGAGAATAAATTGTTGGTATTTGCTAATATTTATGCCCCAACTATAGACGATCCAGGATTTTTGAGTGTTTTTTTTTGTTTTTGCCTGATCTGAGTTTGTATTCATTGGTGATGGCAGGAGACTTTAATTGCTGGTTAGATCCAGTTTTAGATCGGTCTTCTTCTAAACCAGCGACACTTAATAAATCAGCTGCGTTTATCCATTCATTTCTAATGAAATGTGGTATTGTTGATATATGGCGTTTCTTATATCCGGCAGATACAGAATATTCATTTTTCTGTCATGTTCATCATATGTATTCCAGAATTGACTATTTTTAAAATTGATAACCAAATGATTCCATTAGTTCGATCTTGTGAATATGAAGAGATTGCTATTTCTGACCATGCTCCTGTGCTTTTATCCATAAATCTTCCTGGTTTTCCTCAGACAAACAGATTCTGGCGTTTTAATTTAACTTTGTTATCTGACAAGGATTTCTTAAAGTTCTTGGAGAGGCAAATTACACTTTTTTGAAGAGAATACGGTGGAGGAGACTTCTAACCTTGTCATATGGGATGCCTTTAAAGCATATATTAGAGAACAAATCATTTCTTATATTGCAAGTGTTGAGGAAAAAGCTAATAAAGAGAGAATTAATTTAGCCAATCAGCTGAAACAATGAGATGAAGAATATGCTTTGATTTTAGATAAAAGACGGGTTGAAATTAAAACTAAATATGATTTTTTATTAACATACCCTATTGAAACTCAACTCCTAAAGGATAAAGGTCAATTTTATATTCATGGAGATAAAACAGGTAAATTATTGGCTAACTAGATTAAAACTTGTAGTGCTGAACGACAGATTAAAGAAATTGATAAGGTAACAGTATTAGGACAACTGATCATTTAGAAATAAATGATACTTTTAGAGAATTTTATTCTAAACTTTATAGTTCTGATCTTCCTAAAGATAATACTGTAATGGATAATTTTTAGACCAAATAAATATCCCTACGCTTTCTGTTGATAACCGAAAACAGATGGATATGTGTATTTCTCACGAAGAAATAGCCGAGGCTGTACATTCACTGCATTCAGGGAAAGCTCCATCCTGACGGATTTTCTGGAGAATTTTATAAGGCTTTTTCTTCTCTGCTTATACCTCATTTATGTTCAGTTTTGTTTTCAGATCCTTTTAAGTCAGGTAGGTTGCCGCAATCTTTTTACGAAGCTTCTATTTCACTTATCCTTAAAAAAATAAGAACCGAACTGAATGTTCTTCATATAGACCAATTTCCTTACTGAATGTTGATGCTAAAATTCTATCTAAAGCTCTGGCCCATAGGATGGAAAATATCTTACCATCTAGCATTTCTGACGATCAGACTGGTTTTATTAAAAATCAAAATTCTCATTTTAATATTCATCGGTTATCAAATGTTATCTATTCTCCTTCTAAGGAGATATCGGAGTGTGTGATATCCTTAGACGCTGAGAAGGCTTTTGATCGAGTTGAATGGCATTATTTATTTAAAATTTTAGAAAAATTTCATTTTGGGTCCAACTTTATTCAATGGATTAAATGACTGTACTTATCTCCTTTTGCTGGGGTACTTAGTAATTCTCAGAATTCTAAACCATTTAAACTTCAACGTGAAACCAGACAAGGTTGCCCTTTGAGTCCTTTGCTCTTTGACCTGGCCATAGAACCTTTAGCTATTGCTTTTCAAGAATCTAATGATATCACTGGTGTTTTTTGGAAGGGTACTATCCACAAAGTTTCACTTTATGCGGATGATTTATTGCTTTACATTTCTAATGTCGAAACTTCGTTACCTTCTGTGCTTTCTTTACTCTCTTGTTTTAGTCAGTTTTCTGGATATAAATTAAACCTACACAAGAGTGAACTTTTTCCTTTGAATAATTTGCCATTAACTGATATTAACCTTCCTTTTAAAATTGTAAGAAACCAATTCACTTATTTGGGTGTAACAATTACTAAGAATTATAAATACCTATTTAAAGAAAATTTTCTTACTTTTTAAAATTATATAAAAAGAACATTATCAAATTGGTCACCCCTTTCGTTATCATTGATTGGTCGAATTAATTCTATGAAAATGAATGTTTTAGCTAAATTTACATACTTCTTTCAGGCTTTACCCGTTTTTATTCCTAAATCCATTTTTGACTCTCTGGACTCTATTTTATCCTCCTACATATGGAAAAATAAACATCCTTGATTGAATAAAGTTCATCTCCAGAAAATTAAAAAGAATGGAGGTTTAGCTTTACCAAATTTTAGGTTTTGTTAGTGGGCAGCTAATATACAGAATCTTACGTTTTGGTTATACTATTATTACTCATGAGGACTGTCCCGGGTGGGTTTCTTTAGAAGCTAACTCGGTTAATAAATTTTCTATTATCTCTCTTTTGGGATTTTCACTTCCTTTATCCTTAAGTAAGATAACTGAAAATGTGTTAGTCGAACATACTTTGAGGATTTGGATACAATTTAGAAAACATTTTGGTTTATTGAGATTCTCCCTTTCTAGTCCCATTTTTAAAAATTATTCTTTGAAGCCTTCTATGACTGATGTAGTTTTTAAACAATGGGAAGGATTGGGCATTACATGTTTCCGGGATCTGTTTGTTGGAGGAAGTCTTTCTTCGTTTGAACAATTGTCATCTAAATATAGTTTACCAAAAACCCTTTTTTTCGGTACTTACAAATTAGAGATTTTCTGCGATCTCAATTATATACATTTCCTAATAATAGTCCTGATAAGAACGTATTAGATGAAATTCTTGATATGAAATCATTTTATAATGATTCAATATCCAATATTTATGTTATGTTGTTGGGAATGAGAAATGATTCTTTAGACAAATCAAAAATCTTTGGGAACAAGATTTACAGACTTCAATTTCTGAAGAAACTTGGAATGAGATTTTTAAATTGGTTAATACTTCATCGTTATGTGCTCGTCATTCCGTCCTACAATTTAAAATGGTCCATAGGGCTTATATGACCAAGGATAAGTTATCTCGTTTTTATATGGATATATCTCCCTACTGTGATAGGTGTAACAATGGAGACACCAACAGAATCAACAAACTCATTCGTAAGGCTAGTGATGTTGTGGGGATAGAACTGGACTCTCTGACGGTGGTGTCTGAAAAGAGGATGCTGTCCAAGTTGCATGCCGTCTTGGACAATGTCTCCCATCCATTACATAATGTACTGGTTGGGCACAGGAGTACATTCAGTCAGAGACTCATTCCACCAAGGTGCAACACAGAGCGTCATAGGAAGTCATTCCTGCCTGTGGCCATCAAACTTTACAACTCCTCCCTTGGAGGGTCAGACACCCTGAGCCAATAGGCTGGTCCTGGACTTATTTCCTGGCATAATTTACATATTACTATTTATTTATGGTGCAACTGTAACGAAAACCAATTTCCCTTGGGATCAATAAAGTGATTATGACTATGAGAAGCTTCATTTATTCATATGTTTTGGACATGCCCAAGTTTTGGAAAATACTGGAAGGAAGTATTTCAAACTTTCTCTGTACTCTTTAAAGTAAATTTTAAGCCTAATCCTTTGACTGCCCTATTTGGTATTGTTGGATGGAAAGATATCATCTTGAAGACATCTGATTTGCACACTCTGGCTTTTATCTCTCTTATGGCTAGGAGGACACTTTTGTTTAAATGGAAGGATGCTGTTCTGCCTAATCATGCTCAGTGGTTACGGGATGTTATGGCATGCCTAAATTTAGAAAAGATTTGTTGTTCAATTTCTGAATCTTACCAAGTTTTTCAAAATTTGTGGGGGCAGTTTTTAAATTATTTTCATAATCTTTGACTTCACGTTAAAGTACAGAAGTTGGTTAATAGCATATTCTATTATCTGATAAGGTTTTCTTTCTTTTTCCCCCCAAACAGCTTCCACTTTGGTAGTGGGTGTAGATTTTTTTTTATAAAATTGTTTATATTCTAATATGCAAATTAATCTAATATATATGAATATAGAGAAAGGAATTCGTTAATGTGATTCAATATAGTGTATTTGGTATTATTATATTTTTCTTTTATAATATGTATTCTCTTGGACTCTATTCTTCTATATAGAAATCAATAAAAATATTGAAAAAGAAAGAACATCACACCATGTGAGTGGTCTGTCATCTTGTACATTTTGTGCAGTGATGGGTGGTGACTTAGCCCACGTTTGGTGTATGTAGTATCACTTGGCCTTGGAAGGCCAATAGGTTTTAGACTAATTACAGAGTCTTTAACTCTGGAAATTCTTTCAATGTTTGTTTCAGAATTACTTTATTCATAACATTTTCAGGTATACAATACAGGATGTTAATTTGTCATCATTGCTTGTTTATAATTTTAAAATCATAACAAAACAAACTTTCAATAATAAGTTTGAGGGACTGAAGAAGGACCCGGTCCAGTATCAGAAGGACGCTACATTATGCACTTTCTCTTTAGGGTCTTTGTAGCAGTTGTGTTGTGATTCAGTATGTCCATTAGCACTTAGTCCTTCATCCTGGAATGTACCACGACAGTACAGCATTTCGTTTTGGATGGACAGCCCAGGCTCATCTTTCACCAAGCTGATGCTCTGCCAGCAGATGTTTAACTTGGTATGAATCCTTGAGAAGAGCTCATGGAACACAGAGTGAAGTGATACACAGCTGTTTGGATTCAACCTCGACAGAGATCACATGGGCTCCACAGGAATGCAATACTGTTACATACTGTTACTATGTCAGAGTTTGGAGTTCAATCCCGGCGTCCTCTGTAAGGAGTCTGTACATCCTTCCCAGGAATGTGTGGGTTTTGTCTGTCCTCCCACAGTCCAAAGGTGTACTGGTTAGTAGGTTAATTGGTCATTGTAAATTGTCCCGTGATTAGGTTAGGGTTAATTGGGGGTTGCTGGGTAGTGAAGAGCCCAAAGGGCCTACTCTTTCCTGTATCCCTAATAAAACAAATAAATAAATAAATAAATCCCTTTCCAGATTCTCTTAGCAAATATGTAGTCTAGACGGACATGGTGACAGCATTACCACTTCCTCAAGGACAATATGTGGTGGGATTGAGACACTGGTTGTGCATGAAAGATCTGAAAGGTCTTGGTGCTTATTGAAAGTTCTGGTCTGCAGGGACATGTTTTACAGATCTACAGAGAATCTGGAGGAGGGAGGTTATCCTGGGGACTTCATCCTGCTGGCTACTTTTGAGGTTGGCCGCATCAAGAGACAAAGACCCTGGACATACAAACGTCATGCCCAATCAGCTGAGAAAGAAGGCCCCATATTCTGGGGCTGCCACCAAGAGCTTTCTGTTAAAATGCTAATTGACATTAGAGAATAAGTCTGGCCATGTTGTTGTAGAAAACTCCATTCAGTCCTGCCATCCCATTGGGCCCTCATAGAAAAGTCTGTGAAACAGAAAACCACACATCAGACAGAGAGTGATCTGAAATGAATATCCTGGAGGTCCAGCATAAAAAAGGCATAGAATCAGAAAGTGAAATATATCTTCTGTCCACTAGGACTAGACTATTTATGAGGCACCCATTTTCACACTAATCCTATGCTAGGCCATTTCGTTCTTCACACATTTCCATTGACCTTTACCCCCAACACCAAGTCACACCATGCATCTACACTCTAGGAGCAATTTACAGCATCAGTTAACCTACCAACTCACCTATTTTAGGGATATGGGAGAAACTAGATAATCCTGGACAAAAGCAACATGGTCACTGAGAGAATGTGTAAACTGTGCACAGGACTGAAGGTCAGGATTGAACCTGGGTGGCATTATTTTACTACAGCATTTCACTTCCATTACTGAGCCACTCTTAAAAAGTGATGGGTGCTGACAGATGGTTTCCTTGAAGGTAGGCCCAGCCTTTGTCACTGTCTAGGGGATCAACCTCGATAACCCTCTGATTTGAGATTTCAGCACTCTCTGTAATTTGCATTTCAATAGAAGACTTGGTGGCAGCCCCAGAATGTGGGGCCTCTTTTCTCAGCCAAATGGATTTTGTGTTTTAGGACTGAATGTTTACAATTACCTTCCAACAATTTTCACCTGCTAACTACTTAGTAACACATCAAAGGCAATAGTGTTTGCATCTGAAACAAATTGTCTGTGTTCCCCAGATTCCATTTTAACACTGATTGCCTTCTGGCCCCATAGACTAAAACGTGTATTCCTGTAACTCCTGAGAAACAGTCACCAGAAAACTGCCAGTCAGAATATAGAATTCAAACTGTAGATCAGCTACATTCTTAATAGTCTAACTACTGGGGTGCAGAATGATCTAAATTCAAAAATCTCAAAAAGCTAATGGAATTCTCCAAAAGGGGAACACAATGATGCAGCTAGTTGAGCTGCTGCCTCACAACCCTAGTGGGCCAGGTTCAATGCTGACCTCAGATTTTGGCTGTGTGGAGTTGGCATATTCTCACAATGACCTGTGGATATTCCCTTTGATGTTCTGATTTCCTCTCCATGATGCACAGGTCAGTAGGCTAATTGGCTGGTATAAATTGTCCTCAGTTAGTAGGTGAGTGATAGAATTGATGAGAATGTTGGGAGAATGCATTGCAGGGAAGATTAGTGTGGGAATGGGATTGCTCTCAGGCATGCATAGACATGGGCCAAATGGCCTCTGACGTGGTAAAAAAAATGCCAAACTTAAAAAAAAAGTTAATGGAATCAGACACAAAATGCTGGAGGAACTCAGCAGGCCAGGTAGCATCAATGGAAAAAGAGTACATAGAACCATAGAACATTACAGCACAGAAACAGGCCTTTTGGCTGTGCTGAACCATTTTTCTGCCTAGTCTCACTGACCTCCACCTAGGCCATATCCCTCCATACACCTCTCATCCATTTACCTGTCCCAAGTTTTTTTTTAAAACGTTAAAAGTGAGCCCATATCTACCACTTCATCTGGTGGCTTATTCCACACTCCCACCACTCTCTGTGTGAAGAAGCCCCCCCCCCCAATGTTCCCTTTAAACTTTTCCCCCTTCACCCTTAGCCCATGTCCTCTGGTTTTTTTCTCCCATAGCCTCAGTGGAAAAAACCTGCTTGCATTCACTCTTTCTATACCCACCATAATTTTATATACCTCTATCAAATCTCCCCTCATTCTTCTGTGCTCCAGGGAATAAAGTCCTAACCTATTCAACCTTTCTCTGTAACTCAGTTTCTCAAGTCCCGGCAACATCCTTATAAACCTTCTTGCACTCTTTCAACCTTATTAATATCCTTCCTGTAATTTGGTGACCAAAACTGAACACAATACTCCAAATTCGGCCTCACCAATGCCTTATAGAACCTCACCATAACATTCCATCTCTTATACTCAATACTTTGATTTATAAAGGTCAATGTACTAAAAACTCCCTTTATGACCCTATCTACCTGTGATGCCACTTTTAGAGAATTTTGTATCTGTGTTCCCAGATCCCTCTGTTCTACTGCACTCCTCAGTACCCTACCATTTACCTTGTATGTTCTACCTTGGTTTGTCCTTCCAAAGTGCAATACCTCACACTTGTCTGTATTAAACTCCATCTGCCATTTTTCAGCCCATTTTTCCAGCTGGTCCAAATCCCTCTGCAAGCTTTGAAAACCTTCCTCACTGTCTCCAATCTTTGTATCATCAGCAAATTTGCTGATCCACTTTACCACATTATCATCCAGATCATTGATATAGATGACAAATAACAATGGACCCAGCACTGATCCCTGTGGTACACCACTGGTCACAGGCCTCCACTCAGAGAAGCAATCCTCCACTACCACTGTCTGGCTTCTTCCATTGAGCCAATGTCTAATCCAATTTACTATCTCAGTTGACATTTCAGGTGTCCTGATGAAAGGTCTCAGCCCAGAACGTTGACTGTACTCTTTTTGCATAGACAGGAGAAAATCTCCAGAGATGTTGCCTGACGTGCTGAGTTCCTCCAGCTTTTGTGTGTGTTGCTTGGATTTCCTGCATCTGCAGATTTTCTCTTGTTTGAGAATCAGAATCATTGTCTTCATTCCAAGATGATGAGAATATAAAATCAAGAATGTAATGTGATGGTTTTATCAGGTATTGATCAACCACATTTGGAGTATTGTGAGCAGTTTTGGGCCCCCTATCTAAGAAAAGATGTGCTCATTATTCCTTTCTTTGTGCACTAGTTTTGTAACTTATATAATTAGGAGGTGACAGCAGCAGGGAGGTAGTGACCCCTAAATTACAGAAGGCAGTTAGGTAGCTGGGTGCCTGTAAGGAAAGCGAAAATGAATAGGCAGCCAGTGCAGAGTCCCTTGTGGCTGTTCCCCTCAATACTAAGTTTTAGATGCTATTGGAGGGGTGACCTACCGGGGGAAGCCACAGCGATTGGGTCTGTGGTTCAGAAGGGAGGGGGAGAAAAGAGGAGTGTGGTAATGATAGATTCCTTCGTTAGAGGAGAAGACAGGACATTAGATGAATGTGAAAGAGACACCCTGATGGTATGTTGCCTCCCAGGTGCCGAGGTCAGGGATGTCTCAGATGGAGTTCACAGCATTCTAAAGGGTTGGGGGCGGGGGGTGGTGACTATGTATGGTATAGTACTGTCCAAAACTCTTAGGCATATGTATATAATTAGGGTACCTCAGACTTTTGCAAAGTACTGTAGTAATTTTATGTATTGCGCTGTACTGCTGCTGCAACAAGAAACACATTTCATGACACATGATTCTGATATGGATCTCTATTCTGGACTGAGAGTGGGAAGAGGGAAGGGAATGGGAAGCACCAGAGAGACATTCTGTAATGATCAATAAAGAATCAAATGACCTTGCCTGGTGTGTCAGGGCCGGGTGCATCTGCACCTGTGCCACCCCCTGCCCTTGGCATTCCCTCTCTGGCATCTATTTCACATCCCTCCTACAGCGCTCCATCCTCACCATTTCCAACAGCCTTTGCTCCCACAGATTTACAAACTCACTCTCTGCTCCATGTTCACAAACACATACTGGGCAAAAGTCTTAAGCATCCCAGCTATATAAAAGTGCCTAAGACTTTTGCACAGTACTGTACATATGGGAAAACACGGGAGGTCCTGAAGTGTGAATATAGGGAGTTGGGTAGAAAGCTGAAAAGCAGGACCTACCCAGTAAGTATACAGCTAGTAATCTCTGGATTGCTGCCTGTGCCACATGCCAGTGAGGGTAAGAGTCCTCTCAAACAAAAGCTCCAAGCCTAACCTTAGTGTCTCCCACCAGAGAAACCTTCCCTTAATCTGACCATTTTAATTGGATGGCACATATTTTTCCTTTCTCTTATCTTCAACAGTAACCCAAACAAGCATGAAAACAGAACAGACTGCTCTTACAGAGCTGCCAAAATGATATATATGTAGTAAAAATACCAGGGCATTACACATACTTTTCCAAACTGTTGACACCCCATCCAACAGCCCTAGTTAGTTCAGGTGGAGCTAGTCCTATTTGAACAGCTCTCTCCTTCCCCAATACTGGTGCCAATGTCCTACGAATTCAAACCTACTTCTCAGACATATAGCTCTCGAATATTACTAATCCTGTGTCAATTTGCGTGTGATTCAGGTAACAATTCAGGGAATATTAACCTTTTGTTCTGTGTTTTAATTTAGTCTCTAGCTGGTCAAATCCTCTCAAAAGATCCTCTTTCCTTGTTCTTCCTATATTGTTGGTATCCACATGGACCACGACAACTAAATTTTTCCCCTTGCACTCCAAATTCCTCTGCAGTTCAGAGGAGATGTCCTGAATCCAGACACCAGGCAAACAATGTAGCCTTTGGAACTCTTGATCCTTGAGACAGAGAATTGAGTATATTCCCTTGGCTATAGTATCCCCAATTACATCTACATTTCCTTTCTCTTTCCCCTTTTGAATAGCTCCCTGAACTACAGTGACATTGTTCCGTTACTCATCCTCACAGGGAACAAGGATCTCAGACCTATTGGGCAAGCTCATGGTCTACCTCTTAGATTCCCCTACCTGCTTCTCTTAGTCACACCCACTTGTCACTCGTCTAATGGATATAGCTGCCTCTTGAAACAGTGTCCAAGTAACCATGTGAATTTCCTCCAGGTACTCCAGTTCCTTTCCACAGTCCAAAAACATACAGATTGGTAGGTTAATTGGACATGGTATATTGTCCCAAGATTAGGCTAGGATTAAATCATGGGATTGCTGGATGATATGGCTCAAAGGTCCGATTCTGTGCTGCATCTCAACAAATAAATTATTAAGACAGCACACACAAAAACTTTTGTTAGCACACAGCATGTAGTGCTGCCCCTCGATTGTTTAAACCTCACTCATAATAATAAGATTCATAATAGTTATATTTATTAATAAATGAAACAGTGAATGATTTTTAAAATCTGAGAGCAGTAAGATGTTTTCACAGGAAATATCTCACACCAGCTTGGTGCCAGCGAGAAACGCACGATGTTGAATGATACATTTTGAAATCCTCACAGGCATGGTGTACACATCAGTATCTGGATAGTGAACGGTTACAATGCAAGTACTATTTTTCAATTGTCTTTTTAAAAGATTAATATCTTTTGAACAGGTCTTGTAACATGCATCATTTATTTCAATATGTCTCTTTTGTACTTTTCTTAATAGTAAAATAATGAATACAAATCAATAAACACAAGACTCATCTTTTTTTCTTAAGAAGTTCATAAATCAGTCCTGCTGAAGGGTTTCAGCTTGAAATGTCAACTGTACTTTTTTCCATAGATGCTGCCTGGCCTGTTGAGTTTCTCCAGCATTTTATGTGTGCTGCTTGGATTTCCAGCATCTGCAGATTTTCTCTTGTTCATAATTATTGTTACTAATTCATTAATCAAGCATAATTATCATGGCACATGAGAGAATTATCACTAATTTGGGCACACACTCTCACAAATGGTTTGCCACCCCTGCCTTGCATTCTCCTCTGGACCTCACTTAAACAGGAGCCTGAGATGGTACTGGTTTAAGAATTAAACTAGAGGTAATACAGTTAAATTATGAGAGCAGGTTATATAGACAATAACGTGAGGAAATCTGCAGATGCTGGACCTCTATCAGGATCCCACCACTAAGCACATCTTTCCCTCCCCCCCGCCCCCACTTTCTGCAGGGATCACTCCCTACGCAACTCCCTTGTCCATTCGTCCCCCCCCCATCCCTCCCCACCGATCTCCCTCCTGGCACTTACCCTTGTAAGCGGAACAAGTGCTACACATGCCCTTACACTTCCTCCCTCACTACCATTCAGGGTGCCAGACAGTCCTTCCAGGTGAGGCGACGCTTCACCTGTGAGTCGGCTGGGGTGATATACTGCGTCCGGTGCTCCCGATGTGGCCGTCTATATATTGGCGAGACCCGACGCAGACTGGGGGATCATTTCACTGAACACCTACGTTCCGTCCGCCAGAGAAAGCAGGATCTCCCAGTGGCCACACATTTTAATTCCACGTCCCATTCCCATTCTGATATGTCTATCCACGGCCTCCTCAACTGTAAAGATGAAGCCACACTCAGGTTGGAGGAACAACACCTTATATTCCATCTGGGTAGCCTCTAACCTGATGGCATGAACATTGACTTCTCAAACTTTCGCTAATGCCCCACCTCCCCCTCGTACCCCATCCATTATTTATTTATATACACACATTCTTTTTCTCTCTCTCCTTTTTCTCTCTCTCTCTCTCTCTGTCTCACTGTACCCCTTGCCCATCCTCTGGGTCACCCCCCCCTTTTCTTTCTCCCTAGACCTCCTGTCCCATGATCCTTTCGTATCCCTTTTGCCAATCAACTGTCCAGCTCCTGTCTCTATCCCTCCCCCTCCTGTCTTCTCCTATCATTTTGGATCTCCCCCTCCCCCTCCCCCTCCCCCTCCCCCTCCCCAATCTCTTACTTGCTCTTCTTTCAGTTAGTCCTGAGGGAGGGTCTTGGCCCAAAACGTTGACTGTACCTCTTCCTAGAGATGCTGCCTGGTCTGCTGCGTTCACCAGCAATTTTTATGTCTGTTACATAGACAATACTTTCAGACCCTTGAACAGACAAGAGTGATCTAATTGAGGTGTTTAAGATGATGAAAGGAGTTAACAAGTTATCTGGAGAGGGGAATTATTCCTTCTGTTGGTGTCGTCTGAAACATAGATTGATATAGCATGGAGACCAGCCCCCCAGCCTGATTAAGTGACTCCCATTTGCTGATGTTTTGATCCATATCAATCTAAACTATTCCTCTCCATGTACTTGTCCAAGTGTCTTTTAAATGTTGTTATTAACGCAATGTCCTGAAAAATAAGATTAGAGGTGGTAGTGAGAATTGGAAACACTCCCACAAAAATCCCATGGAAAAATTCAAACCTGATATGACATGCTCAAGACAGGTATTTTGAATTAAAATGCAGAGCAGCTGTGATTTGTAGGATTGAATGATTTATTCCTGTAGTACTATTCCCAATTTGACAAATGTGCTTGAAGATTTAAAGGTGTTATCTCTTGGGGGGTTGAGGACAATGCATACTGTTCAAATTCAGTAACCATCAACAACTCCTCTGGAGCAGATAGATAAGGCCTTTCAATTGCAAATACTTCCACTTGAAGTGCAATTAAATACTCAGCAGGTGGGAATTGTTAGAAGCTGATTTGAGGTTTTCAATCCCAAGGATACTTCAACATTTTGCAGCCATTTGGCTGAGTGAAGGAGGGCCCTGCTTCTCTAACCACTCCCTCCTTCCCAGAATGTAGGGCTGCTCCCAGCACTCTCTGTTGAAATGTTAATTACAGAGGGAGATGAAATTACTGATCAGCACGGTCATTGAAGCTGATTTCAGTAGGTACGTGGGGTTGAGGCCAGGCACACATTGTCCTGTTTTATACCTCATGTGCTTCAAGATGGCTATGAGTTCCCTCGTCAGCTGTCTAGCTGTGATTTTGTTTTGCCCCCTTGGTTTGTCTGTGTCACAGGAGTCCCCGGTTCAAGAAAAGGCCTTTTTAAAAGCTTTGGGTTTAACAAGCAGGCCCCATCCTACTGATCCCAGGCCTGTCCCGGTTCGACTGTGGAAGATTTTCCAGAGGAGATCCAGATCTCTCAGCCAGGGTGATTCTGGACATGATATGTGCAGAATGGATGAGCTGGGGGTGGATGGTGATATCCTTCGTCATCTCCCCAATCTGGGTAAGAACACAATATCAGTTTTGGGTAGGTAGGTGTGATTTGTAGCTGTGAAGTTGAGTTTGATGGCGTTTGTGCGGGGTTCTTATTTTTTCAGGGGTGAATTTGCTGTTTTGCTAAGGGTCTTTTTTCGGGGTGGGTGTGAAGGAGACTATGTCTGCCATTTTACCTGAGAGTGGGAGGGGGTGGTGGGGTTGTTTTCTGTTACCACATTACCTAGAGTGTAGGGGAGGGTGTGGTCCTTATTTTCTGGTGTAGGGATGGGGATGGACTTCCTTTCCTGGGTGTGGTGATCAGAATGAGGTGTACTTTTGAATTGGGGGATGCCTGACTCTTGTACAACTGGGTGAGCAAGGGGACTTTCTTCCCACAGTGTTCCTTTCACCCCAGACTGTGCCCCACTGGCTAGCTGTTCTGATGGCAGCACTTTTGACCTTCTGTTTTGTTAGGTAATCCAGTGCCTGGGCTGGGATCATCCTCATGGCCTCATGTGCAGAAGCATCTCTACTTTAATCTGTCGGTGCTAGAAGATGTGGAAGAGCTGACGCTGGCCCAGCTGGAGCTTACCCTCCCTGGGGACCCTTACCCACTCCCTGGTGCAGTGACAGTTTGCACTTTGTCTATCTGGAGGTTGGGAAAGTCCTCCAACTCTAGACAGGAGCTCATTGCCTCGCAGTCCTTCCAATCTATATATGGCTCCCTCTACTTCAACCTGACTCAGATCTCCAGGGCATGGAGACACCAGCCCAACAATCAGGGGGCACTCCTAGAGATAGGCAGCACCTCAACGGAGGGCCATCAGACTCCTAATCCAGTGTGTATCGGTTTTGCGCAGGATCTGCAAGTCTCCCTCTTGGTGGTGACCCTGAACCGGGAGAAATGCAAAGCATCTAGAAGGAAGAGGAGCTCCTTTCAGCTGCCACTGGCATTCAGCCGGGTCTGCAAACGTAGGAGACTCCATATTCAGTTCAAGGATGTCGGTTGGCAACATTGGATCATTGCCCCTCAGGGCTACATGGCCAATTATTGCCATGGGGAGTGTCCTTACCCACTGAGCGAGAGCCTGAATGGTACCAACCACGCTATTCTTCAAACACTCGTGCATTCCACTGACCCTGCACTCACTCCCCAACCCTGCTGTGTCCCCATTAAGCTCTCTCCCATTTCCATGCTCTACTATGACAATAATGAGAATGTAGTTTTGCGGCATTATGATGATATGGTGGTGGATGAGTGTGGGTGCAGATAGATATCTTCCTTGATGAAGGTGCATTTAATTTGTAATTTGCCCTGCTCCTTCAGCAATGCCTTGATAGATGGTACACTTCCCTCAAGGTTAACATTCACCTTCAATTTTTTTGCTTTGAGTGGATGATGTAAACCTGAATTTTAAAACTGGTGAGTGTTTTACAGTCTAATTTACAGTGCAGGCTTCAAAGATGAACCCCCCCCCCCCCCACTGAATCATACTGGCCATTCAAACCTATCCCTTGTCATTAAGTGTGATCTGAAAGAATTTGCTGACAAGTTGCAATATTGATTGCAGGTTCAGTTTGACATCATTTACAATAAAGTTTTGTCATTTTTTTTCCTACTTCATGTACTGGTGGATAGGTGGATAGAATACGTAACTGAGAGGCTGACTATTTCTAGGATGCTTCCTTTCAATTTCAGATGCCAGCATCAAATGATTCATTGTGTGTCCAGTTGAACCTACTACCTCATTGCTTACAATGAATGTAAGAGGATCATTTATAGCACAGGAAACCCCTCAGCAATTTGTACCTGTGGTTTACTGTTTGAAATAAAAGTAACTATTCACCATTCCCTGTAGTTTACAAGACTTTTCCTTTAAGTTTTGATCCTTTGCTTTTCTAAAAGTTGTTGTTGAATTGGCTTTGAGCATTATTTAATTCTGAACATTTCACTAACTCACCACAGTAGCTTTTTGCTTTTCTTCCCTGTGAATTCATTTTGACGTTAAACCTGTGTCCTCTGATTACCAACTATTCTGCTGGGTGGGGGGAGCATCTTTCCCCTATTGACTCTTCTCTGAAGCCTTTCATCAAAACTCTTAGTTTCCATGGTGAACTGCTCCAGTTCTTCTGCCCTCTCCATTTAACTACAGTGTAAATTCCTGATAACTTTTGACAATTTCTTCATTTTTGCTCCGTCTGCTGTAAAAGGTGGTATTTCTCGGTGGCTACCCATTTCAATTCAACTTCCTATTCTCATCTAACATGTCGGATCATGGCCTCCTCTTCTGCCAGTGTGAGGCCAGACTCTTTGGAAGAGCAACACCTGGTACTCCATCTGAGACCTGATGACATGAACATCAATTTCTCTAACTTCTGGCAATTCCTTCCCCCTTGTCTCATTTTCCATTTCTTATTCTGGTTCCCCTCTCACCTCACATGCCCATCAGCTCCCTCTGGTGTCCCTCCTCTTTCCCTTTCACCCATAGTCCTCTGCCCTCTCTTCAGCCCTTTACCTCTCCCACTTATCACCCAGCCACCTGGTTTCACCTATTACCGGCTATTCTCATTTGTTCACTTATCACCTCCTACCCCTCCTCTATCTCCTTATTCTGGCTTCTGCTCCCTCCTCTCCAGAGCTGATGAAGGGTCTTGGCCAAAACATCAATAATTTATTCCTCCCTATGTTCCTTCTTTCTAAGAAATACAAGAATTTCTTAGAATGAAGTGACTGCAGATGTTAGAATGTGGAGCAACAAACTATCTGCAGGAGGACCTCAGCAGCATCTGTGGGGAGGAAAGGAATTGTTGATGGTTTGGTTCTAAACCCTGCGTCTGGGCTGAGTGTGAAAATAGTGTGGGGGGTGCGGTTTGATGGAGGCCGGAGCTGATTGGATGATTGTGGGGACAGGAGAGCATACAGACGGATGACACACTGATTGAAACACACAAAATGCTGGAGGAATTCAGCAGGCCAGGCAACATCAATGGAAAAAAGTACAGTTGATGTTTTGGGCTGAAAACAGGACTGGAGAAAAAAGCTGAGGAGTAGATTTGAAAGGTGGGGGGAGGGGAAGAGAGAAACGCCAGGCGATAGGTGAGACTTGGAGGGGGAGGGATGAAGCAAAGAGCTCGGAAGCTGATTGGTGAAAGAGGCAGAAGGCCATGGAAGAAGGAAGAAAGGGGAGGTGGGGGAAGAGGAGCACCAGAGGAAAGTGATGGGTGAGTAAGGAGAAAACATGAGAGAGGGACAAGGGGGTGAGAAATGGTGAAGGGGGAGGTGGGTGGAGGCACTGCTGGAAGTTTGAGAAATCGATGTTCATGCCATCAGGTTGGAGGCTACCCAAATGGAATATAAGGTGTTGCTCCTCCAACCGGAGTGTGGCCTCATTGTGATAGTAGAGGAGGCCAAGGACTGATGTGTTGGAATGGGAAGTGGGATTAAAATGGGTGGCCACTGGAAAATTCCGGTTGTTCTGGTGGACAGAGCGTAAATGCTCAGTGGACCAGGAGCCATGCTACATAGGTAGAAAGGGGAAGAGGTCCTGTGCAGTGAGTACAGGGAGTTAGGGAAGAAGCTGAAGAGCGGGATCTCTAAGATGGTAATCTCTGGATTACTCCCAGGGCCGCTTGCTAGTCAGATCAGGGAAAAGGTGATAGTACAAATGAATGAGTGGTTGAGGAACTGATGTAGGGGGCAGGTTCTTGTATGAGTGAAACCTTTTCTGGGGCAGGTGTGATTCGTACAAGAGGGACAGGTTGCATCAAAAACTGGAGGGGGGGGACGGAAGAGAATGGAGAGGAGGGAGATGAGTGATGAGCATATTGATACACTGGGACATTTCAAGTTGAAGGAGATAGTGCTGGGTCTCCTTAAAGAATATTAAGTCCCTAGCACCTGTTAACCCCAGGTTATTGAAAAAGGCAAGAGAGGGGACTTCCGGGTCATCAAGGGAATGGCGGCGTAAGGAAAAGGTCTCTTGACAAAAAAGAAGGTAAACTGCCC
Organism: Mobula hypostoma; assembly: GCF_963921235.1. Classification (NCBI taxonomy): domain Eukaryota; kingdom Metazoa; phylum Chordata; class Chondrichthyes; order Myliobatiformes; family Myliobatidae; genus Mobula; species Mobula hypostoma. The sequence goes on from NC_086102.1 coordinate 92,632,303, forward strand.
CAAAATCGAATTTAGACAAATACTTAATATTGCATAACTATATTAATAAAAGGGGCAAGGATGATGTCTAAGAACAAGAATAAAAAGTCCGCTCCGAAGGCTGATAAACATAAAGAGACGCAGCAAGGTGACGGGCCTAGCTCCCCCACGGCAAGCCAGGACGGAGATAATGAGGGGGAATCGGTGACTCTGTCTTTGATTCTCGGAGAGATTCGCGAGTTCCGACAAGATAACAGCAAACAGCTGGAAGATATTAAAGGAGAAATAGTAAAAACTAACTCGCGGATAGATGAAGCCGAAGCGAGGATTGTTGGAATTGAAGAGAAGCTACAAAATGCAGAGGAGGTGATAGCAGAAATGCTGAAGCTACAAGACCAACTCCAGTGGAAACTAATAGATCAAGAAGGCCGCTCGAGAAGGGAAAATGTGAGGATCTACGGAGTTCCCGAAGGAACCGAAGGTAAACCCAGATTGATGATTCCCTTCGTGGAGAAGCTGCTTAGAGAGAACCTTGATATACCGGCCGCAAAAGACCTACAGATAGAAAGGGCTCACCGTGCGTTGGCACCACAGCCTCCGGCAGGTGCCCAGCCCAGATCGATTCTGATCAGATTTCTCAGTTACAGAACGAAGGAAGAGGTGCTTAAAAGAGCATGGCAAAAGAAAGGTTTCATGTGGAACAACTGCAAAATCAGTTTAGACCACGACTACGCACCGGGGATTCTTGCCAGACGGAAGGAATATATGGAAACACGGAGAGTCCTGAAGGAAAACAACATCAGATTCCAGACCCTGTATCCAGCTCGGCTGAGAGTCTTTTATGACGAAGGGACAAAAACTTACGCTACGGTGGAGGAGGCAACGTCGGACCTGGCGGACCGGGGACTACCTATTAAAGTTATCACCCAACCGGAGTCGCTACTGGAGAGGATTCGGCAGAAGTCGTGGCAGTTAGTGGGGCGAGGACGCTCCACTCGAACCAGAGTGTCAAACTGCAAGGAAAAGCTGCAAATATTCAGACGCGAATGTACAGAGAATACAGATTAATTAAGAGAAATGACTGAAAAGAGTAAATCGGACTTAAGTAAAATGAAAACTGGTAATTGAAAATAATCTAGGCGGAATAACTTGAATGATAGCAATATGGTCGAGACATAAATAGGAGAAAATTCTCTATGATTATTCAAACTGCTGAGGGCCCTCTAACACAGGGTGAAGATAGAGGTTATCCCTCTGAACTGAGGCGGGTCGGTGCTCAGGCCTCACTGTGGGAAGTCAGGGAAAATTTTCAAATGTTATACGTTCAGAAATGTCTAGGGTGTGGTTATATGTCTTGGTTTACTGTTGAGAAGGGATTGCTTATTGTTTGGTTAGAAAAGGAGAGTGCTTTTTTTCTACTAGAGAAAAATGCAAACTGAATTGGTAAAAATAATTTCCTATAATGTTAATGGGGTTTTGAATCCAATTAAAAGAAATAAGATTATGTCTAAATTGAAAAAAAAGAAAAAGGCAAGAGAAGAGATTGCTGGGGCCTTGACCAATATTTTCATGCCCTCTCTAGCCACAAGTGAAGTCCTGGAAGACTGGCGAGTGGCTAATGTTGTCCCATTGTCCAAGAAAGAACCAGGGATAATCCTGGATACTATAGACTGTTGGATCTCACGTTAGTGGTAAGGAAGTTGGAGTATTCTTAATGAGAGGATTTATGAGCATTTGGAAAGCCGTGGCCTTATTAGGGAGAACCAGTATGGCTTTGTGAGGACAAGTCATGTCTTACTAAGCTTCACTGAGATTTTGACAAGGTGACAAGTGTAATTGACAAAGGTAAAACTGTGGATGTTGTTTACATAGATGTTAGTAAGGCATTTGATAAGGTCCCTCATGGGAACCTCATCCAGAAGACTGAGCAGTTCTCTCGGAAAGTTTTCTTGGTTTTCCAGACCTCAACTTGACCTCCACCGTTCCTCTTAACTGCCATTTCTTAATTACATTACGAACTGAGGAAACGGCTACCTGAAAACGCTTTGCTATCTTCTTATAGCCTTCTCCTGTTTTGTGGGCATCATTTATTTTAATTTTCAGAGCGCTAGGCAGCTGCTTAGAGGAGCCCATGGCTGCTGATTGTTGGGACAAGGTTTGAGGAGTCAGGGTATTTACAAAGCTTTGAAATTTGCATCACCTGGCCTTTCCTAACGATGACTGTGAACAAGCCATAGCCCTAACAAGCTAGGCTTGTTAGGTCTGAGACCTTGGTAAAAGTTATCTGAGAGCTCAAGTCTCTTGGGGTGCCCAAACTTTTGCATGGTGCTCCTTTCCTTTTTGTCACTCTAAAATTGTACAAAACAAAAATAATACACTAATCTTGCTTAAAATGTTGAAAAGAATGTTTCCTCTTTAACTTTATGACTTTTGGAGATCAGGTCATCTTCTACTGCTTAACTATTCACAGTAACAGAAATTTTGACCGGGGTGCCCAAACTTTTGCATACCACTGTATATAATTTCAAGTTGAAAGAGGAGGTAGGTTATTGAAGAGAAGAGATTGCTGGGGTCTTGAGCAATATTTTCATGCCTAGATGAAAATGTAAATTTGCAGATAATTCAAAGATTAGTGGTGTTGTGGATAGCATAAAAGGCTGACAAAGAATACAGCGGAATATAAATCAGTTGCATACATGGGCAGGCAAATGGCAGGTGGAATTTAACCTGGCCAAATGTGAAAAGTGTTGCACCTTGAGACATCAGATATGAAGAGACAGTACACTTAAAGGCAAGTCATGGACGGTGGCGACTGTGTGTAGTTGGGAAGGGAATAATCAAATATTGGCATTTTGGGCTTTTTTTTATTTTGAGGCCTCCATTGGTCAGAATGGACCATGGATGTTGTGTCTGAGCTGACTAGATATTTGAACCAGGCAGTACAATATGGAGAGCAAGCTATTGCCATGTAGCAAGCTACCCCTCTCCATGTATCTGATGAACCCAAAGGAATGGCAGAGACCGATACAGTTTAGTACCAACAGCTTTGCAGGAGTTGCCAGTCAGTGTTGAATTCAATATAGGGCTGCCTTAGGAACTCCAGCTCTGGAGTTTTAACTTGAGGGTTCCCCCCCAAAGCCTTCTCCTTGAGTGGGTACAGCTGCAAGGCAGCAGAGGTTTGAGACCGGAGTTTTCCTTCTCCTAGATCAGCTGCCAACCATGGTTGATGAGCCCCATCTGCCCAAAGTGACCAGTTTTAAGGTGCCATTAACCCACCTTTGCCCCTTCTCCTGTCAGTAGAAACTGTTCCGCTGGGCTTGGTAGCTAAGTCACACGTGGCCAAGAGCTGGACTTGTTTGTCAGAGGCTATTTGAATTGCAGACCATTGGGAGCATTTAATAGGGAGTGGGAACTTATCCCCATTACCTCCCCCAGTTATAAGAATCTCCTTCATTTTGTACTACTACATCTGAAACCCATAGGTACAGACATGGGTACATAAGTAAGCAACATCATTTTAAGAAGTTTAAGAAATCATTCGATCCTTAAAATTGGTGGACCCTGGACTGCAGACTCAGGTCGCTAGTGCAGTTCCCCTTTATGAAAAGGGAAATGTGGGAAGCATATTGGGCTGCAAGTAAGATCAAAATGCTGAGCCCTTAGATCCCCACACCTTACTATCCTGCTGGTGAACATACAGTCTTTGGAAAAAAAAATTGAAAACTTCAGAACAAGATTGAGTACCAGAAGGACATCAGGAACTGCTGTGTACTTTGCTTCTTGGAAACATGGCTCATGCAGTGGTACAGCCAGAGGTCCTCACCATCCACTGCATAAATAGAAGAGCTGAGTCTCCTAAAGGTAGAGGAGGCAGAGTATGCTTCATGATTAATTCATCATGGTGCACGTATGTGGTGGTTCTGTCTCAGTCCAGCTCAGCCAACCTGGAAAAGCTAGCAGTCAAGTGTCAACTATTTTATTTGCTGAAGGAGTTTTCCACTGGCATCTTGGTAGCAGTGTACGTTCCACTCCTGGCCAAAGTCAGGCAGATACTGGAGGAGCTGAGCACCATGATCAGTAGTCATGAAACAGTGCACCCTGATGCCTTCCCTATCATTGTGAGGAT